>NC_090729.1:181414322-181564322 GCF_036898095.1 Palaemon carinicauda | reverse complement strand
GCTCAAACCCAATCTACTGGTACCATTGACAACACAAAACACATATTAAACAATCTCACCAACCATTTCAAGTACAGTCACGCCCCCTTCCTTCAACATCTCAGCTCTCACACCATCCATACCAGATGCTTTTCCCTCTCGTTTCATCTAGTGCTCTCCTCACTTCATCTATTGTAATCTCTCTCTCATTCTCATCTCCCATCACTGGCACCTCAACATCTGCAACAGCAATTATATCTGCCACCCTATTATCCTCAACATTCAGTAAATTTTCAAAATATTCCGCCCATCTTTTCCTTGCCTCCTCTCCTTTTAACAACCTTCCATTTCCATCTTTCACTGTCTCTTCAATTCTTGGGCCAGCCTTCCTTACTCTCTTCGCTTTTTTCCAAAACTTCTTCTTATCCTCTTCATATGAATGACCCAATCCCTGACCCCACCTCAGGTCAGCTGCCCTATTTGCCTCACGTACCTTGCGCTTTACTTCCACATTTTTCTCTTTTTATTTTACATACTTTTCTATACTATTACTCTTCAGCCATTCTTCAAAAGCCCTCTTTTTCTCTTCCACTTTTACCTTCACTCCTTCATTCCACCATTCACTGCCCTTCCTCATGCTGCCTCCAACAACCTTCTTACCACACACATCACTTGCAATCCCAACAACTTCCACTCCTCCTCTAAATTGCCAGTTTCTCTTACTTTCACTTCGTCATATGTCATTTTCAACCTTTCATGATATCTACTTCTTACCCCCGGTTTTATTAGCTCTTCAACCCTCACTAGCTCCCTTTTACATCCACCTACTCTATTCCCCCACTCTTTTGCTACAACTAATTTTCCTTCCACCAAAAAATGATCAGACATACCGTTAGCCATACCCCTAAACATGTGCACGTCTTTCAATCTTCCAAACATTCTTTTAGTTATCAACACATAATCCATTAATGCCTTTCTACTACTCTTCCATTTGCCACTCTTACCCATGTATACTTATTTTTATCTTTCTTTTTGAAAAAGCTATTACTTATCACCATCTCTTGCTTAACACATATCTACCAGTCTCTCACCACTCTCATTTTCACCTGGTACGCCATACTTCCCAATGACACCTTCTACCTCTCCAGCGCCCACTCTAGTATTTAAGTCACCCATGACAACTACATAATTCCTTCTACCCAGTCCTTCTACACACCTAGTTAATTAATTCCAGAACTCATTCCACTCCTCTTCACTTTTCTCACTACCTGGCCCATACGCACTGACGAACGCCCAACATTCCCTACCCAACCTAACCCTTACCCACATTAACCTAGATGATATCTCCTTCCATTCCACTACTTTACCTGTCATCCATTCACTCAGCAATAAAGCCACACCCTCTCTGGCTCTTCCCCCTTTCAATCCCAGACACTCTACCAAACATCACTTCACCCTTTCCTTTTATCTTCGTCTCACACAAGGCCAATACATCCATCCTTCTATTCCTTAACATACTTCCAATTTCACATCTTTTACTCTCTATCGTACTACATCCACGCACATTCAAACACCCCAAAACTAGAGTGCGGGGAGCAGTCACTCTCTCCCCAGCTCCATCTCTTTGTCAATGTCTCACAGGATGTAGATACAGGAGACGTGGTTCCCAGCCTCCCCGTCCTGTCCCTTTTAGTCGCCTCTCATGACACGCAGGGATAACGTTGGCGCTATTCTAATTGATTTTATGCCCCCGCGGCCACAGGGGGCTAAATATATACCGTATATATATATATATATATATATATATATATATATATATATATATTATATATATATATATAATGGCATATATATATATATATATATATGGCATATATATATATATATATATATATATATATATATATATATATGGCATATATATATATATATATATATATATATATATATATATATATATATGTGGCATATATATATATATATATATATATGTGGCATATATATATATATATATATATGTGGCATATATATATATATATATATATATATATATATATATATATATATATATGTGGCATATATATATATATATATATATATATATATATATATATATATATATATATATATGTGGCATATATATATATATATGTGGCATATATATATATATATATATATATATATATATGTGGCATATATATATATATATATATATATATATATATATATATATATATGTGGCATATATATATATATATATATATATATATATATATATATATGTGGCATATATATATATATATATATATATATATATATATATGTGGCATATATATATATATATATATATATATATATATATTATATATATATATATATATTATATATATATATATATATATATATATATATATATATATCTGAGTGGGGATTTCTTAACTTGGTGAAATTGTTTGCATATTGCCATGATTAGCAAAGTTGTAGTAGCCAGGGCCACCCATGCTAGGGTAACTCGATGAGATAGATTTTGTATTCCTAGGAAAATTACAATTTATTTTAAAAATTTGTGTTTTGTTCCTACATGAATACACACATTCTTCCTTTAATATGAGACTCTTCCTTGGGAGGAAGCAAGTAGTCTTATCTTGGGGGAAAGGAAGTCCATATAACCAAACTTTGTTCCTACGCATCATATAAACCCTCTTCCTTCATCAAAGTTGGATAACAAGTGGTTATGCAACTGGTGAGGGTGCGGGGTGAGAAGCCCTGCCCACTTTCCAACTGGAGAGCCTTCACTTTGGTTTTGGCCTTTGTTGTGTAGGGATGTACAGACAAAGCCTGTTAAATTTATTCCTTTTCTTTCACTTTTCAGGTAGTGATTGTTGGTTGTTAATTATGGATGGAAGAGAGAAGCTCGTGTTTGCCGGGGAAAGGGTAGATGCTGCAGCCGCTAACTGGCTGTAGATCCACACTCCCTTCTCTGGCATGACTGTTCCCAGGCATCTCTTTGTGCTGAATGTAGAATGTGACTTGTACAGTGGCAGGCTTATGCTCTGAAGAGGAAGAAACGAGTGAAGTGTTCCTCGCGGTCGACCTGGGAAATGCCCAAGAAGACTCCGGTGAAGTCTTTCGTTATTTCGGTTTCCTTGGATTGGTCTCCAGGGAGTAAGCTGTAGGGGTGAATAGTGTTCGGATCTACATCAGCGCATTTTTAGGCCTCGCGGGTGCATGGAAAACCCCTAATGTTTCCAGCTCCCCTTCGGAGGCTGGAAACTCTCGCCCTTTCCTTAAGTGCAGGCTGCTGATAATGAGTTTGATCTAAGGAAGTTGGGGACTTCCTTTGGTCTGATCTAAGGAAGTTGTGGACTTCCTTTGGTCTGATCTAAGGAAGTTGTGGACTTCTTCAGGTCTTTCAGGTAGGCCTTTCATCACTTGTTGATTGAATTGGTAACTAAGACTACTTCTCCTTGGTACCCTCTATGAAATTTAGTGTATCTCAAGTGTCCCTGGTGATGACTGTGGTGGTTTCTGTAGTGATAAGAAGCCTGGTGGTGCCTTCTCCCTCATTGGCAGTTGTGTAGGGTTGAAGGGCCTTGTGAGTGTGCCTTCCTCTCCTGCGACAGTGTCCCAGTTTGTGACTCCTGTTGGAGCAACCAGACAAGAGGTGGACAGCACCCGTGTGGGCTAGGGTCGCTGCATGGCGTCGTAACCTGGTTACTCCACCAGCTCTCGGCTTGGTGCCCCCTAGATTCACTGGTAGCCAGCTGGGACATTATTGTATGTCCCAAGGTTGATGGAGGAGCTGCAGCGACCTCCATCTCCCTTCTTTCCAAGACACTGGTCACCCACTTGTACAGCCGCGTCCGTTGACTTGGTAGATAAGGTAGCATCTTTCGAGGTCTTATTAGAGTGCGTGCATACATAGGTAAGCAAAAAATGTAGGCATGGGACCATGCTTGCTCTCTGCTTGAACCTACTGTAGAAGTGTTTAGTATTTCTCTCGCTTCTGCTAGGTCCCGTACAAGGAGTTCTCCTGATTTTGTTGGCCTGCCCACGCCTTCGTCAAACCCCGATTACTTTCTCGATTCTGTCTTTGTGACAGAGCAGTCGTTATTGTGGGGGGGGGGAGGATTAGAGTTTCTGAAGCATACTGTCTCACCTCGGCATCGAAGAGAGATGAGAATGCCTGGGGCATGATGTCGTGAGGACTCCAGACCCAAGTAGTACTACCCTGAGTCTGAGAATTCTTTTGTGAGGTCCTTTCCCTCATTTGTAAGTGCAAGAGTGTGAGGCGGGAACTGTGGAACCACCTTTATGGGGTACTTTTGTCATCGATCAGTACTTTGTGTCCCTTCAAGATCCGGAGCCCTCGGAATTACCATGGTTGGAGCTGGTGGACTTTGCCCTGGATGAGGTGGATGAAAAGATCTGTATATAGATAGAAGGTTGTCCAGGGCACCAGCCTCCCATCGAGATACTACTGCTAGAGGTTGGCCAGGGCACCAGCCCCCATTGAGATACTACCGCTAGAGAGTTATAGGGTCCGTTGACTGGCCAGACAGTACTGCATTGGATCCTTCTCTCTGGTTATGGTTGTTTCCCTTTGCCTACACATACACTGCATAGTCTAGCCTATTCTTTACAGATTCTCTTCTGTTCTCATACACCTGACAACACTGAGATTACCAAACAATTCTTCTTCTTCACCCAAAGGGTTAACTATTGCAGTGTAATTGTTCAGTGGCTGCTTTCCTCTTGGTAAGGGTAGAAGAGACTCTTTAGCTATGGTAAGAATCTCTTCTAGAAGGACACTCCAAAATCCAACCATTGTTCTCTAGTCTTGGGCGGTGCCATAGCCTCTGTACTGTCTTGGGTTAGAGTTTTCTTGCTTGAGGGTACACTCAGGCACTTTATTCTATCTAATTTCTCTTCATCTTGTTTTGTTAAAGATTTTATAGTTTATATAAGAAATATTTATTTTAATTTTGTTACTATTCTTAAAATATTTCATTTTCCCTTGTTCCCTTTACTCATTGGGCTATTTTCCCTGTTGGGGCCTCTAGCCCTATAGCATCCTGCTTTTCCAACTAGGGTTGTAGCTTAGCAAGTAATAATAATAATAATAATAATAATAATAATAATAATAATAATCTGAGAACTCACTCTGATCCAGGCAGCGGAGGTTCTACACAACAAGAGAATTCTGTCCCTGCACCTCTGCAGGTGGCCTCATCAGTGTATGCTCTGACAGGGGGTTACCTCCTGGAGACACTCATGGCAGAAGGCTTGTCCTTCTGGGGTATTGAGTTGGTTCCCATGGGAGATTCATCCTTGGCCTCTCTCCACACTTTTCTGGCTCGACCTGTGGTAAGGAGCAGTAATGTACTAAGCTAGGTCGACAAGGTTGTCAACCCCGGAGGCTTTGGAAAGATTCAAGTCTTGTTCTGTCGGGCAGGAAGGCGGTCACGTTCTTTGCCCATCAAAGTATCAAACCTGTTGACTGAATAGCTTTAGAAGAGGTATCCCACCTCTTGAAAGTTGCTTTAGTTGCTTGCTTCTTAAAACAAGTTACCTCTGAGGTGATGTTGGCATTGTGGAACTTGTTGCTGTGGGATACCACACCTTGACTGCTGGAGAGCCATGTGATCCTGCTGTCTCCTTCAAGGTCTCTGGTCCTTCGAAGGGGCAGTGGCCAAACCTTCGGGTTCGGTAAAGCTTGCAGGATGAGGATCAAAGAAGGTCCCTGTGCCCACTATGTCTTTTCAAAAAGAACCTGTGCATACCAACCTTTTCAAAAACCATGGCCTGCTCCCTTCAGGAAGGGTGATGGTGGGGAAAGGGAAATACTAATGCTGGTGTTCCTCCCTCCTGCTACTGAAAGTAGGGGGGATGCTTGTCTTGCCAGTGGGAGGCTTGGCAGAAACAGGGCTGTGTCTTTAGTTAGTGTCTTTTGGGAGGGTTACTTGCCACCCTTCAAAGACAAGCTGGCCCCTCCTAGCTTTAGTTCCCGATGGAGCATCCGACATCTGTGAAAGCCCTAGCCTTGCAGGCAGAAGTGAAAGGAATGTTGGAGAAGAATGTGGGCAACGTTGTTCGAGACAAGTCTATGGGCTTCTACAGTTAGCTCTTTCTTGATGATTAGTTGATCCTGGCCTCTTTGGAGAGGCAGTTGCTTCAGGATAGAGATTGGATTCTTACATGTTGTTGTGATCTAGGGATTGCAGTAAATCTGGGAGAAGTCAAATCTCATACCTAAGTAGAGGTTGAAGTAACTAGGCATGCTGATAGACATGGCAACAGTGAACTTTTCCAACTGATGGTTGCATCGGCAGACTCAGGGAGGTTGCGCAATCATTCTTTACAAGCCAAAAGTACCAGCATGGAGTTAGCAATATCTTCTAGGTCACCTATCCTTGTTCAAGAAGCTCGTTTCTCACAGATGCCTCCACAAGATATCCCTTCCAAGAGGTTCGGGTACTCTCTAGCCTTGTGGCTTGAAGAGGACAACTCACCAGGGGAACCCCACTTGACTCTCTGCCTCCGGACGTGTAACTGATCTTGGATGCATCAAGGAGGGATGAGGAGCATATCTAGATGACCTGGTCGTCTTGGGGAAGTGGACCAAAGAAGGGGTCTGCACATCAACATCCTCGAGATGTAAGTAGCCTTCCTACGATTGCAAGCATTCCAAGCATGTCTGAAGAGACACTCAATAGTATTGATGAGTGACAACACCACTGTAGTACCTAACATCAACAAGCGAGCTGATGAAGCTGTGGAGTTGTCAGCAAGATACATTCCCGGCAAGAGGAATGTACTAGCAGACACTCATTCGCCAGGGACAACTTGTTGGGCAAATTGGATCATACATCCTCAGCAAATTGGTTTCTACACCCTATGGTAGCAGAAAGGCTTCTTGTCCTGTCGGGCTTACTTGAGATCGACTTGCTTGCTATGTAGTGGTACAGAAAGCACTCGTGTTCTACTCCCCTGTTATGGACCTATGGACAATGTTTGAGGATGTCTTCCAACACCCATGGGATCACCTGAACGTCTACCCCTTTCTGTCATTCAGCTTGATCGCACCAGTAATCAACACTGTTGATTATGCCAGAACTTAGGATGATCCTAAGATGGCCCCATAGAGTGGTATTCCGATCTTGCTTTTCTGGTCAGCTGCACCTGCAGAGATGCCACCAAGCTGTTGAGTTCTTGGTTCTTCACTGGTGGAGACTATCCAATATCTCCTCTGAGCAAAAGGCTTTCTGCAAGGCACTGTGCATGTCCGAATATCTCCAAAGGTCCTCTACAACTGTCTACCAGGCTAAGGTTGGACATCTTCTGCAGTTGATTTCATAGAGATATTTCTCTTGTTGGAACAACTTTAGCACAGACCGCATATTTCCTCGTCTTCTTTCCCTGAGAGAAGCTCCTCTCAGTTGCAGCTGTCATAGGCTACTGTTCAGCCTTGAATATGATCTTATTGAACGGTGTAGACTTCTCTGCTTACTGGGAGTTGTCCATGCTCGTGAGGAACTAACAGCAGTCTGGCTCACCCGCGGATCTCAGGCTCACAGAGTTTGATGTGACCTTGGTCTCAAAGTTCTAGCGAGTACCACGTTCGAACCTTCGAGTTGGTCGTCAGCCAGTGATCTGACTCTCAATATTATCCTTCTGCTAGATCTGGCATTGGCGAAGAGAGTTGACGAAGTGCATGGTCTCTCATATGCAGTCACCCACACTAAGGATATATTTCCGTAGGCAGTGGGCAGAGAAGGTTCTGTCATTACCCGACTCTCTAAAAGAACTGCACCCCTGACAGGGTCTTCCTGAGAGCTGAGATAGATCTGATATATCTAACTTGGTACAGTCATTGAGGGTGGCCTGTTTGTTTCCTAACCTGGAGGAAAAGCATGTATAATTTTTCCATGAAGCAAGAAAGAAACTGTGTTCTAGGATCTTTTCTCTTATTCCTTTTATTGCTGTAGGAAAAATTGTAATGTCATTCAAATACAGGAAGGCAGGTCATCCAAGTCCCTGCTAGTCACTTGTTATAGAAAAGAGATGAAGTTATGAATGGCTGGGTTCTAGGTTCTAACCACGAATGCCTGAACCAAGGTGATGATCTTCATCAGGGCTACGCTTGTAGAGGACAGTCTCAAGGTTTGAGCAGGATTGCTTGCGAGACTTGAGAATTCTTGAAATGTTACATGGGGAGAGCTCCTCACGAGTCTTGTTAATTCTCATGAAGAGTTCAGACCCAAGTCATATTTAAAACTTGGATCGAGGTCTAAGCGGTATCCTGTACTAGAAAGATTGAGAAGCTTACCTGACAAAGGAAGATACAAAGCAGCTGATATGGATTCCATTCAGAGTGAGGATGTTTGGGAGCAACCAAGATCATGCTAAGGCTTGATGTCTTTAACCAACTTTTGAGTAATCGGCAAAATGGGCAGAAAGGAGGAAGCATCTAGAGTTCCGAGGGATGATGGAATGCGTCCATAAATGCTACAGACAAACTGGGACTGGAGTGCAGAATACTGGAAATTTCTTGTCCAACTGAATGGCGAACTAGTGAAGCGATGGTGAACACCTCGAATAAAAAGCCTATCTGCCACTTAATGATGTAGTAATCACAACTGATCCTTACATTGACTGTTGATCAAGTGTTTACTCAAAGAATCCTCTTGCCAGTATGAAACTTGCAAGCAGCTCTACCTTGTTGTAGACTTCACAAGAGTGCATCTGTTTGTTATGGGATTGTGAAACATGCCCTTTTGTTGATGAAATCACAAACAGAAGCAATGCCATTCATCAATGCTTACAGAGTGCTTTGTTAAACTCCTTAAAAATCTTTTAAAGAAGCCATGCTGCATATTTTTGGGTAGGTTGAAAAGCAGGTGCCTTTCTTGCACGAAAAATATCCAAGATACATGAATGATATCCCAGACAGAGTATATTCAGGTGGTCACCCCATCCCTCCCCAGGTATGTCTGTGGACAGCAGATTCCCTTGAGGAGAGCAGTTCCCATGATAAGGATCATTATGCTGCTACAAAGATTGATTGCCGTGTACAGTATTCCTATTACAACAAAACCGGAAGGTAAGGGTAATGCTCGTTGCTGAATAGTAATATTTCAGGAACTACTGGAGCTATTACTGGGGAGCTGCATGTGAGGAACTGGTCTCTCTGTCAACAAAAGAATTCTTGTTGACAAATCAATAACGGGTGCAATGACCTAAGGAATTGTAGATTAAGTCTTGAAGATCCCTGTCTTTGTACGTAACAAGCTAAAGTTGGATACTGTAAGGTCGATGATTCACTCAACATTCTTTGAAGAATCTTTTCTCCCTCCCAAGACATTTGCCAGCCAGTCTAAGATCATAATGGGGTGATATCCTTTAGAGGAGGAAAGGATGAACAAGCATTGGGTGATCTTAAATGACAGAACTGCTTCTGGCTCTCATGCTCTCCAAAGATAAGGGGCACCAAGTGCCTTAGCCTTTGTAAAGCATACAGGAGATCTAGGTCATGTAACAGTCTCAGTGAGTCAAAAAATCTTCAGCCTTGAAAGATTTCATCACGTTAATAGACTCCCAGAGAGAGCAGGGAAGGAACAGGTGTAATAATTCCCTGATGACTCAAAAGTAATGATCACCCAAAGAGCGAACGTATTACCAGTAACAAATCGCAGTGCTTAGCAAATATCGTAGGATTGTAGAGAACAAGTGTGAGGAATCCGGTCTTGGTGGGAGAGAACAAAATTGGATCGATCCCATAAGGACAACACGAAGAGATCATGAGGAAATCTTCGTGTCTTAATTTAACCCAAAAGTTACTGAAAGACATGCATTAGAGATACAGTTGCAAGGTGCACAATTGCATGGTGCCCTACAAGTGACAAAAAGACCGATCCTGTAGTGACTGGTCATGTCGAGACTGTTGTCGATAAGGAAAGCCAAAATCGGTTAGCTAGGACAAGACAGTTTGCTAACGTGATTACATCCATGCACCTTGTTGATTGTCAGTTCTTGCTGGACTGTTTCTAGAATTCTCCGAAAAGGAAAGGGCACGAGGGCAGCCCTTATCCCCCTACACGACGATGCTTGTATTTGACAGAGCAGTGATAGTAGACGTTAAACACCGGTACTGTACACCAAAACTCTGCGAAGGTTATGTTCCTGTTGCCTCGCTTACGAGGCGAGAACATACCAGCATTGCTTTCCCAGTACGTACTGGTGAATTTCTACGTTTTTCAGAACTTCCTGGGGTAGGAGAGGAATGAGGATGGCTCCCAACACCCTGACTAGTACCACACGCCAAATTGTATTCTTAGTGAAGGAAGTATTCGTGATACAAAATGTACTAGTATCACCTTCCTGAGTGGATACATTCTCGGTACGTTCTAAGGCGGCTTGGCATCACTAAAGCGTCCTGGTGCCAGCAGTGGTTGTGCTTGGTTTCACATGACAACCAGTACTGTTAGCAATGTACCTTGTATCGAAATGCCCTCACAGAGAAGGTCGGGATTTTGTACTCCGCTGCTCCTCTCAACAAAACCATGTAGTGAAATCGGTCAATGCCTTGTGAAACTTAGCCCGATCAGTTGTCTGGTGCTTCAATAACTTTGTCTTTCTTCTCTTCAAGTTAGCAGGCGTCACAACCGAAGGCTCAGCAACAGGCAAGGAAGAAGATACAGGAACAAGTGAATTGATATCTGAAGGTGAGTGAGTACGGTTTGGTTCCCTCTGTCAGTTGTCCAGGAAAGTAGAAAAGGGTAGCTTCCTCATCTCCTCCTCTTGAGTGCTTGGTACCAGGAGGAGAAAGTGCCAAAACTTCTTAGAGTAGGGAAAGAGTACGTATGCAACTCGAGTCTTGTTTGTTGTAACTGTTGCAAACTGTCACCTGCTTCGATTCAAACATGAGGACAAGTGTGAAGGTCCCAAATCAATGGCCGGTCTCATAGACCAGCCTTGGAGCACTGGAAGATCTTGATATTTCAGCGTAGAACGGTCAGAAGCAGGTGACAGATGCCCTATGACTCAAATGTTACCATCACAAGCATAATTGCAAGGATTCCGAGTGTGTGGTGTCCTATGGCGTAGAGACCGATGGGTACGTGGAGGGTTGGTCAGCAAGAGGCCAGTGAAGAAAAGGTGTCTGATAAGCTAGTGTGCCGATGTCATCATGCTTGTGTTCTTGTATCTTGGAAATCGAATGCGTCGAGCATTGGTAAGCAGGAGACGAGACGGTATGCCAATATCATTATACTAATGTTTGTTAATCATGGAGACCGAGCACGTGGATCTCAGGCACTCGTGGAAGTTAGTGTGGTCCGAGCCTACACACATGGTAACCTAGTGCATTCATGTGAAAGGTGACGTGTTCCGTGTCCGTATGCGTGAAGACCATGCATGTAGAGATTGGGAGTACGGATCCTGTACTGTGTGTGAGAATCCTTACTCATGGAATCATGTTGCATGTGAAGAGCGGGCTGCTTATATCCTTGTATGAAGGGGAGTTAGTTCACCATGATCTTTTTTCAGGGCTGACGTCTTCCTTGTTGAGATCTCATCATCTCCCAAGAACTGTTGGAATAAGGATGGGAAAGAGAAGAGTAAAACCTTACTCCAATAGAAAACATTGATGTTTGAGAATTGCCTACATCCTTAGGAATATGTTGTGGTCACAAGTCCACAAAAGCAAAGGAATAAAGAGCAAACAAGAATACTATCCAATACAAACATGAATTAGGATATTGATAGGTTAGCACAGAAAACTGACACTGCTAGAGTTATCAGGAGACAACTGCCAATCCTCCTCATTTTCGTCCCTTGCACACGACAAACTGCCAACAAATTTATCTAAAGGAAAAAGGAAACTATTAAAACATGACAAATTCGGAGATAATTTGTATTTTTCCTAACCATACAAACCTTAGCTATTTACATAGGGTATTACTTTCGGTGTAGCTGAAATGACGAGCCATTAGAATTTTAACGAGGGTTAACTAGCGGGGGTAGGGGAAGGGGTAGTTAGCTACCCCTCCCCCCCACACACAGGTGAGTTAACTCACTTCTCTTAAAGGTAGGACTTGTCTTGGGGACAGGGTTGGCGGGCAAGTATGTGTAAATAGCTAAGGTTTGTATGGTTAGGAAAAATACAAATTATCTCCGAATTTGTCATTTGTTCCGTAACCGAAATACAAATCACGCTATTTACATAGGGTGACTTACCCCTTAGGAAGGGAGGAAAGTCCCCAGCCTTACTGGCTTTGGCTTTTGCCCGGGGACTCAAACTCTGAGTGTGTAGCACTCTAGAGAGGGAGTCCCTGCCCTCACAGGTTCTTTGCTTGCAAGGAACGAGCGGCCTACAGGAGCTTGTGTGTGGAGGAGTAAAGTGTGACTCGTCCTAGGAAGTTGACCTGGAGTTCTTTAGATAGAAATCTAGGCTAGGACGTTCCCAATACCACCTCGTTAGGGTATGGGGGACGTAACAGTATTAGTCTTAATACTAGGAACACAAGGAAGCATGGTTTACCTGCAGAGGTTGAGGTCAGCTATGCAGACACCAGGATGCTGCTTTCCCCAAGAGAGGGGAGAATGAAGAAAGAAGTAAGGGCCAGTCATACTCTTTCATTCACGCAGACTAAAACCGGGTAACAATGCCCTCAACCTTCTGCTACTTGTCCAACAAGGAGCCTGAGGTTTAGACCAGCTGTTGTGCAGCCACCAAAGGCCCGATAGAAAAAGTATCGAGACTCCTGTGGGTCACGTCCTGCAGGTAGTGGGCTGTGAAGGTCGTTTGACGCTTCCAGACCCCAGCTTGAAGTACCTGCGTCACTGAGAAGTTCTTTTTGAAGGCCAGGGACGTAGCGATGCTCCTGACGTCGTGAGCCCTAGGGCAACGTGACGGAGGAGGGTCAGGATTCAGGGCATGATGGATGACCCTACGAATCCAGGCTGAGATGGTATTCCTCGTGACCCTCCACTTCATCCTCCCTGTGCTAACAAACAGTGCTCGCACATGAGGACGGACTGCAGCTGTTCTCTTCAAGTATTGCCTCAGACTCCTTACTGGGCATAGTAGCAGATGGTCTGGATCACTTGTTACAGAACGTAGACTCCCGACCCTGAAGGAGTCGAACCGTGGGTCCGGCACTCCAGGGTTCTGAGTCCTTGCAACAAACTCAGGGACGAACCTGAACGTTACCTCCCCCCATCCCCTTGAATGGGCGATGTCGTATGAGAGACCATGAAGTTCGCTAACTCGTTTGGCCGAAGCCAAAGCGAGTAAGAAAACCGTCTTCCAAGTCGGATGTTGACCGTAGGCCTGGCGTAATGGTTCGAACGGAGGTCTCTTCAGAGCTCTGAGGACCTGAACCACGTTCCAAGGAGGAGGTCTCACTTCCGACTAAGGGCAGGTAAGCTCGTAGCTACGTATGAGTAGAGAGAGTTCTAACGAAGAGGAAATGTCCATTCCTTTCAGCCCAAAGGCTAGACTTAAGGCTGAACGATAGCCTTTCACCGCCGAGACTGAAAGGTGCATTTCCTCTCATAAATATACGAGAAACTCCGCTATTGCTGGAATAGTGGCATCGAGGGGAGAGATACCCCTCCCACGATACCAACCACAGAAGACTTTCCACTTCGCCTGGTAGACTCCAGCTGAGGATTTGCATAGGTGCCGAGACATTTTCTCTGCAACCTGTTGCGAAAATCCTCTCTCCGTGAGGAGACGCTGGATAGTCTCCAGGCGTGAAGCCGAAGCGAGGCTACGGCCTTGTGGAAGATGTTGCAATGTGGTTGTCTGAGTAGTCTGTGACATGGGGGAAGTTCTTTTGAGAGCTCCGTCAGGAGCTGCAGAAGGTCCGGGAACCATTCCGCGTGATGCCATAGCGGAGCTATTAGTGTCATAGACAGATTGACCGATAGTCTGGTCTTGTTGAGCACCCTTCTCATCAGACAGAACGGTGGGAAGGCGTAGACATCGATGTTGTCCCACCTCTGTTGGAAGGCATCTTGCCAGAGAGCCTTGGGGTCTGGGACTGGAGAACAGTACCGGGGCAGCTTGAAATTCAAGGCTGTCGCGAACAGGTCTACTGTCGGAGAACCCCACAAAGTCAGGACTGTTGGCTATCTGAGGATCCAAAGACCACTCGGTACTCACTATCTGCGTAGCTCTGCTCAGACTGTCGGCGAGCATATTCCTCTTGCCAGGAATGAAGCGAGCTGATAGTGTTATCGAGTGGACTTCGGACCACCTCAGAATCTCTACTGCAAGATGGGATAGCTGACGTGAAAAAGTACCTCCCTGCTTGTTGATATAAGCCACTACCGTGGTGTTGTCGCTCATCACCACCACGGAGTAACCCGCCAGGGTCCTTTGGAACTGTTGAAGAGCCAGAAAGACGGCCTTCATCTCTAGCAGATTGATGTGAAGGTACTTTTCTGATTCTGACCAAAGGCCTGAGGTCCTTTGGTTCAGAACATGGGTCCCCCACCCTTCTTTTGACGCGTCCGAAAACAGTCAAATCCGGGGGAAGGACGAGAAGATCCACACCCTTTCGAAGGTTTTTTGTCGTCCAGCCACCACCGAAGGTCCACCTGTTCCAATGGTCCTATGGGAACCAAGAAGTCCAGGGAATTGATACCCTGATTCCACCGGGACTTGAGCCACCATTGCAGGGATCTCATCCTTAGGCGGCTGTTTGGAACTAGGCGGGCCAGGGAGGCAAGGTGACCTAGGAGACGTAACTATGACTGGGCCGGAAGCTCTTCTCGCCTGAGGAATGGTTCTGCGACCTTCCTCAGCCTTGCTATCCTGTCGTCTGATGGAAAGGCTTTGTGGAGAATGGTGTCTAATTTCATACCTAGGTATACCAGTTTCTGGGATGGGCGCAGGGAGGACTTCTCGAGATTTACCATGATCCCAGATCCTGGCAAACCTCCAGAAGCCTGTCTCGGTGTCGAAGAAGGGCCGACTCCGAGTCTGCCAGGATTAGCCAGGAGACGGATGCCATTCCTGTGAGGCCAGACCAAAATCAGTGTGAACACACCGGTGAACACCTGAGGAGCTGTGGAGAGACCGAAACACAGCACCTTGAACTGCTAGTTCTTGTCGTCTAGGTAGAATCTCAAGTACTTCCTGGAAGATGGATGGATTGGGATCTGGAAGTACGCGTCCTTTAGATCCAGTGTGCACATGAAGTTTTGCGGTCTCACTGTAAGTCTGACCGTGTCTGCTGTCTCCATCGTGAACGAAGTTTGCTTTACAAACTTGTTTAGGGCTGAGAGGTCGATGACCGGTCTCCAGCCTCCAGATGCCTTTTTTACAAGAAAGAGTCGACTGAAGAAGCCTGGGGAGCCGTCGTCGACCTCCTGGAGAGCATCCTTCTTGAGCCTGGTTTCGACTTCTGCCCGAAGGGCTAACCCCTTTGCTGATCCCATCGCATAGAGTTCAATGCCACTGGACTCGTTGTCAGGGGAGGTGGAGATGTTGTGAATGGGACGCGATATCCTTGGCCGATCACAGAGATCGTCCAGGAATCAGCCCAGAGTTGCTGCCACCTGTGCACGCAACTTTGAAGGCATCCCCCCACAGGTGGACACACAGGGGGATTGCCAATCCTAGCGTTTGCGGCCTCTGCCACTCCCTCTAGGATTTTTCCCTCCTCGGGAGGACTTCCCGCCCTTCCTGTCCTTGACTGGAAAGGGCTGTGGTTTAGACACCTTTGCCTTAGCTGCCGGTGCCTGCTTCGATGACTTGCGAGGCTGTTGTTGTGGTTGAGGAGCTGGAGGTTTGTAGGGCTGAAATGACAGGGCCCTTTGGAGGAGAGAATCCTGGTTGGATTTCCTCCACCTCTCAGCTGTGCGTTCTATATCTTTGGGCTCAAACAGATCCCTCCCAAGGATGGAAGAGTGTCTGAGCCTGAAAACATCTACGGCGGGGACCTTCGGGTGGAACCTCTCAGAAACTGCATCCCGACGTTTAAGGATCGAGTTGGCCCATAGGTTAGTAACCTGATGGGCCAGAAACTTGATCGAACGAGTTCCCGAGAGGAGGAAGGTCTCGAGGGCCTTCCTATTGGTCTCTTTGGACAAGTCCTCGGAGCACAATAGGATGCCCAGAGATCCCAGCCCAAACATCCAGCCACGAAGTGGCCTGCATGGCACACTTCGCGACTTTCTCTTGCCTCAGGATCTCCGATGCCAAAAATGTCACCTGCCGGGCGGAGATCTTCTCAAGAGAAGTTCCCTTGGCGAGCTCTTCCACCGAGTGGTGGAGGGGAAGAGCGAAACCGGATTCCCCCATGATGTCAAAATACCTCCTCTGATGTAAACGAGGAGGAGGGAGGAGTTTGTACCCGGCAGTTGAACGACTGGAGAAGGCGAGGTCGGCAAGCTGGGCTTCAACTTTGTCTCTGGCTGCCCTAACCCCTTGAGACCAAGTTAAAGCTGCACTGGCCCTTTGGGGTTTTTGGGTGCCGTAGACTCGGTCTAGCACCGTATCCTTTCCTTCACGAGGGGCAGTCTCAGGGTCCTCGAACCTGTTGAGACGCCTCATCAAGGCCAGGACTTGCCAAAAGGCATGCTCGGACTCATGCTGCTCTCCTCCTTGCGGACTGGCAGCTAAGTCTCCCGTCCCCAAAGGCTCTTCTTGGGGAGATACGTGGTCATTATCCCTGGGTTTCGATGACTCCTGACGTAGTCTGGAAGACGATTTGGGGATCGTCTTAGAATCCTTAGACTCCCTCCTAGGAGGGACACATAAGGACTCTAATAAAGAGGTTTGGGAAGCACCTTCCAAACGAGACGATTCTCCCCTTCAAGGAGGAGTTGCTCCCAATGGTGCCGTGGGAGAGACTCCTTCCTCGACGGGTTCTTCCGCGGGCGGGAAAAACTCGTCCATGGGAGGAGAAGGAGAAGGCGAAGGCGATGGGGGAGGTGCTTTCCTGCTGGACCTCTTAGGAGTCAGCTTAACCCTGGGAGAAGTCTCCACGAAGTCTACTCCTCTCCTTCTCTTCCTCGGGGATGATTCAGTCGTTGGTTTCAGCCCCAAATCGGCGAGGGCAGGCTTAACCGCCTGCACCACCGCTTTCATCAGGCGCTGAAACCAAGACTGACGATAAACTGACGCAGTGTCAGTTATCCCCGCGGGAGGGAAGGGGATCTCCTGACCCTTCGGAGTGGACACAACAGGGCCTGCCTGAAAAGAAAGATGCGAGGACCTCTCCTATGATTCTTCTTCCTGATCCTGATGAGCTCTCCGCTTGCGCGGTGGCGATTCTGACGGCGATCCCGATGTATGCGCCCTAGCAGGAACAACGCGTTATGTGTCGCGGCGAGCAAACCTGTCGCGCTGTTCGCGCGAAGCGTTTGAAAGGTCGCGCGTAGGCAACAGCTGACGCGTGGACAAGCGATCGCGTGTGGGTGTACGCAACTGGGCGCGTGGGTGCGCTGGCGAGAGGGCGCGTTGGTGAAGCGGCGCTTTTGCGTGCAGGAGAAAAAGCGCGTTGTGTTAAGGGAGATCGGTGGCGATTAAAAGGTGAGTGACGGCGTGTCGGGGAATGACGGAGCGTCGGCGAACGCTGGCGAGTTGGCGAGCGATGGCGAGCTGGCGACTGTTGGTGCGTAGGCGATTGATGGCGCGTTGGCACGGCGCGCAAAGGCGACCGACTGCGCACAGGAGATCTCACGTGCAAACGCGTGGAAGACCTGGGGCGATCCAAAAGAAGAACGCGTTGGCGCACGCTTGCACGTAGGCGAAGGATTGCTTGGGCGCGCAGGAGAATGATAACGCGTTGACGTGGTCGCGCAGGGGGGTGCGCGTGAAGAAGAGGCGAAGGAAGAAACTCCTTGCCTGAGTCCAGGTCCTTTGGACTATGGCGCGATGGCGAGCGTTGGCGCGCAGGGCGTAAATCAGGAACTGGGCGCGTCACAGGAACGGTGCGCGCAGGTGCGCGTTGGCGAGCAGGAGACTGATGGCGCGTTGAGCACATATCAGAAACCTCACTGCGCTGCTGCACAGCAGGTGAGCGCTGGCAAGCAGGAGAGCACTGACGAGTAGGAGAGCGCTGGCGAGCAGGAAGGCGATGACGCGTAGGAGATCGCTGGCGCGCAGGAGAGTGAAGAGGATCAGGAGAACGCTGACGAGCAGGAGGGCACTGACGAGCGGGAGAACGATGGCACGTTGAATCCAAGGATTCAGCAGGGCGCGTGGGCGCTACTGCGCGCAGTTGCACGTGCAGGGGGAACCTGACGTACAAGGGACTCTCCCACAGTGAGAAGAGCCCCTTTGCCCCAGAGGGACCGATGACCGTCGGAAGACGGGGAGAGAAGGCGTCCACAGCGCGTCGTCAGCCAAGAAGGGTGAAGGCAGGTCAGAAGGTCTAGGTCTTGTAGGGGGGGGAGATCGCGAACAATCCCCGGAGAGGTCCAAGGACGGAGCTGAGACGGTCTGCTCCCGACGAAGAGGCCCCTTTGCAGGGGAAGGAGACGGCGAGGAAGACCCAAAGAGGCACCTCCTAACTCCCTTGTAAGGAGAAGGAAGGCCTCTGCTTCGAAGAGACCGACGAGCCTTGCGGCGCAGTCGACCTCGAGGAAGGGCGTCGGGGTCATCCGTCCTCCGAAAAGGAGTCTTTGTTAGTGCGCTCCCCCGAGGGGGACGCACCTGCAGGAGAGACCGTTGGACTAACCTTCCCCCCCGAAAGATGTTCAGAGGGGGAAGGAGAGCCTTCAGCAACGGCAACAACAGAGGTTTGACGAGACCCGTCGGAAGCCTCTGCCAAGACAGTGTCGACAATGTATGAAGGAATCACTTCAGGCATTACCGGCGACTGTTTGACTGCTGCTCCCAACTGGATTAAGTCAAACAGGGCTTCCTTGGAGGGCGAGCCCTTAAGCCCCAAGGAAGCCCAAAGCTGAAACAAATCATTGTTAGACACCGTTGCATCATATTCATTAAAATCAATAAGATCCTCCCCCGGAGGAGGAGAGGGAACTGCCTCGCTATGGGAGGCAACGCCCTCTCCCACACCCCGAGGTTGGGAAACACAACTAGGGCCTGCGCTACCACTCGAAGGCCTCTCACGAGAGACCGACCGAGTGGGAGCTTCGGAGGAGGTTCGGGCGGCAGAAGAAGTCCTTAGAGCCTTCCTTCTTCAAGGTTGCCCTTGAAGGAGAAAGGTCTCTCTTGGACTTCTTCTTACGCCGACGGCCGAACTTCTCCCACTGGGAGGCAGACCACTCCCTGCACTCACTACATGTTAATTCCTTATCACACCGTTGACCTCGGCACTGCGGACAAAGGGTGTGAGGATCAGTATCCTCAGCTGACATGAAGGTCCCACAAGGGCAATTGGGAAGTCCAGGACACTTGCGCATTGTAAAAAGGACGAGGCCAACTTCCAAACACACTGAAAAGAAAAAGAAAACAAATTAAGGCTGTCAGTATGCGTGGACAAGAGAGACACGTCTACACATTGTCCGAGCCAAAAGAGAAGTGAGTCAACTCACCTGTGTGTGGGGGGGAGGGGTAGCTAACTACCCCTTCCCCTACCCCCGCTAACTAGTGCGGGGGTAGTTAACCCTCGTTAAAATTCTAATGGCTTGTCATTTCAGCTTCACCGAAAGTAATACCCTATGTAAATAGCGTGGTTTGTTTTTCGGTTACGGAACAAAGTCAAATTAGAGTGCCAAAAGTACACCTGTACTATCCAGCAACTGAAAGCAAAATGCGAGTTCATTAGCCAAGCGAGGGTGGGCGCGGCTAACCTGCCACCTTCCAGCTATCTACTGTTACCTTGCAAGTTTTAACAGAAATATCCAGATTAGCAGTAAGCATACTCCTCCTAAGACTATGAAGTAAAATAGGTGAACCAAACAAGTTATAAGTACATCTTACTGCATTACATTTGTCCATTCCTACTTTTGATTAGACACTAAATAATACTTAACAAAGAATGTTGTGGCTAATGACCCCAAACAGAAAAAAAAAGGCTAGTATTATGGTAGGATTTGTATAGGTCCACATCAGATGGCTAATGACCCCAAACAAAAAAAAGGCTAGTATTATGGTAGGATTTGTATAGGTCCACATCAGATGACATCATTTGTACAAATGATATCTAAAGATAAACTAGGTTATTCAAAGGCCTATACATCCAATTCAAAAACATTTATTTCAAGTTTTTCAACTGTTTACCTAAATGAAAAATCATTTCCAAAAATTAAAACTAATTGTCATAAAAATTATTGTACACTATTAGTTTACAAAGATCTTTCAAACTACACTTAACTCAGATGGTGTTTGTTAAGATGAGCAAATAAAGGCACTAGCCACTTTGCACAATGATCGTCAGTACCGTACACATTTAGGGATCCAGTTTAATAAAGAAATGTACATACATACAACGAAAAGAAAAATACTAAAGCCCAAAAGAGTTAACTCGTTAGATACTGAACTGATAAAACACTTTATTTGCATAGAGTAACAGATGATGAAAAGTTTATAATCAAGTGTTAATACTTACGAGAGCAGTGTTGGTAAACCATAAAATAAACAACTGCAAAAAAGACAGCAAACTTCCTGAGATTCTTTCATACCTTCTCCCTCTCTTTGTACCTATCCCTCTTACTTTACAGGAAACCAAATTGATTACAAACAGCAAAGTACTGTGAAGATATTAAAGAGTCAAGACTCATTACCAAGATCGCACTTCCAAATAAACTAGTAACGCCTAACACCAACACTTACAGCAAGATTAACTGAGGTCTATGACAAATATTGTACACTTAATGAGGCATCAAAGCTATTATCTACCACCTAAAAGGAGATCCCAAGCAAAGAGCAGTACAGTATGCATTTATAAAAAGAAAAAAGGCAAAAATTTAATTTTCCTTGGATCCAATATAACAATGTTCGTATGTGCATGTGCAGTATTTACTTCCAAATAACACTGTAATACTGTCTTGGTGACCTAAAAATCTTCACGACCAGATTAACTGCTACCTGAACCTATATATACTTCTACGATGCATTTAACACTTATAAACTGTATTGTACAATATTCCTTAGCCTAGTAGTGGGGAGTGCAAATTGTAAATATATGCCCAATAAAAATAATATAAGAAAACCTTTACAAAACACTGCCACTATACTGTATTATGATATGGATCTAACTATAAATACCAATGCACACTTTAATGTTCTAACCATGATGAAAGAAACTAAAAGGTAAATTTATAATAAATAGAATCAGCTACTTAAGTTTTTTAAACTTTAAATATAAAGCCCAGAAGTGTGATGAGTTTTTTATAACTGGTGAAGCCTATGTGAAATTAAGCAAATTTCTTGGAGTTTTGAGCGAAAAAAATATAGAAAACTTAAATTTGGTTTGGCCACTACATATTATAATAATCCTTATTTGTTCCCAAATATTATAGCAACTAAAACAGCAGATGAAAAAAGCTGCAAAATTGAAGTGATTACATTATTACTAGGAGAGGACATACTTGCATGAAAAAAATAATAATTACAAAAATACAATTAGCTACGAAGAGTTCAGTAAACTTTATAGTCGGTCACTTATGCACGTGTGTTTCATGACAATACTTTCGACTGCAAATTACTTTTAAAAGTATCTTATCTTTCACTTTCCTTTAAATATTTGTGCTGACACTAATGATGCATCATCAACTAAAACAAAATATTCTTTAAACCCTTCTTGTTAACAAATATATTTTCAATACAAAATAGGGAAATCTTCTGCCATTTAAACCATTTAAGTCAGGCTCTTGTTATATATTCTCCTGAACAATAGCGTAAAAATAAAGTAACCCTTAATATTTGAGAAGCGAAACCAAGAAATGTATTAAAACTTGTCTCTGAAAACTCAAAATAATTATCAAATAGAAAAACAATTTTGTGCACTACCTCTAGCTTTTTACTATCCACAACTCCACAATGATACTTTGCTCTCTGGACTAATATTTTGAAAACAGCTTAAAAATAATATATATAGCAACCAGATCTTTTAACTTGCTTTCAATTTCCACTTTATCATGAGTGTCCTTCGTTTCTTGATGCGACATATTTCTGATGGCCTTTAAAATACTTTTTCAGTAGAGCACCACATATGCTAGTTTAGGTGAACCACATGGAAATTCTATATATCTTCTTGCATATTTTTTCCTAAGATTGCCTCAAGGCTATGTCCTCATAAAAAGAAAGATTCATTACAGTACTGTACTGGGAAATTCCTCTCCTTTTACAAATTAGTGTCAATATTATATTTGAATTTATAGCAATAAAAATATGCAATTTATACATATCAAAATGTACTCTTTCTGTGAAATATAAAGCAAAACCTTGTTAAAATTACTTTCCACTCAATCACTGTACTTCGATAATTCTCATTCCTTTGTCCATCGGTTGCTAAGTTATAAACGAAACAGATGCAGAGAACATGTTTAAATGACCAGTAAGTTTGAGATGGAATGCAACTATGCTGTTTGGAAAGTGATGATCTAATATGTATCCTGTAATATGAAATGAAGGCCAAAATCAGAAACACGAACAATACAGACGACATGTACAAAAGCATCAATCAATAAAAAGTACAAATAACAATATCATAACCTATAATGTCAATTAGGACCAAGAGTGAATAAATGTACCTTTTATATCAATTATAAAAATATGTAAAATTACATAATTTTAATTAGTGTAAGGTACACTTAATAAATAGCTTTAATCATTACCTTGAAAATTACAAATTGTATGCAAGTTGTGGCCTTTATATCAGGCAAAAACCAGAGAAATTAACTCTAAGGTCTGATAGACATTACTCATATTGCACATAAAAAATTGCAGTTTTCAAAGGAAAGCCATGGTTTGAATATCTACACCATAATTATTGTGAATAATATTTGGAATATTTGTTAAACGAGGCTAAAACTGTTGATCTGAAATCTACCTATGGGTATTTTAAAATGCTTTAATCTCACACAGCCAATAGTGTATTTGACGTAGGTGAAGATGGCACATTTAATGTTGATTATCAATTAACAGCTCGAATCCCACTATTTTAATAAATGCTAAGATGAAAAATTTTAGGCTTAAATCCTATTCATTATTTAATTTTTCTGGGAAGCTATAACAAAATGATTTAACAGCACTTATCACTGACAACATAAGACTAGTTTTGATGACTAAGTATTTTATGCTAGAAAATACTGAAAATATTTCAGCATGGTAGAAGAAATCTTAGACTTCTTAGAACTGAATCTAGCCTACCATCTAAAGAATTTTACTTTCTAGTGTCTACATGATGGTCCTTTTGTCTCAATACACCAAAGCACAGGATATTCAGGGAACAACAGCAAAGAAATAATACAGCAAATTGTATGCAACTTCAAATATTGGTCTTTATAAATGGAGAAAATGTTTCATGGAAATTTACTTTTTCTACTTTTATCTATTCTTCTCAACTTTAGCCATACATGTGCAACCTGATGAAAAACTTCAAGAAACTGACTTGACTGTCAAAAGATTGATTTTTTTTACAGCAGAATTTTATCCAGAATCCTAAAACTGTAAATTTCAGATCGGCTCTCAAAAGGACAATTGTAAAGAGGGAGCTATTATATCTTTGGGGAGAAGGAAAAGGATATTTTCTAACAAAGAAATGTGAAAGTAGAGGACAACATATTTATATGAATTTGGTAAAATATTTCAGTGTTCATCATATGAAAACTGTAATATAAAAATTACTTTAAAATATAAATATATATATACATGCTGCTTATACAATAAAATAAAGTTTTAAAAGTTGGAATAATGAAATTCCAGAGAGCAAGAGACAGGAAAGGGAGGTGGGATGTCAAATAATTATACAAGTATGAGAATACTACACGGATAGAAATACAGAAGGTATATAATTTGTACAACCTTTAACCTATTTGATTGTTACATTTTATCCTAAGAATTATTGTTAAAAATCTATACTTCCTAGGTATTACTTTACCCTGTTACCAGTCAAGGATACTACGATGTACAATTATTAAGGACTCAAAGCCCTAGGGTGTTTAGCAAACTAACCATTAATGAGTGAGGACACAGTCCAAGATTATGTGGAAGGAACTTAAGGTTTCGATGTTTACTAGAGCTGGTGTAAGGGTAAAGTTTTCCTCTATCCTTAAAGTTCAAATCTAAAAATAATGTCCCACATGTTAGGCTACTTGATTACTACGGCAGTCATGATACTAAATTCTTTATAATTTCAGAGAATGGACTATCATTTTAAAGGAAAAAAAATTAATTGTATCAGATTTGCTGTAAGGGAATAGAAAATACCGACAACTGAAAAGGTACCTTTCATCTGAAAAACATCATTAAATGACACCCATTGTGAAAAATTAAAATGGAATTTTGGAAGATCATGGGTAGGAAGCAGTTGTATACTTAAAAAATAAGTGAATGCAAGAGAATAAAAAAAAGTTGAACTTCAATAAATTATGTCAAGTGTTGTTATGGATCCAATTTATATACAATACACTCCATCACTGACAACAGGAATGCTCAGGTCCTACAGCATACACAAATTGGTACTTACGATACCAAGTTTAAAACTTAGTGTGTTATGATACTACTGGACTTTACAAGAAATGAAGAGGTAACATTACTAAGGTAGCAGGATATAAATACAGTAATGCTGGGTTAAACATAAATGTTGTCCCATGACTGTTAAACAGCTGAAAAAATAAATGCTAACTTGTTTAATTATGTTTATATGGCTGTTATTCAAACGAATGAAGCAACAAGTTGACTTACTAGCAGCAAAGATCTGGGAAGCCTTTCAAACACTAAATACTATGTAAATGCTACCAGGCTACGTTATCATTAGACAAAGTTGAATGATACTACCAAACAATTGTTGAAAAAACTAATAATGAGTACATTGTACACCAGCACAAAAAAATAAAATATACAAGAGTATATAAATAACACCTACTGGCAGTCATTTAGCAATATCTCAAAAGGATAGATATGCTATCTACAAATAAATTCTTTAAGACTATGTCTTCTTTTGGAAATAACAATTCTGCAAAAGATGCGACTAACTCTACAATGTTAACCAAAACTTTCTTAAAGTCAATTTTACATAGATACACAAAAGTTCTGTGAAATTTACCAAGTCTGTATACCATATATATATATACATAGGTAAATATATATAATTTTTTTTTTTACATTTTTTTTCACTCAACTGTTTTCAATCTACCTTGCTACATCACCCCTTTCAAAATGAAATTAGCTGGAGTGGGCTTCAAGTATAAAATCTTGTCTAGCCCAACTCGCTGACAGATGTAGCAACGCTGTATGAGAAGCCAGTTGGAAGAACATTTGCGGCTACAGCTTGGTTTTGTACAACACTTTTACACGTATCCTCTTTTGTAGTTTCCACTTGCTTTGTGTCGGGTCACAAAATCTTGGCAATCCCTAAAGAATCCTTCATCATATATTCCCTCAAAGCCCATAGGGCAGTTACAACAGTGCCATGTGTCCCGGGACCATTAGCTAGCCACTGGGCAGGTAAACGACCGGAATCATTCACAACAGTACTTTCTTGTGAGGCCATCAAATGCTTCTCCCAATTACTGATAAATGGTTTGTCCAAGTTTTCGATGTATCTAGGAATGAACATTAAGAGAATTGCTTATATATTTAATAAATAAAAAGAAAAAAATTACTTCTACCACCAAAATATCATATATAAACAAGTTACCTATTAGAGCACCCCACATGGACATGCTTGCTCTTCTATAATTATAAAAGTTTAAAAGCAAATAACATACCATAAAGAAATAAAGAAGCTAAATATTAGAGAATTCAATGAATGACCTTATACAAAAATTTTTCACAATTATCACATCAGCTGATTTTTTGCTCTTCTAAATATATTATTAATGGTCAACAGTGAAGAAAAATTAAGACCTATTCAGTCTTTTGTGTTCAGAATAAACATGAAAATAAAAATAATAGACTTACTTGATATATGCCTCTGAATGAAGCAGCCTTTGTGTCTTAGGAGGAGGTGCAACAAAAATTGGATCACAAAACTTGGAGGGAACTGGACTGCCACTGACAGCTGAAAAAAAATATAGAATTAGGTAATTCTCTTTAGTAAGGGACAATGAAATATTAAATACGTCCATACTTCAAGAAGATCTTTTGCGATTGACATTGGTGTGCAGCATTTCAATACTGAATACCTACGAGTAGAGAACTTTATGATACTATTCCCTTTAAGGGAATGAATGAATGAATGATTTGAAGTTCTCTAGCATCCTGACATAAGGGAATACGTACTGTAATATACAAGAAGAGTATGGATGATGAAATTTGATATAATTTGGAAATGTTGGGAGGAGGAAGAGGGTGCCTTGGGATTTGCTGGGTGAATTAACTGAAGAGCTGTATGACTGTAAGGGTCACAATATCTGTGAAATATGTACATCTTAACAAGTCAGAGCAATCTGCCACAATCCCCCAAAATCTTAATTCCCATTTTGTCAGTCACACATGACATCTTTTGGTGGAACTTTTTTTTCTGAAATCTCAAACAAATGATGGCAAATCTGTGAAAATATTGATAAAACATACTAGAAAATTACCTGCTTTTCAAAAGAACGGATAACTTAGCCAAGTACAGCTAGTCACGAAATCAGGAGGATTGCAATGTTTAAATAAGCAGCGAATATTTCTCTTGTAATAACAAAATATTTGTAGCTTTTGCTTGCCAGGGGACTAAAAATTGCTTGTACACAAATTTAATCCTTATATTTATTCAAACCCCATAACCTTGAACATACATGATTATCAAGACAATGGCATGAATAAGAAAGAAACAATGTCTTACAACAGCACTAGACTTTAGGTGTCATATATCAAGTCTCCAAGCAGCTTGTACTAAACACTAAGGGCATCAAGTTCTGTTATACCTGGATAATTTTGAATGAGTCTTCGGATACAGTTCAGCAACTTTGGTTACTCAGGATAGAGTCCTGGACTCTGGTTCCTTCTCGAAGGAATTAATAAAGTACATGCGGATGATAGTGGCAACAAATTTCTTTTTTGGATTTTCTAGTAGAAAAGAGGATTCAATCCTTCAATCTGTTGTTGGACAGCTTCAAGCAGATATCATTGTCTGTCAGGATATCTGGAGAAGTTTGTTCCGATGAATAGCTTAGGATAAGGTAAATACAAATCCACCTTCATCGACAATGGAACAAACTGTCCTGAACACGAATTGTTTTCCAGTGATACAGAACCAATTGCACTGGATGAAAAGGTGGAGACTCTCCTCACTGTTTGACTCGGTACGTTGCAAGAAGTAAGGTTTCTGGACGTATCTATTTTTAAGGATGCTTCCTAAAAACCTTTAGGTGCAACTTGTTTTCTTTATCTGTATGGGGATTGGTTGAAGGAAGAATCAACACTACCATTCTCTGCCAGGATTTCTTGGCGATGCTGAAGGCTGTTTATTCAGGCAATATGACGATATTGCATTACATTTAGAAATATGGGGGACAAGAGGTCGGAATCCCTGTTTTGTATTGCATTAATTCTTTGATCTTGGACAATGTAGAGGGGAATACATCTTTTACCCCCAATTTATTCCAGGAAAGCTGAACATAGTAGCAGATCAGATACGCATACGCAGGAAACGACTGATTCTTCCAAATGAATAGTCTTTGCTCCTTTGGTGTGTCAAAATATTTGGAAATGGGTAGGAACACCAAATGTGGACATGCTTGCAACCTCTTAACAATAAGAAGTTAGAGGTATATTTTTCTCCAGTTCCTGATCCATTGGTATAGAAGGTGATTGCCTTGCTACAGGGCTAGTCAAATTTACCACTTTTAAATGATTTGGACAGTGATAACCAAGTTCACAGTCTTGTCTAAAAGTAAGATGACTCTGGTGGCTCTCCTTTTGCTTTAAAGGGTATGGTTTACAAATCTGCGATCCCAGCTGTCAGAGTGTACAAAGAGGTTGCCTTACAAGACCAATGTTCACAGACAACCTATTTCCAAGCCAGTTCACTTAAATCCCCATGTGCTTTATCTGACCACATGGAGATTATCCACTGTACACTCGTAGAAAAGGATTTCTAGGGCCTCTGGAGTGTCTATTCTCTGGTCTAAAAGCAGTATACCAATATATATATATAAAAACTAAATATTATTTTGATTGGTGTAAGTATCAAGAACTAATTTTGGATGATGTTAATTTTCAGCATATTTTACTTTATGAAAGGAAATTGTATACTTTAGATATGCTTTGGCTACAAAAAACCACAATCAAAATGGCATAAATTCAAATGCTGAAATGTGCAATGTATGCAACTTAAAAGTCAGCTGTACATTCATGAAAACTAATAAATAAAGTAATTCACACTCCTCCAATTACAAACATTATCCTACCCTCTCTTAGACAAATGTCTGCCTTTCAAAAGTCTTGTACATACCAAACCTAAAGACACCAACAGACCAGAACTGACACCAAGGAAAGAAACAAAAAATAATTACAGTAATGATTAATTATAATGAACAGTCCTTTACCAATCTATACTTATATTATTTCAAAAGTAACATCTAAACTAGTCCAAAAGTATTAAAATTGTTTACAAGTTTCAATGATCCATAAGCTCTGTTGAACGGTGCTTCCCATACAACATTTTCCGTTAAAAGTAACCATTTTAAATCCTATTTAAAAAGTAATATATGTTAAAAAAAAAAGAAACAGGTTACCTGTATTTGAGTAGGACAGGTGACCGGGCTGCCCAGCACTGCTGGGTATGAGCCCTGGATAAGGGGACTGCATCGTCCCTGAGGACAAAGAATTTCCTCGACCATGCAGTAAGCCTGAAATCATGTAAAATCAGAACAATACTCTTTGGGACCGAGTATTTTTCTCAAATGCATTTATTTAACCCCACACAATGGGCTCATTGCTAAACTGCTTCTGCATCATGACCTCAAAGTCTTACTACATTCAGAAAGGATAGAATTAAAAAACTAATGTTCCAATCAAATGGGATATGTGGCGATAACAGTGGAAATTTATGCATTTACTATTTATCTAAGACTATGGTAAAAATAGGTAAAACATTAAAAGTTAGCCTAATGATATCAATCATCAAATCTACAACTAAACAATGCACTGCAGCATTTCTATTGCACTCATGCTTCTTCATCATAGTTTTTTAATTTAGTCCTTACAAAATTATAAAGGTTGAGGATTAAATAAGTGGTTAAAAGTACTGTATTGAATACTCAACAATCCTGTATGTATTGTAGTTAAAAAAAACTTGAAAATTTTACATTATATTACCTATTTACTACAATCAACTCCCTTACAGGATATGGAAATGGAATAGCAACTACAGTACAACTAAAAATTAAGTTCTATATAATCAGTGCTCTAATTTAGATGAAAAATACGGAATAAATGTGAAGACATTTCACAACCACAATACCATAATTTTACATAATAAACAAGGCAGACACAATGATTAACTAGACTTGTTTTAATTTTCCCCACACAATAAAAACCAAAGGAAAAGAATTTTTTTTTTAAATACAATCATTTTCATCACATATACAGCCCACAATCATGGTCTTTTGAATGTTCTAAACACTTAAGTCAATAAAATATCAATAAAAGGAAGATAAGTCACCCAATATACATGCATCATGTGGATCCTCAAGCCTCTATATTAATTCTTTCTGGACATAAGACTGCAAGAGACGAGTGTTTGGTTTTCATAAAAAATTGTATAAATATTCTATTTGCTTCACAAAAAAATAACTATGACAAATGATTAGTACTTTAAACATAAATCCCAACTTACTAAAGGTTAATAAATTCTCTCTAGAGCTTTAGCAAGAGGAAAAATAAACATGATGAGTTTAATCTAAAAAAAAACTTACTCCTTGTGCACATCACTGAATATATTAAACTCAATTAGACACAAAGGTAAAGCTAAGATTTTAGCTAAAGTGACCGAAAACATAAAAAATATTAACTAAATTACTATTCGCCACTCAATTACCATCAATACCTAAAACTCATTCATTAACACACAAAACCCAAATAGCAAAAAAGGAAAAAAAACTATAGCCAACTTCTGCTTAGAGAACAATTATGACTAAATAATACTAGGGATGCTTCCTAGTAGAGCTTTAAAACCAAACAAGTCAAAAAACTAATTCTGGCAAAGGCTCACTATGTTTTAATGTCAACAAGTAAAAGAAAAAATAATTACTTGATAAGAGATGAAAGGGAAAATTGGTTAGGGTTATACAAATTTATTGATTTAGGCTAAAGAGGCCAGTACTGGAGTCTTTGATGGCATTCGGCACAAAAGTACACCTAGGGTAAAACCCTACTTACACTATGTGGTAAAAGTTGGAGTTTGGACAGCAAGGTGGAAGAAACGAAGAAAGAACAGATGTAAAGTGGAAAGTACAACAAGTGTAGCTTGAAGACTAAGGAATAATGCAATACCCTTAATTAATGCCTACAGTGCACTGAAAGAGGAGCAATGAAGGCAATAACCCCCACAGAGGGAAGGGAATTAGTTAAAACAGGAGGAAATTGTGAGATTAATGCAATGGAGAGCTTCACAGTCAACTATGAACAAAACAACATGGAAAATCTACTAAGCTCTTAATAACTCTGCACACATGAAAGTGAACCAGCCTACCCTTAAATTAATCATTGTAGTATCTGAGAATTTCAAAGACCATAAATATGGACTATATATGAATAATGTGTTTGTGGGGAAGGAAAATAAATCTGGTAAATGTTGTCGTTTCCAAGACAGAAGTCCGTAAAAAGAAAAAAAATGAAAAAAAAAAAGAAAAAAACATGCTAAGATGCAACCGAAAGATTTTTAAGAATGTGGTAGAACGATAAACCTTCGAAGAAACAGTATTGTATTAGAATTCTATCAAATCAACGATTAAAGATGCTCGATGCAATGTTCAGTAAGTGTAAAAAATGTTGGCACTCGAGAGGGAGGCTGAAACACTGATTTCATGTATCGTTACTACTTTTCTGATGTCTGGAGTGCCTTTTCTCTTCTGTACATCACATATATTTACTATACTATTTATAAATGATTGACAATAAGTCAGATTCTTAAATGTAGATCAGAAGACTTACTTCTATAAATTTTTCATCTTGCCTACATCTCAATGACAATACACTCAAATATTGTACCCGTCATTAATAAGACAGAACTTTTCCATTATTATATTACTAAAAATTGTTAAATTTTTTCATGAAGCAAGCTAAACAGTCTAAATCACAAATTTTTAAGTAATTTGTATTTTAGCTAAACAGTCTAAACATCAATTAAATGAGATTCAAGATAGAGAATACCCAAATGTGCAAACTGGTTAACAAGAAAAATAAAGGAACTACAGCAATACCCCAGTTTATGAGTGACTGAATACGAGCATAAAACTTCAAATCCGCTTATGAGCAAAGATTTCCCTCAGGATTTATGTTCTGTTGTGAACAAGTACTGACGACAAGCAATGTACAGAAAACAATCGCGCAGTGGCCATACTCCGTGTTCATATGATTTTTATGCCATTTTGTTTTGCTTTAGCTCACTCTCGCCTACCTCAGTCCTTAACTCATTCACTTTCCTAGCACAACTCGTACCAACATCATCCATAGTTAACTTGTGAGCATCTGTGGAAGTGTTATTTGTGGAGTTCTGACAGTGTGATCTTTATAGAATTGTGATCGCTATTGTTGACAGTCAAGTTAACAGTAACAGTACAGTACAGCATCTTGACAAGGGCCCTCAAGATGATAAGAGAAGATGGTAGAAATGAAAAAAGAAATTATCAAGTAACATGGTAAATATGTAGCAGACCTAGCAAAAATGTTAATTTGTACAATTCTGAAGACAAAGACAAAATCAAAGTGATGTACAGTATTTTGAAATAGGAGTGCTGACACTGACAAAACAACAACCATGTGTGTTTGATAATGATGAAAACTTGGATCTTATCTGGATCGATGAGAAGCAGTTAGCAAGAGTAAGATTACTGAGAACAATATCTATGAAAAAGCACAGGTATTGTATGCTGACCTTGTTATAAAAGAACCAGGTATGTCAGCAGCCAAAGAAAAAGAAAAATTCAAAGCCAGCCATGGCTGGTTTGAAAATTTCAAGAAAACAGGCAACCACGGTGATGTGTGATATAGTGAGGCTGCAAGTTCCGAGGTCAACGTAGAAGAGGCATTCATTTCCAAACTTAAAAAGTTTAACTGCAATGAGACACTATATGACATTTTTGCAGAAGAAATTGGTCACAAGCCCCTGAAAGACTGTCTAACCCTTCTGTTCTAATGCTAGCAGGGATTGCAAAACCAAACTTCTCCTTGTGTAATGCTCAGAGAATCCATGAGCCTGTAAAAAGTACTATGTGTAGAAGCAATTGAACATTACGTAGAGGCCAAACAAAAAGGCTTGGGAAACTTGCATTTTCTCTCTGGAATGGCTCAATGAGGTATTTGGTGTTAAGGTCAAAACAGGATTTCAATAACATTACTTAGTGTATTTCTATAATCACCTGATAATATTGTTTCTTCTCCTGATGCTGGTTTAATCGACATTTACCCATAAAAAATTTTTGAACATCAAAATTTTGCCATTTTTTTTTTCACCTCGATAAACACATGTCCTTAGTAAATGAGGTTAACACATACCTTTAATAAAGGAAGCAACATTCCACTAGTAACTGACATAACAGTGTCTCTTCAGCTTCTCAGTGGTGTCGGGTTTGATCAACCTTTCAGCCAATCGAGTTTAAACAGCTCAATTGCAATAGTTCATAAGACTTTTCATAATTCTGACCATCCATCCTTTGCATTCAAAACCTCCAAGACTGTACCATCCTGTACGTAGTAGTAGGTAGGCAGTTAATTCTAACAGCCATGCCTTCTCCATTGTAAAACTCAATACTACACAGTATTCGTGAAGTTTTATTTCAGCTGTGATTAGTGTTGAACAATCTTCCTAATCAGGCAGTTTAATCAATGGAACTTCATTAGTTCAAACTACCAGTAAATGCTTTTATGTTGATAGCTCAGGTGCGACAGATCTATTTTGATGTTACTTATCTTGAGATATTTTAGATTCATTATTTCTGTTTAATTGCTTATTTCCTTACCTCACTGGGCTATTCGTCCCCATGAGAGCCCTTGGGTTTATACCATCCTGCTCTTCCAGCTTGGGTTGTAGCTTAGCTAGTAATAATAATTATTTATCTTAAGAGAGAGTTGCTCTTAGTTTCAGTTGAACAAGAGCTTTAATTTGTTACCCTAAATCCATGGAATATTGGTAAAATTAAAATGGGCCCCTTTCTTTTTTACCCACCTCATTATGAGTGTGGAATTGAGCTACGTAAACCACAGGTAAAATTCATTGAAATAAACAGAATTTTAATTCTAAAATTTGTTCTTTCAATATTTAACTTTGGTTCACGCAATTTCCTTTGTGTTCACACACCTAAAATGTTATTTTCATTAGTAAAATAAATTTTTGAATATACTTACCCGATGATCATGTAGCTGTCAACTCTGTTGCCCGACAGAAATCTACGGTCGGGATACGCCAGCGATCGCTATACAGGTGGGGGTGTACACAACAGCGCCATCTGTGAGCAGGTACTCAAGTACTTCTTGTCAACAAGAACTCAATTTTCTCCTCGGTCCACTGGTTCTCTATGGGGAGGAAGGGTGGGTCCTTAAATTCATGATCATCGGGTAAGTATATTCAAAAATTTATTTTACAAATGAAAATAACATTTTTCAATATTAATCTTACCCGATGATCATGTAGCTGATTCACACCCAGGGTGGTGGGTGGAGACCAGCATACATGTTAACAAAGAAGCTAAGTATCCCGTATTTCATTTTATTAGTTATTCAAAAATAACATAAAATAAATAAGTACCTGGTAAGGAAGACGACTTGAACCATTACTCTGCCTTTATTAAGTACGTCTTCCTTACTGAGCGTAGCGGTCCTCTTAGGATGCTGAACGACTCTTAGGTGCTGAAGTATAAAGGGCTGCAACCCATACTAAAGGACCTCATCACAACCTTTAACCTCGGCGCTTCTCAAGAAAGAATTGACCACCCGCCAAATCAGCAAGGATGTGGAAGGCTTCTTAGCCGACCGTACAACCCATAAAAAGTATTCAAGAGAAAGGTTAAAAAGGTTATGGGATTATGGGAATGTAGTGGCTGAGCCCCCACCTACTACTGCATTCGTTGCTACGAATGGTCCCAGGGTGTAGCAGTTCTCGTAAAGAGACTGGACATCTTTGAGATAGAATGATGCGAACACTGACTTGCTTCTCCAATAGGTTGCATCCATAACACTCTGCAGAGAACGGTTCTGTTTGAAGGCCACTGAAGTAGCCACAGCTCTCACTTCATGTGTCCTTACCTTCAGCAAAGCAAGGTCTTCTTCCTTCAGATGAGAATGTGCTTCCCTAATCAGAAGCCTGATTTAGTAAGAAACTGAGTTCTTAGACATTGGAAGAGAAGGCTTCTTGATAGCACACCATAAGGCTTCTGATTGTCCTCGTAAAGGTTATGACTTTTTTAGATAGTACCTAAGAGCTCTAACTGGGCAAAGTACTCTCTCCAGTTCGTTCCCCACCAAGTTGGACAGGCTTGGGATCTCGAACGACTTAGGCCAAGGACGTGAAGGAAGCTCGTTTTAGCAAAAAACCGAGCTGCAAGGAACATGTAGCCGTTTCAGATGTGAAAACTATGTTCCTGCTGAAGGCGTGGATCTCACTTACTCTTTTAGCTGTTGCCAAGCACACGAGGAAAAGAGTTTTTAATGTGAGGTCCTTAAAAGAGGCTGATTGGAGAGGTTCAAATCTTGATGACATAAGGAACCTTAGGACCACGTCTAGATTCCAGCCTGGAGTGGACAACCGACGTTCCTTTGAGGTCTCAAAAGACCTAAGGAGGTCCTGTAGCTCTTTGTTGGTGAAAAGATCCAAGCCTCTGTGGCGGAAAACCGCTGCCAACATACTTCTGTAACCCTTGATCGTAGGAGCTGAAAGGGATCTTACGTTCCTTAGATGTAACAGGAAGTCAGCAATCTGGGTTACAGTGGTACTGGTTGAGGAAACTGCATTGGCCTTGTACCAGCTTCGGAAGACTTCCCATTTAGACTGATAGACTCTGAGAGTGGATGTCCTCCTTGCTCTGGCAATCGCTCTGGCTGCCTCCTTCGAAAAGCCTCTAGCTCTTGAGAGTCTTTCGATAGTCTGAAGGCAGTCAGACGAAGAGCGTGGAGGTTTGGGTGTACCTTCTTTACGTGAGGTTGACGTAGAAGGTCCACTCCTAGAGGAAGAGTCCTGGGAATGTCGACCAGCCATTGCAGTACCTCTATGAACCATTCTCTCGCGGGCCAGAGGGGAGCAAACAACGTCAGCCGTGTCCCTTTGCGAGAGGCGAACTTCTGAAGTACCCTGTTGACAATCTTGAACGGCGGGAATGCATACAGGTCGAGATGGGACCAATCCAGCAGAAAAGCATCCACGTGAACTGCTGCTGGGTCTGGAATCGGAGAACAATACAACGGGAGCCTCTAGGTTATCGAGGTAGCGAACAGATCTATGGTTGGCTGACCTCACAGGGCCCAAAATCTGCTGCAAACATTCTTGTGAAGGGTCCACTCTGTGGGGATGACCTGACCCTTCCGGCTGAGGCGATCTGCCATGACATTCATATCGCCCTGAATGAACCTCGTTACCAGCGTGAGCTTTCGATCTTTTGACCAGATGAGGAGGTCCCTTGCGATCTAGAACAACTTCCTCGAATGAGTCCCTCCCTGCTTGGAGAAGTAAGCCAAGGCTGTGGTGTTGTCGGAGTCCACCTCCCCCACCTTGTTAAGCTGGAGGGACTTGAAGTTTATCAAGGCCAGATGAACCGCCAACAGCTCCTTGCAATTGATGTGAAGTGTCCTTTGCTCCTGATTCCATGTTCCCGAGCATTCCTGTCCGTCCAAAGTCGCACCCCAGCCCGTGTCTGATGCGTCCGAGAAGAGACGGCGGTCGGGTTTCTGAACAGCCAAAGGTAGACCTTCCTTGAGAAGAAAGCTGTTCTTTCACCACGTTAGAGTAGACCTCATCTCTTCGGAAACAGGAACTAAGACCGTCTCTAGCGTCATGTCCTTTATCCAGTGAGCAGCTAGATGATACTGAAGGGGGCGGAGGTGGAGTCTCCCTAACTCGATGAACAGGGCCAGCGATGAAAGTGTCCCTGTTAGACTCATCCACTACCTGACTGAGCATCGGTTCCTTCTCAGCATGCTCTGGATGCATTCTAGGGCTTGGTAGATCCTTGGGGCCGACGGAAAAGCTCGAAAAGCTCGACTCTGAAGCCCCATACCCAGGTAGACAATGGTCTGGGATGGGACGAGCTGGGACTCCTCTAAATTGACCAGGAGGCCCAGTTCCTTGGTCAGATCCATAGTCCATCTGAGATTCTCCAGACAGCGACGACTTGTGGGAGCTCTTAAAAGCCAGTCGTCTGACGGAGCCGGACACAAGATCATGGTACTGCTGCACAGTCTGTGAACTGTCAACCATGGGGAAGCGAGGAAATACAGCGACAACCCGAAACTGTCTAGACTGTCTGGGTAGTACAGACAACTCCTTATCGGGTTGCTGAGGTTGCCGCACTGCGTCACAACAAGTCACCTCTGCTGGTTGTTGAACGTCTTCCCAGTGACACACTGACTCCGTAAACAAAAATCCTCTAACAAGGACTAAGCTTGGACTGCATGTCTTGCAACAAAGCTCAAGGTCTATGGGAGCAGGTGTGGCAACAGACGGGGTTAGCGACTGAAGCGGAACCATTACCCTCCCTGGAAGCATGTTATGCTTAAATAAAAGTCCATAGGAGGCTAAGCAGCTTAAGGCTCCTCTCCAAATGACAGAGTCCTCAAGGGAATATCAGAAGGAGGGAGAATAGCACTTTCTCATCTACAGGAACCATATCCGAGAAAAGCTAAGTTCTCTCAGTGAGGGTTTCACTGGTGCAAAAGCAGCAGACCAGAAGGCAACGTTATGAAACTGCTTGACAGTCTTGTGAGTTGGCAACAACCAAAGATGTGTGATTGAGGAGCATGCGGTAAGGTATGCAGAGCATGCTGTACGGTATGCAGAGCATGCTGTAAGGTATGCAGAGCATGCTGTATGTAGAGCATGCTGTAAGGTATGCAGAGCATGTTGCATGGCATGCGGCTTATGCTGCATGGGATGAGGCTCATGCTGCATGGGATGAGGCTCATGCTGCATGGGATGAGGCTCATGCTGCATGGTATGAGGCTCATGCTGCATGGGATGAGGCTCATGCTGCATGGGATGAGGCTCATGCCGCATGGGTTGAGGAGGATGCCGCATAGCATGAGGCTCCTGCCTCATGGGTTGAGGAGGTTGCCGCATAGCATGAGGCTCCTGCCTCATGGGTTGAGGAGGATGCCGCATAGCATGAGGCTCCTCATAGCATGAGGCTCCTGCCTCATGGGTTGAGGAGGATGCCGCATAGCATGAGGCTCCTGCCTCATGGGTTGAGGAGGTTGCCGCATAGCATGAGGCTCCTGCCTCATGGGTTGAGGAAGATGCCGCATAGCATGAGGCTCCTCATAGCATGAGGCTCCTGCCTCATGGGTTGAGGAGGATGCCGCATAGCATGAGGCTCCTGCCTCATGGGTTGAGGAGGATGCCGCATAGCATGAGGCTCCTGCCTCATGGGTTGAGGAGGATGCCGCATAGCATGAGGCTCCTCATAGCATGAGGCTCCTGCCTCATGGGTTGAGGAGGATGCCGCATAGCATGAGGCTCCTGCCTCATGGGTTGAGGAGGTTGCCGCATAGCATGAGGCTCCTGCCTCATGGGTTGAGGAGGATGCCGCATAGCATGAGGCTCCTGCCTCATGGGTTGAGGAGGTTGCTGCATAGTGCTGGAACCCGGCAACTCCCGATGCGGCAGCTCACGCATGAAAGCAGGAGGCGCAGCAAGAACATGCGTCTGGCAGGGTGGACTGCGCATCGGAGGTGGAGCTCTCACAGGTGGAGGGTGGGAGCAGGCAGCCGCAGTATCTGCTGAGCGCACAACCTCGGCGGGTTGTAGGTTAACAGGCTGCATTGTCAACCTTCCAGCATGATACTCCTGTATGAAGGAGCAAGCTGAGACTGTATAGTCTGCAGCATGGACCACTAGGGTCTATGAAAGACAACAACAAACGGAGTACTGTCCATTGAGACTGAGGGTCTAAAACAGCTGGTGCGGCAACAGACGTAGTTACTGCCTGTTGCGGTACCACCTTGCCTCTCTGGGAGGTGTGCAGTTGTCGTACTGCAGCAAGTCCGAACTGACCCAGTGGCTACACCTAGGCCGTTGGACTTGCGCGGAAGGGACCGACTTGCACTTAAAAGCTGCAAGATTTGGTCCATGGTTTCTGCGAGAAACCTCTTCCGCAGACGAGGAATAAATGGGCTCTCTCGTCTTTGTGTGGGTGGGGTGATCACGTCGGCTACGTGAGTGGATACACCCGAAACCACGGAGGGAAACGTCTGTTCGTCGATCAAGGCCTGATGAACCCATAAGTCCTTCGACATTACTTCTCCCCTGGGCTTGGGAGCTTGCAAGAGGTCCCAGACTAGGCGAACAACTGGCACGAACAGAAGAACCCTCGAACGCAACACTGTAACACTTTGCGCTTATCACTTTATCACTTTTGATTTTCTGTTTGCACTTATTTCACTGAACTCGAAACTTTAAGTGGTTAGTACCTGAAACACGCAATCTTATCCTTCATTAAAAGTTAGTAATTGCGAAAACAGTATTACAATGTAACAGAAAAACAAAATGAAAGATAAAGAATTCAGTGGCTGGAAAAGAGACTAAACACTAGATCAAATAAACTACGTTTAAAATCTCTCACCGCATAAAGCCTGGGAACAAGAATAAAACTCTAGAAACGTTTTACCTTCTTCCCCTAAAGAGACTAGGGAGAAGAGCAAAAACGATAACAACGTTACCCGCTTGAACGAAACGTTAATCCTCCTCTCTCTCCCTCCGTCTCTATCTCTCTCTCTCTCTCTCTTGACTTAGAACCTGAGAGATGAGCCCAATTATATATATTGTTAAAACATATTATTGTTAAAGGAAAAAAACTGAAAGATTTCCCAAATAAAAAGTTCCTTTATTAGAATTAAAACCATTTAAGCTAAGAAAGAATGAACAAAACGCTAGAATCGGTTTACTCTTACTGCAACGTGAAACCGTGAATACTCTCTCTCTATCGTAACGATAGAGCGCAAGTTGAACGTTCTGAACGTCAACAACTGCGGAGACAAAACAAAACGTTAGTTCAACTTTGAAAACAGTACGAGACTATCAAAGAAATTCTTTCAAAAACATTAAAATTAAAATAGCATAAAATCTTAACAGGCAAAAACGATATGACGGGCTCAATGTTAATTAACTTCGGTTCCAAGAAAAGACCGCCTACTATTAGGAAAGGTCGCATATAAACAAACCTAAAAATTAATTTTTATAAGTTTATAATAAAAGGAAGTTAATCGAAGAGGCCTATAAAAGGCGGAGAGATATAAAATAAATCTATAACTTTGTAAAGCAAAATTAAGAAAGAGAGTCTATACTCTCTTCGACACCAACACTTCCGTCTAAGGGAAGGGTCGGCCATTTAAAAGTGAAAGAGAGTTCATACTCTCTTCGTCACCAAAATTAAATCAAATTAATTCCAAAAACTTGCTAAGCTAATGATAAAGCTTCCTGAATAGCGAAGGCTAAACTCTAGAGCAAATACATCACCAAATCGTGAACAATAACTCCAGAATCAACAGCGTATCCAAGTAGGTCTAGCCGGTGGCACGACAGAGGAAAAATTGAGTTCTTGTTGACAAGAAGTACTTGAGTACCTGCTCACAGATGGCGCTGTTGTGTACACCCCCACCTGTATAGCGATCGCTGGCGTATCCCGACCGTAGATTTCTGTCGGGCAACAGAGTTGACAGCTACATGATCATCGGGTAAGATTAATATTGAAAAATGCGGTGACAAAAACAGATTTCAATCTCTTCAATACTTACTTGGACTTCATGTGCTATGCATTCTTCAATTTAAAAACCTTAGTTAAATATATAAAGATCTTTTTTCTGTAATAACATATGCCAAACTCTTTATTCTCACCAGAGAGATGAGTTGGAGAGCAGAGCGATTGTGTAAATAACACCTACCTAAGTTGTCATTTTGATTTCTCATTCTTCTTCGAACTGGAGCCTAGGTCAGCCGTAGCAAAGGTAGTGGTGAATTAAGTAATATTTTTCACCAATAACATTCACTTCTTGATAGAAATAATTCAAAATCTGGTAAACAAAAATTTTGTGCAGCATATAAAGTCAACAGGCTATTGTTTACATAAGCAGATCCTCATTTGATATGTCAAAGGAAAAAATCATAGGTCATGACATACACAGCATTTGATCTCTGAACCCAAAGAAAAAAGTTTAAATTTCCCAAGCCTGTCTTCCATATATTACCTTATTACTGGTGCAGGTTTTCCAGTACTTGAATCTATCTCTGATCACCTTGAACCCTATGAATACCCTGGCACATTTATTCTACCTCTATTGCTATAATCTTTTACAAATTGATTGGACATGAGATTAGACAGACAGTATGATGATTTGTCGCTCAAAAAAAGTAGTAAATATGGCAGTAGAAAGATGAAGAACTATTAGAAAACACAACCTGAAGGGACCTCAAATTAATAAAATCTATTCTCCATCCAACCACATAAGATTAAAAACTGTGATAAAACTTTTAGAAATTACAGTTTAACAAACCACCAAAATCACAAAAAGTTAAAGGTAGACAGCAATGCAGGTAGACCCTAAGGAAGTACCGTGCAAATCATTTTAGTGCCATCATTAGTGTACCACATAAAGCATAGGCTACTTTAAGAAGAACCCCAACTGAAAACTCTCAACCTTTTAAAGATGTATGTAAGGATCACTAGTACACTAAGAATAATGTAACAGGTCAACCAAACATCGAAGATCAATGTAAAGGGGTCTACTGTAACCAGAATTGCCACATCTTCATTACCAAGTCTTGTAAAAACTAAAACCCTAAACAAAATGTTTGTTCAATAACAAGAGGTTATTCACGTCATTATAATATCTTGCAACATGGACAAAATCTGCATGAGTGAATGGATAAAGCAAGAGTAAAGATAACAGAAAATTCAATCATATAACTGGTAAGTAAACATTTTTGGTGAAACATATGAGTTCTCTCTAGAATGTGGATACACAACTATGAGAATGAACAAAACAAGAAAATCCCAAAACACTGAAAATATGAGGCCTAAGTGTAAGAGCATAATTGATAGCAGGATTTATAAAACTGCATGAACACAATTCTTTCTCTTCCACTCAATATCAACCATAGCCTGTTAACAAACACAAAAATAAAGGTTGCAAAGATAGAACACACACTTGTATACGTGATAAAGTACTCTAGTTACCACAGAAACAAACCTTGCAGGTTGGAATGCGGAGATCCTGTGGTGGGGTATGTGTTGGATGAAGTCTGAGATGTCTGTTGATTTACCAGAGATCGACGAGATGAAGCAACAAAATTTCTGGAAATGAAAAAAGTAAACTACAGTACCACTATAACTAATCTATAGTAAACATACTGTAAAATGTATAGTCATGGTTTTTCATAAATTATGAAAAGTACCCTCTAAACACACATCATATAGCTTGCATGATTCTAATGGCGTGTAACAAGACTACTGTAGCACTACATATACCAACAATGATGATGATAACTAATGAAAATAATAAATTTTGATTATTTTGTTCTTTTTGTAGATACAGACCTAAGTCCCTTTAAATATGACAAATTTGGAAGTAATTGACTAATTTGGAAGCAATTTGTATTACGAAAAAAACCTATAGCTATTTATATGGATTATACTTTCGGCAAATCTGGAAGGCTAGCTATAAGACTTTTAGCGAGGTGTAAACTGCCATACCGCTGGTTAGCAGGGGGGGTAGGAGGGGGTATCTGGCTACCTAGCTCACACGCATACACCTGTGTTGTCTCATCACATTTTATTGCAGGCGGGACTCGGGGGACAGGTGATGGTGGGCCAATTTGTATAAATAGCTCAAGGTTTGTATCGTTAGGAAAAATACAAATTACCGTATATTTCCGCGTATAAGGCGACCTTCATATAAGACGAGGTACAAAATTTGAGCAATTTTTTATGAATTTATCTCATATCGGTAGTATAAGACGACTGCTCAATCATAAAACCATCCGTGTATAGCCTAGGCTAGCTTTCGCAACACCAGATATCTTATAAAATATAGGTTATGTAAAGATGATATTACTTACTGTATCCTTATAAATTAAAAATAAATGAAATAACAAAACAAATCCTTTATTGTTTTCCTAGAACACACATCACCTAGCCTGCGTTGTTTTGTTTACGCTCATCAGCTGCTCACGTACGAAATGCCCATTCCTCCTCTTTCTTCTTCTTCTATGTTCTTTGATGTTCTTTGAGAGTTTGTTATAAAAGCATGGGATAATGTGAAGGTGGAAAGTGTCATAAAATAATTTTAAAAATGCGGGATCTCAAATGCCATGGATGGCGGTGAAGACAATTTATTGTACGAATGTGACGACGAAGCCAAAGTCGACTCACCGGAACCGGACTGGAATCCTTACGATGATGGCGTACTGTATATGATAAATCTCGTGATATGTTCGAACAGCTTTTCGAAACAGACAGTGATAACTGTGAGGAGTTTTAGTGGTGTTAGATTTATACATGTCGCAGGTTTGATGTTTAATATTGATTGGAAATAGTTTTACAATTTTTTAGGTTTTAAATGCAATACTGTAATGTACCGTAGTTTTAAATGCAATACTGTAATGTACCGTAGTTTTAAATGCAATACTGTAATGTACCGTAGTTTTAAATGCAATACAGTTCTGTAATGTACCGTAATTTTTATTGAGAAATAAAGATTGTACCGTTTGTAATCCAAATTGTTATTTACAGCTAAAAATAATAATTTTGAAACAAATAAATAATATGATAACCTATATGTTATTACTATCGTAATTAACACTAGCAGAAAAAGTTGCAAACAACGCAACCAATACGCGATGTTTACATTTTCTCAGCTGTGCGCGTATGGTTAAAAGATGGAATTATTCCTCGAATTTATCATTTATGCCATTTTTGTAGATATGCCAATAATATATACGGTAAAAATGGTTTTATTACTTTCATTATACATTTATATATTAATGTAAATCATTTCATGTGTGTCGGTGGTTATCGCACCTCAACCTAGGCTAGCCTACTGATAAACCAGACATGGAATTCAAGGTGCGATTTTTATAACGGTAGTATAAGACGACCCCCCATTTTTAATGGTTAAATTTTGGAATATAAGGTCGTCTTATACGCGGAAATATACGGTACTTGCAAAGTTGTCATTTGTTCTAACATTGCCCAATCCCATCTCACCAGGGGGTATGGGGATGTAACAAGTATATAGCTCTATACCACTTACACAAGGGAGATGGGATTTACCTACAGACAGCGGAGATCAAGGTCAGCTTTACAGAGTACCATAAGTGCTGCTCCCCAAAAGAGGGGAAGATGAGAGAAAGAGCCAGTCATTCCTTATCATTTATCCCAGATTTAACACTGGGTAAACTCTGCCCTCCACCATCTGCTACTTGTTCATCAAGGAGCCTGAGTTGTTTAAAACCGTTTATTGTGTAGCCACCACAGGGCAAATGGAAAACGTCTCCATGTTCCTGTGGGTCACGTCTTGCAGGAAGTGGCCAGTAAAGGTCGTTTGATGCTTCCACATGCCCACTTGCAAGGCCTGCGTCACAGAGTAGTTGCTCTTAAACGCTAAGGACGTACTCATGCCACTAAAGTTACAAGCTCTAGGTCTTCTCTGCTGAGAAGGATCAGAATTCAATGCTCCGTCTATGACCTTACGAATACAAGCCGAGAACGTGTTGTTGGTAATCCTTCTCTTGACTTCCCTGAGCTGACGATGAGTGCTGACACTCAGGGGCAAGCTCCCGTAGTTCTCAAGGTAACACCTCAAGTTCCTCTCTGGCATAGTAGCAGTTGATGTGGATCACTGGTCACACTACAAAGGACACCCAAACCGAAGGGTTTGAATCTGGGATCCGATGTTGCCAAGAACCAAGTCGAGTACTGTATTACCTTCCCCATTGCCATGAATGAGAGACGTCGCAGACGGACCGTGGAATTCACCGACTCTCTTGGCGGGAGCCAATACGAGTGGGAAACCTGTCCTCAGAGCGAGAGGAGTTACCCCCAACTCCCACGTCACCACGTAGTAGGTTGGCCAGGGCACCAGCCACCCATTGAAATATTACCGCTAGAGAGTTATGGGGTCTTTTGACTGGCCAGACAGTACTACATAGATAGATAGATAGATAGATAGATATATATATAAAAAGTACATAACAGGAAAAAACGTCAAAGGCCAGTTGAAAGAGTTGGGTGGAGAGAGAGACATATGTCTACTCTCACCGAAGCAAAAGTAAAAAGTGACGAAACAACACAGGTGTATGTGTGAGCGAGGTGGCCGGCTACCACCCTTACCCTTGCTAACTAGCAGTGAGATAGTTGCACCTCACTAAGTTTTATGGCTAGTCTTCCAGCTTCACTGATAATATAATCAGTATAAATAGCAAAAGGGTTTGTATTTACTGTCGGAACAACAAAGGATTAAGAGTGCAAAGTGCAATGCTTAAAAATGGAGGATGGAATCTGATAACCGAACAGTGAAACTAAGGTAGGATAAACACTATCGTAAGACTGGCTACCAAAGAAAATATCTACTGTACATTGTTATATTGTAGTAGGCTAATTTTCACATAACCTAGATTGCTGCAGACTGAGTTGTTCATAAGGAAGAGAGGGTAGATAGAAAGGAAAAAGGATATGGGAAATGAGAAACAGCCAGGAAGAGAAAAGGAAAAGTCAGCACACACAACCAAAATGTGAAAGGGGGTTACCTTTGGCATCTGGAGAGGAATAAGTAAGTTGAGATGATGGAATATCATACAAATACAGATTGCAATTGAAGAAAAAACAACACACTTCAAACCAAGAGACAGAAAAGAGTAGTGAAATTTTGTATAATCAGACAGTAAATCACTTAACTAAAAGTTCAAAAGACAAAAGTAATAAAAGAAACTTACCTAGACCGATCACAGTGTTGTATTATTCTCCCAGTATTTTTTTGAATGTGAATTTCACGAACGTGTCTCATCAGCCGTTGTACCATTGGGAAAGGAGCTAAAGAACTTTTTTTATGACGTGAACAACCCCGCCATCCACACTCAAATACTGTAAACAGCAAGACAAACAAGAAATTCTGTTACACAGCTACTGATGGTTGTTTAAAGATGTAAATAACATTCCAAAAACCAGAAAAGTTTATTTCAATTCTATTCACTCATTTCAAGTTATTTGGAAAAAAAATTCCTAACCAAGTACATTTCCCCTTAGACAATTTTAGGAAACAGTACCTACCAATACTGGCCTATTACAAAACAGGATACTGTTGATAACTGACAACTCTCATTAAAAAAAATTTAAACAATTAAAAAAAAACTGTATAAAGGCTTGTGTTTCCCTGTATACAAGCAGTTTTAAGACCAGGTAGACTGTATGTGCATCCTAGCTTCAATCTTTTTTCCTTAACTCTATTAAAGATATTTTAATGCCAATGAAATAAATCATATCATACCTTGACCAACTTTATGTACATGCCCAGATGGCTCCAATAACAAATGATCACTCAGATCCAGTAAATCTTCGAACATGTAATCACAGGTCTCCCACAAACATTCAAACACGACATCGGGGTTGTTAGGAAGAGGCAAGTCAGGAGTCGATGCCTGTTACAACAACGAAAAAAAAACATAAAAATAATGATTATGCAGTATTGACCGTCAGTTCTTAATCCTCTAGTGATCCGATGACACACTTGTAGCATCAAAGTATTAACAAAGTTTCAAAGTTATTATCACCGGCATAAGTGATCTTCCTTGCTTATACTCCAAAGAGAGGACAGGTCAGAAGAGAGGATGAAAGGCCCACTCATTATTCTACTCTCACTCCACTTTTATGCTGAGGATAACTGAAGATGTGACCATATCTTAGCTATAGGTTCTAAATTATTTGTTATAAAGCCACCACTGACCCTAATGAGAATATATCCAGTGATTTGCGGGTTCAGTCCTTTAGGTAGAGCGTAATGACGGTAATCTGCCTCTTCCAAAACTCAAGCACCAAGAACCTGTGATACAGAGTGATTGTTGCAGAACTTCAGGGTTGCAGCAAGGCTAGCAACATCAAGGTTTTTGGGAGGAGCCCCAGTTGACGCTTCTCCCAAAGAAAACTCTAGAAATCACTTCTCGTAACCAGCAAAGAGATAGTATTCCTAGACATTCCCTTCTTGTTTTGACTTGTGCTTGCAAACAATTTGGATAAGGACAGGCGTCTGGGAGCAGTCCTCGTAAGGAAATAAGCGAACTGCCCTCACAGGATAAAGTAACAAACTGTCTAGGTCATCAGTTACCTCTTAATGATTTCAAAACTGGTGTTATCAATAGCAGGACTTTTGTGTCCTATCTACAACTTCCTGTACATAAGTAAAAGACAATTCTTTTTACCCTAGAGTGTCAGTTTTAGTGACCTCAGTATCTTAATCACACTCAAAGGCAGGGATTTCAGTTCCTAAGGTGAACAAGATTGCTCAAAACTTTTGATCGAAACCGAGAGTTTCCATATGGAGGGAAGATCAGTTCTCTTCAGTTTGAAGACCTGGTATAGGACTGAGCAATAGCCATTTCTTACTGCAAGGACTCCAGAGAAGTTTCTCCTTCAACATGAAAACTAAAGTCTCCAAACGGGTATAGTAACCTCGAGTGGAGCCATATTCCTTCTGCTTCCCTTGGTTTCAAATCTTCGTAGATTATGCTGGTCTTCTCACATATGATTGTCTTGGTAATGCTATCTCCTGCCAGCTGCTTCTCCTTAAATCATAGCAATAGACTCTCCATCTCGCCAATTATATTTGTCCATAACTTAGACATGATAGTTATAACTTTGGAACCCTTTGTGCTCTTGATAGCATCCTTCTGAATGAGGACTGTAGGTATCACTGATGCAATTTCTTGTAATAACGTGCCAGCTCGTTCACACGGACACCATGCTCATGTTTTTCAATAATTTCAAGCTTCATTCCCATCGTCATCATGCATTTTTTTCTTTTCACTTTCAACCTTACCACTCACTTTCTTAGGACCCATCACTTATTACAAAGAATGATCGTATCTCAATATAGAACTTTGCTCGGAGGCTGGGTCGTATCTCCGAATGGTCATGTGTTAAGCTTCTAATGCAATTTTCAGTTTCTTTTTATCTTCATTTCCTAGTTATGCTACAAAAAGCAAACAAACTATGTTGACATATGATATTGAGTACTGTAAAAAATTTAACATTTAGTAAGCAATCACAGCTCACTACTAATCCAATTTACATCAAACCATTACTACAGCATTGCAGATCAGTCATTTCTACACAATTTGCATATAAAATAAAGTTCCTAACATTCTTATATTTTTTATGAATATTCTAAAAACATATGCTTTTTATTTAACTATTTTAACACTTTCTTCATGCATTGCGAAGATATTCTGCATATATCATGAAAAAGGTCAATCTTTTCACAACATAATGCAACAAACCAGAGTTCATATTTTTTATAGGATAGATGTACAAAGGTGCACTAAATGATTTTTTTTGTGGGAGCACCACATCTCCCCCAGGGCAAAAACGATTAGCTTAGTGCTTGTGTCATGGGCAGGATTACCAGAGGGTCAAGTTTAATCATTTCATAAAATATTGTACAGTATATACAAACTAAAAGTAAAATTCAAGACTCCAAAAAAGGTTGAAGTAGTAAGGTGGATGTATTTTTCTTTCAATTCCACATCAAACTAAATGGCCAATTTGTTGCTTATTAAAGTTATAGTTACAAACTGTCAAACATTTACAGCTGAAATAAAGTGCACCATTTATTAACACCAAAAACTCCCCAAAAAATAAAAAAAAAATTTCAAAGCAATCTGTAATTTCCTTAACTATACAAAGCTGAGTCCTTTACTCAGGTTAGTATTTGTATAGGAACAATCACCCTTTTCTCAGTAGAAAAAAAATATCTAATAGGCTACAATTCCTGATTCTACTAAGTACCATCTTACAAAAGATATATCAAAACATAGTATTTACAATTAAAATCATCAAAATCAGAAGTGAAACCTCCAGTTTTACTTTTGCAGGTTCTAGCAACATGGAAAATATATATCATATGAAGAGGAAAACTTTCTTACCTGAGGTGTTTGAGGTGAATATGGTCCATTGCCACTAAGTGCTTTCTCTGCACTTTCCAAATTAAGCTGATGTGCCCTGTCTTCATACACTTTGCGGTCACTTTCCATCAAGCACTTCCACTCGATTCCAACTAACCGAGATATTTCTCCAAAATTGGCGTTTGGATTTTTTTGGGTTATACTTTTTCGGATCTCTGCCGAGAACAGAATGTACCCTGTCATCTGTTTTTTCCCTGTCATTTGTTGAAATTGTTTCTGTATAAACAAAAAGAAAAACTATGGTAATTGTTGTACTGTACATGTGAATAAATAAATTCAAACTTTTGACTTCATAATGCATAAGAGTAAGGCTACATCTGCAACATTGGTCAGAATTTTGCAAGAAAATAAGAATGATAATTATATGGTATAGGATGTGTTACTTTCAAAGATCAAACATTTTCTAAAATTAAAATGGTGATACACAATACACCTGTAATACCTGCATACTTCTCTTCTAATTCAAGAAAACAAACTTCTCTGATACGGGTATTGAGGGCTTCTTACAATCTAAAACGAAAGACAAATTAAAAGCCCTTGACAATTATTTATCCTCTAAAAGGCTTTCTAGCCAAAACTTATGGAAATGATTTATACATGATAATTACTTTACTCAAACACAGTAATTTCTACTTGATAATTAAAGAATAGTTGAAAAACAATGCACTCACTCCAGTTGGTGCTTTCTTGAGAGGCTTTGGAGTGATTGTAGTGGCACCTGAATCAACTGATGCTACAGAAGGTGGTGGTCCATCCATGGAGTCTTCATAGTCCATGTCCATTCTGGGAGTCATTGGAGAAGATTCCTGTGAAAGAAAGAAAAAAAAAGAGAGAGAGAGAGAGAGAGAATTATTTAATTCCTTATTTCCTTTCTTCACAGGGCTATTTTTCCCTGTTGGAGCCCTTGAGCTTATAGCACCTTGCTTTTCCAGCTATGGTTGTAGCTTAGCTAATAATAATAATAATAATAATTTAAAAAGTAGTGAAATACCTACAAATGCATTTTGTAACTTCAGTTCCTTTGTTGTATGACAAATGAAGTATGAAGAAAAAAGCTCATTTTATGACATTGTAACAGCAGATAATTACATAAGTACTTCAAAACCTCAAGAAAAAACATCATACATACATAGCTTGCTGGCTGCTTTTTTATAGTTGTAGTAGACAGGTCAATCTGAAATTTGATAACATCAATGTAAGATATTTCTATAAAATCTATCAATGTTATTCATTAATAAAAAAAAAAAAAAAGACAGGTAATAAATATCATAAATAACATATTGAGATGTCACAGAATGTACAAATAAATTAAAAAAAGGAGAAAGAACAGATATGCTCATAAAATCTTAAAAGAAAATCTAACTGTATTAGCTTACTAAGAAGTATGGTAGATTGTCATTATTTCCTTAATCACCATACAGATTATTGCTCCAAATGATCTGAGTTTAAATGCAATGCTCTACAGAATAACATACTAAGTGTGTGTGTGTGTGTGTGTGTGTGTGTGTGTGTGTGTGTAATCTCGCGTATTATGCGACCCCAATATTCATCCCCAAATAAATTATTTTATTTGTATCTCGTGATCATGCGAGTTTCTTTTATGAGAGGGAGATTTAGGCTTTCTTATGCTAGATTTTCTTATCCCCAAAATGCCGACAGTACACAAGGTTACAATTCAACTTATGATGAATGGTAACTTCTACCTAGGCTAGGCTAACTCCATAATGATAATTTCCCTATTATTACTGGTATTTGTAATATTATTACCAGTACAATTAATATCATTAGCAGTACTAGTATCCAAATAATGAAAAAGGAAATCCCGATACTGTAACAAAGACAAATCACGGTAAACAACCGAAAATACCCAGCGACAGACAGCTGCTATTGATAACAACTGAATTGGAGAACAGATGTTACTTGCATTTCAACTATCGTACGAGAGTAAACAATTACAGTACTATACTTACCAGTATGTTAATAATGACATCAAGAATAATAGAGCTGATTTATTATTTTACATTGTCCACATCACCATGGCAAAACTTCCTACAGAACTAACAGCAAAATCAATAATTTGCTGACCTTTGTTATCAGAAATTGCAAAACTAATAACTATCGATTATCATGCATGAAACTCTACTGTAAATAAAATAACTGAACGAACCACAATCAGCTGATCTATAAAAATAAAGATGGTTGTCTCTATCGGAATATTAACATTTGCTATGTTTGTGTTTAATAATGCAATTATTAAGTGAATAGGATATTATTGGAAACAGTTAAGTAAAACATTGGTTTTTATCAAAATCACGTCTATTTTAAACACAGCTATACATCTCGACTAGAGTAAATATGAATTTATAGTTCGGTCAACGTTGTAGCCTTGGCAAGAAGTATATACAATATTTTCATATCTCGTGTATGATGTGACCCCTCCTAAAATTTGGGTAAAAAAAAAGGTCTTCAAAGGTCGCACGTTACACAAATATATACGGTATCCATACATGTGTGTGTGTGTTTAAACAAAAATATCTTCAGTTAAACAAAATCCAAAATATTAGCAAAGGTAAATATAACTTATACTAAAGAATTATAGTAAAATTTACTAGTCAATATTAGATTACACATATCTTAAATAGTTGTACAATAAACATTCATAGCACCCATAAATAAGAAGTGTAGCCTATATCATTTTGGTTAAAATCCATCAAATTGTGTCCTTATGGATAACCCCTGTCAAATGGGGCACCTAAAATTTTGCTTGGAATCTTCTAACTAAATAGTTGTCTGAGAATTAAACTCGGGGGAAGACTGTAAATTTTCTGCAAAAATTAACACTCACGCACACAAAATACAGATATGATACACATGACCTCCATAACCTGAAATGGTACCAGCACACCCACTAGAAGATACAGCTGGCTCATGAGGACAACCAAAGCTGTACTGTATAATAAAATAATACTGGGAGAGAGAGAGAAAGAGAGAGTGAGAGAGAGAGAGGGAGAGAGAGAGAGAATGAATACCTGTCGTATGGCTCTACCCATCCAGGGGTGTGGGATTACCTCATCAAGGTCCTCCCGAGTGTGGATTTGGTCATTATTTGTACTGGTCATTGAGAGTAATGATGACCGAACGAACTTATGAATTGGATACGATGTGCCAGATGGAGTTTGAATTGTGGCCTGTGTTGGAATCGTTGTAGTGACCTGTAGTGTCAAATCTTCATCCATCTGGAAGGAGATCCAAGAGGGCAATGGTTGACGGTGATGGTTAAAATGCAATGTGGGAGACAATTCGATGCCAAAAGTGCAAAATGTCTGAGGCACAAGTAACCTCAGCTGGACTATAATAGTGGTGGTTTGGGTAGAGAACATTTAGCACCAGTCCTAAGATTGTGTTGGAATTGAAAGGCAGAGGTTGCCAGTTTTAGGACATGACAGCAATTTGGGAGCCATGAACCTTTGACTGTAAAAGTATAAGAATAATAGCGTTCCTGCCTATATTGGATGCTAACCGATTTCATTATTTTGAGTCTAGCTCAATAGGGTAGCTCTAGCAAGTTCTCTACTTTTCATTTCAATTTACATCATATTCCCTCACGTTATTCCTTTTGGCTGTGATTCACAGGAATGAAAAACCATACTGGTACACAAGTCTTATGACTGTTTTAAGAAACATCACCGATAATGAAGCGGGGTAATAACACCATCTCTCAGTTTTCTAATGTTCTCATCATCTACATTGACTGCCTGAAACTGCTTGCTATGATCCTGTTTATATGAGCTATCTATATTACGTCAAAAGAGATGATGGCACCAAGGGTTTAAACTAGTGACATTTTCATATATCCATTGAATTCAGCCATTGCGGAACATCATGGGGCTTCTTACAATAACGTTCAATTTTGACCTATAATAGACCAAATCTGTTTCCTAGAAGCCATAAATAAACTACTCCATCTGGTTCACTTCATCTTTCCAATCTGACATCACTGAGCTGAAAATCACATCAGCAAATAGACATATAATTCCACAGCAGGATAAAGGCTTCAGACATGTCCTTCCCCTCCCTTCTATTTATGGTGATGAAAAGAATCAGACTGTTCCTCAGGGAATACAAGTAATGACTGAGGTTGGTTTAAATACTGAACCACTGGCTAATTCTTGAAGCTTTCTATTTGAAAGGAAATTATGTATCCATGTATCCAGGTTTGTTTAGGCCCATTTATCCTCTTTCTTTCGAGATCCTTGCATATGAAATTTCCTCTTCCAGTTGTGATTAATCACAACAATTTTTTCATTTGATTCTGCAGTCTTCTTTCAAAGTATCCTTGCATACGAAATGTTCACATTCATGTTAATATTGATCACATCAATTTTATCATCCAAATCTTCAATCTCCTCTCAACGCAAGAGATTTAATAAATCCTTACAAGCACCAAATAGTAAGCATACAATTAAGTTATTCTTGGCCACTTATCCTCTATAGGCTGTTTTCTATGAATGACATGAGGTGGTGATATTTTCTCTTTCAACTTGAGATAAATGACACGAAATAACAGTCTATTCTCCCTAAGCTGTCAATCTTCTTAAACTTTACCTACTTCCATGACATTTTTTCATTTAAAACAAATCCTTCAGATCTCGTAAGTCTAGCAATGTCACTCTTTAAATGGTAATGTAGAGATGGATATTGACAGGTATGGATAATATAATTTAGTAAAGAGAGGTCATCAGTAAAATGTGGGATGGACCTTGAATCAAGCTAGAAACATATGGTGGAAAATATTGTTTGATTACATTTCAGTGGAAAAGTCATGGGAGTAGGAGATGTTGGTTATTCCAAGGTTATATTATAGGAGTTAGGTTCTACACTCGGTTGTTCTGATATTGGCAGTAACACTAAGGACACTGTTGCAGTATAGTCTTGGGCCTTCAAGATTTGGGCGGACAAGCAAAATGGTAGTAGAGAATCATGGAATCTTTAAAAACGTTGAAATTCACATGATAAATATTTTGGTTAACCTCCATAATTTATAAAATCTTCCTCTTCAAAAGATTCCAATAGAGTATGGGCATTAGGCAGTACACTTCATTTCTGGACAATATCCTATAGTTTCTTCACATCTAACTCCTGAGCTCCTTTAATCCAGGTGAGTTTTACTAGTCCTAACATGTGACTTGGTGGTTTGGTTAATCCCTTGTAATAATAATTATAACAATAATTTTAATAATAATAATAATAAATAATAATAATGATAACAGTAATAAAGAAATGAAAAAAATTAATTCTTATTCCAAAACCTGAGCTTCTAAAGGTCATAAATCTTTCCACACTTTCCCCAAGAGATTTAAAACTATAAACTTCAAAGGTAACTAAAAATCTCATAAACACATCTAACCTTGAGGACAACGATGGGTCTTCTAAATGAATATATTTCATCATTTGTAACCATCGGCGAGAGCTTGAATTTGCGCAACCCTACTTGTAATGGGCTTACTCGTTGGTTCATTTCATCTAAGAAGTTCTCGCAGATATAAACATCAGCTTCTCTAATCTCAGTTGGACGGACTGTAAACATAATATGGCTAAAGTGAAGATATACAAAACAATCAACATCTTATAAGGCTCACTAAGTATTAGCTCATCTTAACTAGTTCTGGACACACAGGAAGCCTTATGAAAACTATTCATTTTTTTTTTAGGTAAAAACTAGAACATTATCTAATTTTCAGACCCCAAATAAAAAATTAATTTTGTTAACAACATCCAGTTTTTTGGCAAGATTTCAGCAATATATATTCCATGTGCAAAAACTGAATAGAGTATGAATGCCAGTCATGAGGTGGATGTGTGGTGATAAAAAAAAAGAAGATGAATAAACTTGGTTTTCCTAAATTTAAATCCTAGAGACTATGAATTATAGTACGTTATTTATTGATTCTATGTGGATGTTATAAAAAAGAAATACTTAAATCATTTCTATGAACTTTCCCTGATGTTCATATTGTTTCTTTCTGGAAGCTCGGAATAATTGACACTTACCCCTAAAATTTTGCAAATGTGCTAATTTTCTTTCCTTCCAATAGACTCATGTCTCTAGTAACGTAAGGAGACAATATAGCGCTTTATGACACAAAGCGAATCTTTGGGCCACCAGAGTCTTTGTCTTTTCAATCCATGGGGCGAATAAGTCTGACTATCTACCCCCTCCTCCATATTGTTTAAATCTTAAGTGCTTTAAATATATCTTCCTCTGGATCTGTTAACGACTGCGTAGCTTGTTCAAAGGAACTGTTTCTGGGCAACCATGATCCACAAGTTCTTTGTCTCGTGTTAGGGACAGTATTGTGATATAAATAATTCTTGTGAGGGGTGAAAAGACTCTCTGTTCCTCTCTTGGAAAATTATGCATCTACGGTTGCCGATCATGTGAAGATTTCTAATCATAAAAGGAAACATACCAATAGTTCAGGGGCAAATCCAGGGACAACTAGACTTATTGATTATAGCAGGAATGACAATGATATTGACATGTCAGAATACAATTTGAATTCAACTTTTATAAATTCTCAAAAGGGCAGTACTTATGATCTTACCTTTCCGGTTGTTCACCTTAACCTGACTTCTCTAGTCGGGACTAGTGGTATTATTGTTCCATTTAGTAAAGGTTAGAATTTTAGGCTCAATGAGACTATTTCAAATCTCTAAGGCGCTGTGACTTATAGATTTGAGATCCTCTCATAGAGCCTCAAATTCATTTTACTTTAGACCCTTCTACTACACATCCCTTGTATTCCTGCATTTTTGGTTCTGTTTTGGATATGAGCCCTGGGTTATACATTCCTTGTTGAAGAGGGAAAGATTAATGGTCCAGTCAATGACCAACCCAATCCAAGGAGAGATTGCATTCTTGGTGATCCTCTTCTTCACCCTTCCCGTACTGACAAACAGGCGTTTTGTATGAGGGCAAGCTCCTCGTACATGTTTGTGATAGCGCCTTAGCACTCTCATAGAACACAAAAGAAGCCAATCAGGATCGTCAGTTATTTCCCGAAGACTAGATATCTGTAAGGAGGTAAGTCAGTGGTCAGACACTACTGGATTTTGAGTCTTCGTAACAAACTCGGGGGATGAAATTGAACGAAACCTGGCCTCCCTCCTATTTGAATGGGCGATGCCGTAGAAAGACCACGCAGCTCATAACTCCCTTAGCAGAGGCCAGGGCAAGTAAAAAGACTGTCTTGAGTATCAAGGGTCAGTCAGAGGCTTGGCTCAAGAGATCATTTCAGGGCACGCAGGACGTCCATAACATTCTAAGAAGCTGGTCTAAATTTTAACTGGAAGTAAGCTTGCTCAAAGCTCTGTATGAGCCTAAACAATTCTGCCAAAAAGGAAATATCAACTCCTTTCAGTCTCAAGACCTGACTAAAGGCTGAGCAATAGCCTTTTACGGCTGCCACTAAGCATATTTTTTTCTGCCAGAGGTAGAGTAAAAATTTTGCCCGAAGGGCTATCTCCGTCGATCCCATAACGAAGGACAATGATCTCATTGGGAGACTAATCCGGGGAGGAGGAGAGCTGGTGAATGGAACGACGTAACCTGAGTGGAGGACACTTACTATCCAGGGTTCAGCCCCATGGCACTGTCATCTCTTTCATCAGAGTCTCAGTGGCTAAGTCTACCACCCCTCATCCTCTGGCCTTCTTGACCTGAAAGGGTTGCATTTGAGGATTACCCTACTTACGATGGGAATTGCCTCTGGCCATTTTTAACGGACTTATGACCTTGTCTCATTGCTGAAGAAACCTTAGGCCCAGCAGCTGGTTGTAACAGCCCTGTAGAGACAAGAGTCTTGGCTCGCCTTCCTCCACTTCTCTGTCATTACCTCAACGTCCTCGAAAGGGGAAAGGGACGAGATCTTGATAGCGGAGTTCCGAAGATGTATAATCTCCTCCTGGACACCTGCTTCTGAAACTTGAAGACAACAGCGTCATATCACTTCAGGACCTGGTTGGCCCACTTGTTAGCAGCGTTGTATGTTGAGAACTACATCACCCTTATGCCAATAAGGACAATATTCTTGAAAACCTTAAGCTTTTCAGGGTTCGGCAGGTCCTTGGTGGTAGCCAAAAATCTACTGTCCCCCACCAGTAATCCATCCAGGAGGAGGCCAGAAGTATAGCCTTTGCCATCCTCTCCATGTTTGCAGCATCAGTGGGAGGAACACCACTGATTAGGTGCCAGCTTCTCCGAACTAAAGACCTGGGCTAGAGTAGAAACTGCCAAGTCTAAGGGCAGGAGGAGAAGGGTATAATTTAAAGCATTGCAGTGCTTTCTCTGCCTCCCAAAACATAGCCGAAACAACTTAGAAGGCCATCCAGCTCTGTGAGAGTCCTTCCTTGCAGAAATCTGCAAGTCGACTTTAGAAATAGAACCAACAGCAAGCTTAGACAAAGGAATTTCTAGGCATAGTCTATTGGTTCTAGGGGTGCGGCACAGAGCATCTATAGCTGCGTCCCTCTCCTTACAAAAGGAATACGGAGTCTCGCCAGGCCTGTTGAATTGCCTCAAACATATTTCTAAAATGCTTTTTGACAGCAATATGAACATCAGTGGAGGTTTATAGATATATGAAATTTCAATAACATTTGCTATCACCCTCCTCCCCTCTAGCACGTGGTGTCAAGAGGATAGGGCATAATTTCAACTTCGGGACAGAAAAGAGAGATACTGGTGCCCCGCAAATCGCGCACCCGCAGATTTGCTTCTTGAAATTCAATGCTTGATTGGTTTGTTACTTTATTACAGGCATGAGCCTATTGGAAGGAAAGAAAATAGGAGTTTTCTCTAAATTCTATGGGTAAATGTTGGTTATTCTGAGCTTCCTGAAAGAAGCAATATGAACATCAGGTGAGTATAGAAATATATTATATTTTCCAATTTCCATTTTTGCATCAAAAATGTTATTTTTATTAGTAAAATAAATTTTTGAATATACTTACCCGATAATCATGTAGCTGTCAACTCCGTTGCCCGACAGAATTCTACGGGAGGGATACGCCAGCTATCACAATACTAGAAGGGGGTGTACTCACCAGCGCCACCTGTGGCCAGGTACTACAGTACTTCTTGTTGACACCTCCTCAATTTTTCCTCGGTCCACTGGTTCTCTATGGGGAGGAAGGGAGGGTCAATTAAATCATGATTATCGGGTAAGTATATTCAAAAATTTATTTTACTAATAAAAATAACATTTTTCAATATTAAACTTACCCGATAATCATGTAGCTGATTCACACCCAGGGGGGTGGGTGAAAACCAGTGTACAAGATTAAAGGATAGCTAAGTATCCCGTATTTCATATAACAGTTATCTCAAAATAACAATGAAATAATAAGTACCTGGTAAGGAAGTCGACTTGAACCGTTACTCTGCCTCTTTTTAAGTTCGTCTTCCTTACTGAGCGCAGCGTTCCTCTTAGGAGGCTGAATCAACTAAAAGGTGCTAAAGTATATAGGGCTGCAACCCCTACTAAAGGACCTCTACACAACCTCTAACCCAGGCGCTTCTCAAGAATGAATTGACCACCCGCCAAATCAAAAGGATGCGGAAGGCTTCTTAGCCTACCGTAACAACCATAAAAACAACAATAAAAGCATTCAAGAGAAAGGTTAAAAAAGGTTATGGGATTAAGGGAATGTAGTGGCTGAGCCCTCACCTACTACTGCACTCGCTGCTACGAATGGTCCCAGGGTGTAGCAGTTCTCGTAAAGAGACTGGACATCTTTAAGATAAAATGATGCAAACACTGACTTGCTCCTCCAATAGGTTGCATCCATTATGCTCTGCAGAGAACGGTTTTTATTAAAGGCCATCGAAGTAGCTACGGCTCTCACTTCGTGGGTCCTTACCTTCAGCAAAGCAAGGTCTTCCTCCTTTAAGTGAGAATGGGCTTCTCTAATCAGAAGCCTTATATAATACGAAACCCCGTTTTTGGACATGGGCCTCGAAGGTTTCTTGATGGCACACCATAAGGCTTCTGACTGTCCTCGAATAGGTTTTGACCTATTAAGATAATATTTCAGAGCTCTGACAGGGCAAAGAACTCTTTCTAGCTCGTTACCTACCATGTTGGAGAGGCTAGGTATTTCAAACGATCTAGGCCAAGGACGTGAAGGAAGTTCATTCTTAGCTAAGAATCCGAGCTGTAGAGAACATGTTGCAGATTCGGATGTGAACCCAATGTTCTTGCTGAAGGCATGAACCTCACTGACTCTTTTAGCTGTTGCAAGGCAGACGAGAAAAAGTGTCTTGAGGGTAAGGTCCTTGAAGGAAGCTGACTGGAGAGGTTCGAACCTAGGTGACATAAGGAACCTTAAGACTACGTCTAGGTTCCAGCCTGGAGTGGATAGACGACGCTCTTTAGAAGTCTCAAAAGACTTAAGGATGTCTTGAAGGTCCTTGTTGGAAGAAAGGTCCAAACCTCTGTGGCGGAGAACTGAAGCCAACATACTCCTGTACCCTTTAATCGTAGGAGCTGAAAGGGATCTCTCATTCCTAAGATGTAATAGGAAGTCAGCTATTTGGGTCACAGAGGTATTGGTAGAGGACACTGCATTGGCTCTACACCAGCTCCGGAAGACTTCCCACTTGGATTGGTAGACTCTACGAGTGGATACCCTCCTTGCTCTGGCAATCGCACTGGCAGCCTCCTTCGAAAAGCCTCTAGCTCTAGCGAATCTTTCGACAGTCTGAAGGCAGTCAGCCGAAGAGCGTGGAGGTTTGGGTGCAACCTGTCTACGTGAGGTTGACGTAGAAGGTCCACTCTTAGAGGGAGAGTCCTGGGGACGTCGACCAGCCATTGTAGTACCTCTGTGAACCATTCTCTTGCAGGCCAAAGGGGAGCAACCAGCGTCAGCCGTGTCCCTTCGTGCGAGATGAACTTCTGAAGGACTTTGTTTATTATCTTGAACGGTGGAAATGCGTAAAGGTCGAGATAGGACCAGTTCAGCAGAAAAGCATCCACATGAACTGCTGCTGGGTCTGGAACTGGGGAACAGTACAAAGGAAGTCTCTTGGTCATGGAGGTGGCAAACAGATCTATGGTCGGCTGACCCCACAAGGTCCAAAGTCTGTTGCACACGCTCTTGTGGAGGGTCCATTCCGTGGGAATGACCTGATCCCTTCTGCTTAGGCGATCTGCTGAGACGTTCATGTTGCCCTGAATGAACCTCGTAACTAGGGTGAGGTTTAGACTTCTTGACCAAATGAGGAGGTCCCTTGCGATCTCGTATAGGCTCCTCGAATGGGTCCCTCCTTGCTTGGAGATGTAAGCCAAGGCTGTGGTGTTGTCGGAGTTCACCTCCACCACCTTGCCTAGCAGGAGGGACTTGAAGTTCAATAGGGCTAAATGAACTGCTAGTAGCTCCTTGCAGTTGATGTGGAGCGTTTCCTGTTCCTCGTTCCACGTTCCCGAGCACTCCTGTCCGTTCAAGGTCGCGCCCCAGCCCGAGTCCGATGCATCCGAGAAGAGATGAAGATTGGGGGTCTGAATCGCCAACGATAGGCCCTCCCTGAGAAGGAGATTGGTCTTCCACCACAAGAGAGTGGTCTTCATCTCTTTGGTGACTGGGATAGAGACTGCTTCGAGAGTCAAACCCTTGTCCCAATGAGCTGCAAGATGGAATTGAAGAGGGCGGAGGTGGAGTCTCCCTAGCTCGACGAACAGGGCCAACGATGAAAGGGTCCCTGTGAGACTCATCCACTGTCTCACCGAGCAACTGCTCCTCTTCAGCATGCTCAGGATGCAATCTAGGGCTTGGCTTATCCTTGGGGCCGATGGAAAAGCCCGAAAATCCTGACTCCGAATCTCCATTCCCAGGTACACAATGGATTGGGAGGGAATGAGCTGAGACTTTTCTAGATTGACTAACAGACCCAGTTCTTTGATCAAGTCCAAAGTCCAGTTGAGACTCTCCAGACAGCGACGACTCGTGGAGGCTCTCAACAGCCAGTCGTCTAAATAAAGGGAGGCTCTGATGTCCGATAAGTGCAGGAATTTTGCTATATTCCTCATCAGATGCGTAAACACCATAGGAGCTGTGCTTAGGCCAAAACACAGGGCTTGGAATTGGTAGACAACCTTTCCAAAAACGAATCTCAGGAAAGGTTGGGAGTCTGGATGAATAGGAACGTGAAAGTAAGCATCTTTCAGGTCCAACGAGACCATCCAGTCCTCCTGCCTGACCGCTGCTAGGACCGACTTCGTCGTCTCCATCGTGAACGTCTGCTTGGTGACATAAGCATTGAGCGCGCTGACGTCCAGCACCGGTCTCCAACCTCCTGTCTTCTTGGCCACCAGAAAGAGACGGTTGTAGAAGCCCGGGGATTGATGGTCCCGGACTATAACCACTGCCTTCTTCTGTAAAAGGAGCGACACCTCCTGGTGCAACGCTAGCCTCTTGTCCTTTTCTTTGTAGTTGGGAGAGAGGTTGATGGGAGATGTGGTCAGAGGGGGTTTGCGGCAGAATGGTATCCTGTAACCCTCCCTCAGCCAACTGACAGACTGGGCGTCTGCACCTCTCTTTTCCCAGGCTTGCCAGAAGATCTTGAGTCTGGCTCCTACTGCTGTCTGGAGATGAGGAGAGTCAGTTTTTTCCTTTAGAAGCCTTGGAACCTTTCCTAGACTTGCTCCTGGAAGAGTCTGGACGGGAGCTTCCTCGGCTGGGGGCTCTACCACGAAAGGGCGGAATAAACCTCGTAGCAGGAGTATCAGCCACTGGGGTGCGATAAGTCCTGGGGACTGAGGAAGCAACCTTAGTCTTACGAGCCGATGAGGCCACAAGATCATGGGTGTCCTTTTGTATCAGGGCCGCAGACAAGTCCTTAACAAGCTCTTCGGGAAATAGGAACTTCGAGAGCGGAGCGAAAAGGAGTTGAGACCTTTGACAAGGTGTGATGCTGGAGGAAAGGAAGGTACAAAGCTGCTCCCTTTTCTTAAGCACTCCTGACACAAACATTGATGCAAGCTCGCCAGATCCATCCCTAATAGCCTTATCCATGCAGGACATTAAAAGCATGGCTGAGTCCTTGTCCGCAGGGGAGGTCTTCTTGCTAAGGGCCCCCAGGCACCAGTCTAGGAAATTGAACATCTCAAAGGCTCTAAATACACCCTTCAGGAAGTGATCAAGATCTGAGAAGGTCCAGCAAACCTTAGAGCGCCTCATTGCTGTTCTACGAGGAGAGTCTACCAAACTTGAGAAGTCAGCCTGGGCAGAGGCAGGTACTCCCAAGCCTGGTTCCTCTCCTGTGGCATACCAAACGCCCGCTTTAGAAGTGAGCTTAGTCGGAGGAAACATAAAGGAAGTCTTTCCTAGTTGCTGCTTAGACTGCAACCACTCTCCTAAAATCCTTAACGCTCTCTTAGAGGACCTTGCAAAGACGAGCTTAGTATACGTTGACTTGGCTGGCTGCATGCCCAGCGAAAACTCAGATGGCGGAGAGCGGGGGGTAGCAGAGACAAAATGGTCTGGGTACACCTCTCTGAAAAGAGCCAAGACCTTACGAAAGTCAATAGGAGGCGGAGAAGACTTGGATTCATCCACGTCTGATGAGGGATCCAGGTGTGCAGCCTCATCATCAGAAACCTCATCACCAGAGTGTAGCGAAGTGAGAGGTAAGGTATGCTGAACAGCAGATTCTGCACGAGCTGGAGCAAAAACACTTGTGGTTTCCTCCTCAAGTCTAAGTTGAGGGAACACCTGAGGCTCAGGCTGCAAAGGCTGGTCCAAAGAAGTAGCAGAAGGTAGGCGCATGGGTGGAGGAGGCTGACTCCTGGCATGAGTGTCTTGACTCAAGAGTTGCGCTTGCTGTAAGGTTGGTGGATGCGCAGTAGCAGGTTCCTGAGGAACGAGTTGAGGTTCCTGAGGTGTGAGCTGCGAGCGTTGAGGTAGTGGCTGCGCAGAACGCAGTAATTGTCTCGCGAGTTGAGGTTCCTGAGGCGCAAGGCTAAGGTGTTGAGGCTCTCGCCTTGAGGAGGGTTGAGGTCGCTGCAGCGAGAGCTGAGGAGTCTGTCTCAAGGATGGGAGAGGTTGTTGTACCTCAAGAGAGTGTTGTCTCACTGGTGGAACTGCAAGTGGAAGCGGAGGAAGTAAGGTATAAGCTTCCTGTTCCCATTGCTGAGGTTGCCTTAAGGAAGGCGGAGGTAGCTGCACACCACTGGAAACTGTCAACTCAGTACGTGGTAAGGTATCCTGAGGAGCCTCAACATCGTACGCCTGGCAGGCAGGACTGCGGTTAGGCGGAGCGATCGCAGGAGGAGGTGTAACCTTCTCAGCCTGACACTCACGCATCAAGACCGCAAGTTGTGACTGCATGGACTGCAGTAGAGTCAACTTGGGGTCGGCAGACACTAAGGTCTGCTGAGGCAAAGCCTTAACAGAAGAGATCTGTTGCGGCAGCACCTTACTCCTCTTAGGAGGTGTGCATTCAACTGATGACTGCGGCGAGTCAGAGCTGATCCAATGACTGCAGCCAGGTTGTAGAGCTCTTGAGGTCTGGACTCTGCGTTTGAGTGGTCTTGAGACCTGAGTCCAACGTTTCCTCCCTGACAATTCTTCAGCAGACGAGTAAAAGACGGGCTCAATCGTCTGCGGGTGGGAGTGACGGTCTCTGGAAGACACGCCCGCAACCACCGAGGATACTTCTGTGCGCCGATCAAGGCCTGCCGAACCCTTTTGCCCTTCGACATTGCTTCTCCCCTGGGCTTGGGAGCTTGCAAGAGGTCCCGGACTGGGAGGACGACTGGCACGCACAGAAGTACCCTCACGCACCACACTGACACTGACACTAGCACTTGGCACTGCACTGACACTAGCACTCGTCACAGCACTGGCACTATTACCACCCACTGCACTCTTGACCTTAAGTTCCTTGACTTCGGCCATAAGAGACTTATGATCACTAACCACCGACTCCACTTTGTCACCTAAAGCCTGAATGGCACGCAAAACAACAGACATATCAGGTTGAGGGCAAATAGTAGGTTCGGGGGTAGCCACTACAGGGGGAGGAAAAGGTAGGGGATCATGAGGTGAGGAAAAAAGTGAAGAGCGAGAAGAACTCCTCCTAACTCTCTCTCTCTCTAACTTGGTTGAATACTTAAGAAATCGGACAAAATCAAGTTCCGAAAGTCCGGCGCATTCCTCACATCGATCTTCCAACTGACAGGGTCTTTCCCTACAGTCAGAACAAGCGGTGTGAGGATCTACCGAGGCCTTCGGAATACGCCTATTACAAGACCTACATCGTCTATGGGGTGGGGCTTGTGAAATGTCAGACATCTTGAATCGAAGAGTTAGCCAAGTGGGGATTCCAAATCAAGCAAAAAGATCGTTAACCATTAATCAGAACTAAATAATAGCTATCTAAGCTAATATAGAAGTTTTCCAGTAAAGCGACAGCCGAAATCTGAGAGAAATACTTCACCAAAAGCCGTGAAAATACTCCAAGATCATAAGCGTATCCCAGAACGTCTTGCCGGAAGCACGACAGAGGAAAAATTGAGGAGGTGTCAACAAGAAGTACTGTAGTACCTGGCCACAGGTGGCGCTGGTGAGTACACCCCCTTCTAGTATTGTGATAGCTGGCGTATCCCTCCCGTAGAATTCTGTCGGGCAACGGAGTTGACAGCTACATGATTATCGGGTAAGTTTAATATTGAAAACTAAAAGACTGCAATTAGATGTAAACCAACTGCATAATGGATCACTTTTATATCATAAAATAATTTTTTTTTGTAATGACTGTTAACAAGATGCGTTACATTACACTACCCAGTAGAGCACCCAACTGAAAATACCTAAACACAAGTAAAATACAACCAACAAGTTTTGAATGTTTGTTCCAAAGATGAGAAATTTGAAAGTAGGTTCCTAGTAACAGATTCAGAAAAATTGAACTAGTCAGTAATGGCAGCCTGTAGCAGTTATTTGGCACTGGGAAAGCAGCTGTAAACCTTCAAAAAATGACTAAGCATGTTATGCCCTTTAGTAAAGATGAATTACTTAAATGAAGAAAAAAGCTTACTTACAACTGTACTAAACTATATACTATAAAAGAAAACCAATAGATTTTGAATGTAAGAAAACCTAAAGAAAATACAGTCAAATGACTAAGACCAGACATGGACTTGTAAAATTAATTAGAATTAACTAGTAAATGGAGTATTAAGGGATTTGTTACAATAAACTGCAAATCACTATAAAAATATAAAACTAAAATTGGTTTCAGTCAAATTCATGAAAGAAAAAGCTGACATCCACCCTGAACTCATGTTAATTTCAAGGAGAAAAAATAAAACTTAATACACCTGCTTACATGTGCAATAATCTTTTTGGCTGAGAACGACACAGCGACTACTAATGTCTGAAACAGGGAGAGTCTCAAGGCCACCAGTAAGGTACAATTCCTGCTTGTAGAACAGATGATCCCCATTTGGATTAGACTGCTGTGCATTCTTGAATACTGTCCCAATAAAGTACGCTGTCCCTCTGCAGTGGAGATAAAAGCAATTTCAATTAAAACGTGTTACCTTAATAAACAGCATGTCAAATAAAATAAAAACTAAAAAACTTTGAAGAGATAAAACAAAATTAAATTATAAAAAAATGCAGGTAACTTTACTGAATACAACTAAATAAAATTGTGTTTTTTTCATATTTTTACACACATACATATACCAAGGCACTTCCCCCAATTTTGGGGGGTAGCTGACATCAAACAAATGAAACAAAAAAGGGGACGTCTCCTCTCTATGTTCCTCCCAGCCTGACAAGGGACTCAACCGAGTTCGGCTGGAACTGATAGGGGTGCCACAGCCCACCCTCCCCCGTTATCCACCACAGATGAAGCTTCATAACACTGAATCCCCTACTGCTGCTACTTCCGTGGTCATACAAGGCACCGGAGGAAGCAGCAGGGCCTACCGGAACTGCGTTACAATCGCTCGCCATTCATTCCTATTTCTAGCACGCTCTCTTGCCTCTCTCACATCTATCCTCCTATCACCCAGAGCTTCCTTCACTCCATCCATCCACCCAAACCTTGGCCTTCCTCATATACTTCTCCCATCAACTCTTGCATTCATTACCTTTAGCAGACAGCCTTTTTCCATTCTCTCAACATGGCCAAACCACCTCAACACATTCATATCCACTCTAGCTGCTAACTCATTTCTCACACCCGTTCTCACCCTCACCACTTCGTTCCTAACCGTATCTACTCGAGATACACCAGCCATACTCCTTAGACACTTCATCACAAACACATTCAATTTCTGTCTCTCCGTCATTTTCATTCCCCACAACTACGATCCATACATCACAGTTGGTACAATCACTTTCTCGTACAGAACTCTCTTTACATTCATGCCCAACCCTCTATTATTTACTACTCCCTTAACTGCCCCCAACACTTTGCATCCTTCATTCACTCTCTGATGTACATCTGCTTCCACTCCACCATTTGCTGCAACAACAGACCCCAAGTACTTGATTAAACTGATCCACCTCAAGTAACTCTCCATTCACCTCAGCAGCATGATCTCAAGTAGGGGAACTGTGTACAGTCCCACCCTTCACAAGGTACATAACAGGTTTGTATCCTCAAAGAAACAAATTTCACTTTACCATATGCTTACCTTCTTTGCATTTCTGCTGTTAAGCAAAAGTGCTCTCAAACACAAAATTAAACAGCACACAAAATACAAAATAAAAGAACGACTTATCATAAGCAAAGAGAGAAAAGATCTAATGATCAAAAGAGGAGCAATGAGTATGAAGTAGTTTTTGTTGCTGGACCTTGATGCTTATGGAGGTGTAGACCCAAATACAGTAGTATTTTTCCTTTGTTTTTTAATAAAGACTGCAGATATCTTAATTCCAAAGTTATCTGTTATTTTGCAAAAGTTAGCAAGAAGAAGAGCTTTTAGCACTTGTTGGAGAATTGGTAATGTTACTCAACTACGTAAATGTGTTTGTGGTAGCTCAAGTCCCACTGATTACCGTCCAATTTCCATACCTCCCATATTATCTAAATTTTTTTAACATCTTTTGGCAAAACGTCTTAATAAGTTTGCTGAAGGTAATCATCTGTTCCCTAGTTTGCAATTTGGTTTTTGTAAAGGCCTTGGAGCATGTGATGCCCTTCTTACAATATATAATGCTGTATATAAATCCCTTGATTGTGGTCAGGAAGTTTGTATGATTGGGCTAGATTTTAATGCTGCCTTTGACCGTCTTAAACATGAAGCCCTTGTTTTCAAACTCAAACAGTTGAAAGTGTGTGGGTCGTTTCTTAGCATCATTATTGAATTTTTAAGAAAAAGATCGCAAAGAGTTGTTGTTGATGGGCACCATAGTAAGTATAGGAATGTGATAACTGGTGTTCCTGAGGGTAGTGTTCTTGGTTCATTACCTTTCATACTTCATATACATGACATGTGGTTTGGGCTAGAAAACAAGCTTGTTGCATATGCAGATGATACTGCTCCCGTTTGCATCAATTCCATCTCTTGAATGTAGATATGGGTTGCTGAATCCCTTACAAGAGATCTAGCTAAATTTAGTGCATGGTGCAAATTATGAGGTATGAAGTTGAATCCTAACAAAACCCAAAGTATGATTGTAAGTGGCTCCTCAACATCCGGATCTCAGCATTGATAATTTTTCCTCTACTTGGTATGACTCAAAATTTTAGGCGTGATTCTCGACAGCAAAGTTACTTTTGAGTAACACATTAGGTTTGTGTCTTCTTCAATCGCACAAAAAATTAGCTTATTGAGAAAGTCTTTCAAGATTTTCGGTGATCAATCTATTTAGAAGAAGTGTTTTAATTCTTGCATTCTACCTTACTTTGAGTATTGTTCACCTGTCTGGTCTTCAGCTGCTGCTTCTCATCGTAAATTGTTGGACAGGAACTTACGGTCTATTAAATTTCTTATTTCTTATTCGTTCAATTAGTTTACTATGCATCTTACATAAGATTTTTTATAATTCTGACCATCCTTTACATTCAGACCTTCCCGGACAGTTCCATCCTGTTCGTAATACTAAGCATGAAGTTAATTCTAGTTAGGCCCTCTCCATCATGGGGCTCAATACTGCACAGTATTCTGGACGTTTTATTCCAACTGCGACCAAGTTGTGGAATGAATCTTCCTAATCGGGTAGTTGAATCAGTAAAACTTCAAAAGTTCAAACTTGCAGCAAATATTTTTATGTTGAACAGGCTGCCATAAGTCTTTTTACAGTTTATATATGAAATATCTGTTTTAATGATGAGAATGTTTTTAAAATATTTTATGTTAATTGTTCATTACTTCTTATGTCATTTGTTTCCTTTCTTTACTGGGCTATCTTTCCCTGTTGGAGCACTTGAGCTTATAGCATCTTGATTTTCCAACTAGGGTTGTAGCTTAGATAGTAATAACAATAATAATAATAATCATAATAATACATATACCAAGGCACTACCCCCACTTTTGGGGGGTAGCCGAGATCAAACAAATGAAACAGAAAAGGGGACCTCTCCTCTCTAATAATAATAATAATAAAAGACAAAGATTATTCGATACAGCCTAAAAGTGGGTGGCTCTACCCTCCTACGAATGAATCTACTTGTTCAAGTTCAATGGACGTTTTAGCTCGAGCTGATGACAACCTTATTTAAAGGATGATGGTTTGCATACAAGAAAAGACAAATATATAACTACTAGGATCATTTTCATCGTTCAAAAATAGTTTAGGAAAATTCAGCAAAATTTCCCACTCCCCTAAACTTCACCTAAGGGATTTCTTCTTAAATAAAAGAAATAAAGTAACAAGGCAAAGGGAATGCATGTTATGTCTACAGCACAACAAGCAAGGGGAAAAACGAGTTTGCTTCAATACTTACTCTGTTGTAACATAGAGCTGATTTATCTGTCTAATAGCCTTCTTTCCCGGTTCAATGCCTTTGACATAAACAAAGTCTCCAAGTTTTATGGCACCAGAAGATATGTTGTACTGCTCATAATAAGTATAATCAGTGGCACCTTCAGGATGAATCTTCAACACATTCTGTCAAGACAAGTGCAGGTTTATTACTAGACAAGTGTATGGTACAGTATATATTCAATTCATGGGATATTAATAATGGATTTGATTTCAAAACTTGCTGCAACATCACCTTACGTAAAATTCATAGAAGACACTATCAAATTCAAGAGAACGACATTTTGTGGGTCTTTTATTAACTCGGCAGAAACAAAAATCTCAATTACCTTGATAATGAATGGATGAAGAGAAAGCAGTTTCCTATGTCATATATAGTATAGTACTAGTTAATACAAAAGGAAGAATGACCCGAATAACCTTGACATCAGAGCTGAGAATTGTAGCCAAAAACTGAAGAATTTGAGGAAAATATGAGGAAATATAAAATTTACAAAATAAAGGTCTGAGTAAAATATGACAAAAATATAAAACTTTCAAATAAAACAATTTGAGGAGGGCAAAACATAGCTTTGGATTGAATTGATGAATTTGGGCTATATAGTCCAGTGCTGAGGCCTTTGAGGCAATTCAACGCCTGTGCGCGACTGGGGGAAAACCCTAGTTTCACAGAAGTAAAAGTTAAAGATAGGTAGAAATTAAAATAGAAGAAAGGAAGCAGGAACAAGGGTAAAGTACATGGATAAAGTCTCTGTACCATGGTCTTCCACTGTCTTGAGTTAAGAGTTCTTTTGCTTGAGGGTACACTTAACCACACCATTCTATCTTATTTCCCTTCCTCTTGCTTTGTGAAAGCTTTTATAGTTTATAAAGGAGATATTTATTTTAATGTAGCTACTGTTCTCAAATGATTTATTTTTCCTTCTTTCCTTTCCTCACTGTGCTAATTTCTCTGTTGGAGCCCTGGGCTTACAGCATACTGCTTTTCCAACTAGGGTTGTGGCTTAGAAATTAATAATAATTTTATAAGCAAGTACCGCTTAGGATAGAAGGAACGCAGCAAAGAACCTTGTTAGTAGTGCCTACGGTGTAATGGGCGAGGTGTTTGAAGGCATTAACCCTCTATGTGGATAACATATAGCAGTTGTACAAGGGAAGATTAGCATTAAAGACTGAGTACGAGGACAAGGCAATCAGACACCTGATGCTATTGTATGGTAGGTATGACCTCAACCATCATGTAGTCATAAAATCTAATATTTTCATAGCATATAGGAAAGAGGCTCTGAATATTTTGTATGAAGAGTGGTGAACTACATTAGTTATAATTTTGTTTTATATTTTTTACTGTTCTCCTACAGTATATCTTACATTATTAAATTACTGTACTTCAAAAATTTTAAAGCAATTATTTCTGAAGTTTTCTTATATCACTTTTTATTTTGCATTTGTTACCTTGTACTAAGAAAATTCACATGAATACATTGCCAATGTAAATCTGCTTTTCACTGGTCAGATACTGTATTTACTGCACTACCCTTCAATAAATTAAGATATTTTACAAATACCAATATGGAAATATGAATAAGAATCTCTTCTGACAAATTGAATTCTTGAATATAGTAATGCCTTGTTTTAAGAGTTTAATTCCTCTTCACATTCTAAAAGAGTTTTTCCACTAAAATATTAAGGAAATTCACTTGATGCATTCCTCAGTCCATAAATGAACATATTCACTCATTTTTAAAGGTTTGTAATGGAATCTAGTGAATAAATTATAACTCCAAACACCATAAACTTTACAAATTACCTCGCACTTTACAGAGTTGTGGCTGGCGCGAGGGAGGCGAGAGAGGAGGGGGTTACTGCTTGGAAGGATAACCTCCTTCCAGGAGCATTTCTGGTAAAATATTGGGAGTCCCTCTCTTCAACTACATTCACTATCACCATCTGAATAACTTAATTCTGCTTTATGGGTATTGGGCTGTCTTTTTTATACATACTTACATTCAATCTTGATAAGGATCCTATCTAGAGAAGACTTATTTTGCTCTTTCATTAAAATGGCATGAAAATGGGGTAAAAATCATGGACGGTGCATGGACAAGGCGTGACTGATTTCGTGCTAACCTCGTTAGTACTTGTTAAAAGAAAAATGTGCATACGCAGACCAATACAATGCCTGTACTGTTTTTTTTAATTTTCATGCTTGTATACCAATTTACTCACATAGTATTCTGAGTTACTCATAAATCAAGGTACTACTGTATTTTCAAGTTCCTTTTATTCAAAATGAAATTGGTAAAAAAAAAAAAAAAAAAAAAAGGACAGAAATCTCCTTAGCATAAATTTCTAAATCTTATCTAAAATCTAATCGGTAATAAAAGGGAAAAGACAATAATCTCTTCAGCATAAATCTATCAAAAATTACCGGTAAGGTCCTGCGACATATTTTAGTTTCCTCATCAAGTTCAGCAAGTTCTTCTTTGTGTCTTTCTATCCTTTCTTTAAAAACTGAATCGACACGTTTCAATCCCAGCGGCTCTGGTCTCTCCACCAGTGTAACTCTCTCACCAATGTTGAACGGAAATGACTGAAATGAAGAGAAGTCCTTAGAAAAAAATAAAACAATACTACAGTAGTTTATTAAAGAAAAATTTAAAGATGCGTTAACTTTCTACGCATTTATTTAGTAATTTTCCTCTTATATCAATAATGTACCAATGAAAATACCAAATTTCAAATACTAAATTGAAACCTAATATCTTTAAGGCATTTAACAAACATCAGATATTAAAATAAGCAAGAAATAATAACCAAATAAATTTGTATTATAATTCAACTGGAAATCCTTGACTGCAATCTTACATGGCTTACCTTAATTTTCTTGAAGAATCTATTTCTAGTATTGTAACGTGATTCGCAAACATAGACATCTTTATCATCAACACCTTCGGGCTTCATCTTAACATAGTCTATTAGAGGTATTACATAGCATTTTCCAACAACCTGAAATAAGAAATAAAAGGATCACCATAAAAGTTACATGAAAAACAGTATTATTATTACCCCATTTAAAAGAATATTTTACTTTTATATCACTTTTACATTCTAAAGTTTCTTACCCAAGTAATTATTTTTTCTTTTTAATATAATTCATTTTTTAAATGTTGTATAATGAAAAAATAACAAAATATAACAAAACTAAAAAAGTCATTTGTATTTTCCCAAACTTTACAAACCCAAGTCCTTTAAATAGGGATATGCCTTCAGTGGCACTAGAACAGGCATCGAACATTAAAAAGGAAGTTGGTTAACGACAAGTGCTGCAAAAAGCCTAGACCACTCAACATCACACAGTAACCATTTTAGCCATTAGACCTAACACTGAGAGGAATAGTTGAGGTGGGAAATTGAATTCAAAAGACCAGCTTGTAAATCTACGAAAAAATTAAATATTTTAAAAACTTATTTTTCCATAATCCTATAAAACCTTTCATCCTTTAAAATAGTTAGATTCACTCATTGGAGGGAGGAAGTCCCCTAGTACTAAACTGAAAAGTTATATTCTTCCCCTAACATGTCATCCTTCTCGGTTGCATAAAGGAGCGAGGAAGGCGACTCGAACAACCTCCTAACATCTAATCAGAATATAATAGTTGTTAGGACCTTGGCCACTATTAGCTTTAAAGAAAGGTAGTACTATTGTGTTGGTAGGACATTAAGAGGGAGATGGAGTTGGCAGTGTTAATTCAGCTACTGTACATTGAAAGAAATGTCTGGAAAGACACTGACACCAGCATCAGATGTTTGACCTACATAAAATGTTTATGGCTCATGCATCCCCTTGAGAAAAAATACAATTTTGAGGTAAAAGGGCCAGCAATTTTACCTCCCCTGGAGACTTATGCTAAACGCACTACCTTAGACAAGATGTATTAAGTCCCATGAGGGAGCTTGGAGTGTTACACAACTACTGAACACCCACCTCAGGATCCAAAGAAAAGGGTTCCAAGAGTCGGTGGGCAACATTCATCGAGTACATAGAGGCATAGGTGGTCAGACACAATCAGCTTCAAGTACACCAAGAAATAATCTGGAAGGCTAATAACTGAGCTAGCTTTGTTATTTCTTACTTGAGATGGCAGAGATACAGACTGACCCAAGTCACATCTGACAGCAAGCAGCCACACCAAAACAGAATGAAGTGTTTGAACACTTTCTTCCTGTTCCTGATCAGGCTAATGAGAAGGCTGCGACACTCATACAAGGTCCTCCTTAAGTAGCACCGAAGTACCTTGATGTGACATCAGGGAACTTTTTGTCAACTTATAAAGAGAGAGAAGATCAAGAAGATCCTGAACTGGTACTTTGTCTTCGTCACAGTCTTTGAGTTGACAATGGCTAGGGAATGCCTATCCCTTATAAAACTGAATTTTGTTTTCATAGGGCCTGAGATTCTCCTTTCAATGCAGAGAAGAGAGACAGTCTTGGGGGAAAGAGCCCTATGACACCCTTCTCAAGTTAGCGGTTGATGCATGCAACAATAAATTGAGGACAAGGACTATTCTACCCCAGATTCAAAGTCCAAGGATAAAAGACTGCTCAAAGCTCCCTTTGGGCATGGACCAATCCCAAGAGGGGTGAACCTCACAATACCCAGGAGACTCTTCTCCAATTCTCTTGCCGAATAAGAAGACAGATATAGTCTTAAGGAAAGACCCATGATGCCCTCTTCAGGCTAAAAAGGATGTGCATGCTCCCATACTTTCAGAAGTATCATCCTAACCCAAACCTTAAGTGCCAGGGTAGGGAAGATAACTCGGACCTCCCTTTGGCCATGGACTATTTGCCTGAGAAGGAAGGACCCAAATCTTACGGTTGAGAAACTTCTCCAATTCTCTTCCAGAAAAGAAAATCTCTTCTCATGTTAGAAAGGTAGCGCATTCATTCCATACAGGGTTCAGGGTGGGAACGATGTTACATTTATTTCTTCCCCTACCAGGACATCAAGGCCAAGTCTTCTTTCTTCTTCAGTTTCCCGCTGGAGAAGTCAGCTCAAGATGAAGCTGAAAAAAGCACTGCAGGTCAAAAAATGGAGGGGGGGGGGTGACTGCCAATAGTTAGGGCATTGAAGCCTTTGAAACTGCAGTCTCTCTCTCTTAGCCTTCTTTCTCTCCTTACAAAACCTTGCCCATTGCAAAAGTGGCCACAGCTCTCACTCATCCCAGGAAGGGTGACTACGAATAATCCTGCCCCCTGAAAAAGAGAGATGGGATTCCACTTCCACCTTCCTTAAAAACCAGCCAAAATTGTGGCCAGGCTTAGTAGGGCACACTCACATGTTTGCATGTGGAGTCTCCATTTCTGCACACAAAGAACAAACACTAAAATGAAAAAGCAGGAAAAAATTAATCTAGCCAAGAATTGAGGCCGCAGAGAATAAATGTGTACTAATCAACAGCTGAAATCAAAATTGCTGCTCAGTGGTGTGTCAGGTAGGGCTTACCTGCCAGCTGGCAGTAATTACCACTACCCATTATATATAATTTTAACAGCCGAAACCATACTCTTATTAAAGGAGAAAGGTTTGTACTTGTGTAGAAAAAAATGTATAAAAGCTATTTTGTAGATTTCATCAAATCAATGTTGATTTATAACCATCCACACCATGCAAACGGTAAGAGGAAACAGTATGCTGACATTCTAAGAATCAAATGTCAATTGAGAATTTTCCCCCAGAATAAAGAGACAGATAATTTCCGAAAACCCCTGACCCTTTTGCATCCATTAACCATAATTTACATGGCAATACATAACTAACAGTAAACTTGACATAATAAACAAGCTTTTTGTGAAATCTCAGGATATCAATATTTTTATTACAGAAGAAAAAGATAATTTTGTCTTGTAAACATTTGAAAGTCAAGGCTATTTGAAAGGAGGACAGTAAAATACATAATTATACACTAGATGAATGTAAAACTTACATCTGTTAATGGGTAGGCATTGTGCTTGTCAGTTTTGAATACTTCTTGCTCAAAGAATTTGCGGGTGGGTTGATGGTATGTTTCTGCTGGGCGATAGTATAGACAGCCGTAGACCATCTGGCGACCTTCACTGTTGGTCCACAATCTTTCTATATGTAGCATTGGATAATCACAGTTCTGTAAAACAAGAAATTACATTAGATCAGATCAAATAGAGTTATCTAAGATGAAAACATTTGATAAAAAGATATGGAAATGAAAAACAAAATCACAAAAATTAAAAGTAATTTGTATTTTCCCTAACCATATAAACCTGAGACTTTTAACAGAAGTAATGTCTTCAGCAAAGCTAGAAACAGCCATTAAACTTTTAACAAGGTATATATATATCTGGCAGTTGGGTAGGTCCCACTCACCCAACAGGTAGAGCAACCCTCACTTGGACCTTTAATCCCTTCACTACTGCTCTGTTGCACTGCAACCTACACCAGCATACCACTTGAGAACCCCATTCGATCGCTAGTATATCAAAATTCACTTGCAGCCAACAATAATGATATGATAATAATAGCAAAAATAATATGATAACATAAGTAACTTCATCACTATCACTGTAATCCCCATCTGAGCTATCTGACAGGTACTTTACTCAGACCCTAATTCAACAGCACTATTATCAGCCATGCACCCAAAATATATGTGAAATAAGAAAATGGTCTACCCTTTAGAATCCGAATTCACTATGTTTACTCATAAAACTACGATAATCCTTCACGATAAGACTACCTTTGGAACACTGGCAAACTATTCAAGAAAGTCCTTTCCATACCTCATATGAAGATAATGTCACGACGTCCATCAGATATTTATTGGCGGAAATTAATAGTGTGTGGTACTTCAATAACTCACTGGTAAACAATATCCTTGCCTTACACCCCTCCCAATATATGAAAAGTATTTTGCTTGGTTAGGAACCAAAAATTACATAGACGTATAGGTTGCTTCTCTTTCTTACTGTATGGTAAGACACGTACACGTATACGTAGCAGTGCTGAAGTGGTTAACCAAGTACTTGTGGGGTGGTTGAGACAAGCAGTGCAACTTGAAGGTCTCAGGTTTGTTTGGTTAGGAAAAATACAAAGTATTGTACTTTTAAAATTCTGATTTGTCCTTACACATATTACAAACCAATGCGCTTTTCTATAAGGACTCATCCAAGGAGGAAGCAAGTCCATAAAAACCAATTTGGCTGGTTATCTAACCCCGGAAATGTCAATGTACTTTGGTAGTGTAGAGGAGAAAAAGTAAAGACTCCTGTCAACCTTTTAAATACTTGAACATGAAGATGCCACAGGGTTAGGCAAGTTCTCACCAGAAACTAGTAGGCAGTCACTGAAGAATCTATATCCCTAAGGATATGATGTGCAGTTTTATGGTCATTATGAGAAATGGGTGCATACAATCTATTCATCCTCCCTCATAAGGGAGACTGGAAGAGATACTTCAATACAAACCAAATTGTAATGAAAAGTTACTTGATTGCATAGCTTATCTGCATCTAGCTTACATGCCAGCAACTTAACGACAAGACTGCTGTGCCACGAAGGAGGGAAAAAAGAAAGGAAAAACAGCCAGACATTTTCACATTCCATTATCAGACTCTAGTTGTGACTACTACTCAGACAAGATTCTTCTTGTCCTATGATGGAGTGACGCTTGCTACACAAATGGTCGAGCTTTTAGGAGAGAGGGGTTTTCTTACAATGCTGCTCCTCATAAAAAACAAGCAGAGGAATCGGTAATCTCACGAGAATCAGACCGATCAATCATCATGTACTTTGAAGACACCTTCCTTAGCAGGTATCCCGTACATAGGTTTGGTTATATGAAAAAAAGAACATTCAAAAAGTGAGAAAAGAAAAGCATTGCCATTACATCCATGCCAGCAGTGCAGATGCTCAGCTCGTAAGAGTTGTGAGCAATGTACCAATGTTCCTTCCTGCTACAGGACAACTCTCGGCCCTTACTCCTCCTGGCATGAAACCAGACACAAGTAATATGTGTACAGCATGAGCATTCATACCAAGGACAGTACCTAGATACTTCCCTATTATTGTGGAGCACCAATGTTTCTTCCCACTATGGGATGAAACACTCAGTACTCACTCAAAGTGAGAGGTTCCTTGTACTGCACTCACACTCTCACAGGGAGAGAAACAGTGGGTGTCACACGTACGCGAATCCTATCGATCGATCTTCCTAGACTTCTTCAAAGATGTCTTCTAATTGTTCTTCTCCTTGAAGCTGCAGAGAACACTTTATCACAGATGAAGCAAGGGGGAAGGAAGATCTTGAAGGTCACACACAAGAGGGGTGGAACAACAAAAGACATGTTGACCGACAGGAACAAGTATGTCGGAAAATGGAAAGTAGAACACAAAACTCTCATTCAATTACGGTTACCAGAATGCATTGCATAATCTTGACTTCTTCCATTAATATTCCTCGAACACTAAATCTATAAGAGCATTTATTCAGATATAAAACAAAAAGCAGAAGATTAAAACAGCCAGATGAGCATACGGAAAAGTACATCTGTACTGTTCAGCGGCTGAAATCTGAGTGAGGGTCGCTCTATCTATTGGGTGGGCAGGGGCTACCAACCACATGACAGGCAACGAAGATTACCGCATTAGAAGTTTAACAGCTGTTTCCAGCTTTGCTGAAGACATGAAGACATTTACGCCTATCATTAGGCAAGGAAAAAGTGGGCAGAATATTTTGAAAGTTTACTGAATGTTGAGGATAATAGGGAGGCAGATATAATTACTGTTGCAGGTGATGAAGTGCCGGTGATGGGAGATGAGAATGAGTGAGAGATTACAAGAGAGGAAGTGAGGAGAGCACTAGATGAAACGAGAGTAGGAAAAGCATCTGGTATGGATGATGTGAGAGCTGAGATGTTGAAGGAAGGGGGTGTGACTGTACTTGAATGGTTGGTGAGATTGTTTAATATGTGTTTTGTGTTGTCAATGGTACCAGTAGATTGGGTTTGTGCGAGTATTGTACCACTATATAAGGGTAAGGGAGGTGTGCATGAGTTGTAATTCAAGGGTTATCAGTTTGTTGAGTGTAGTTGGAAAACTGTATGGTAGAGTACTGATTAATAGGATTAAGGATAAAACAGAGAATGCAACCTTAGAAGTACAGGGTGGTTTTAGAAGAGGTAGGGGTTGTATGAATCAGATTTTTACAGTTAGGCAGATATGCGAGAAATATTTAGCAAAAGGTAAGGAGGTGTATGTTGCGTTTATGGATCTGGAGAAAGCGTATGATAGAGTTGATAGGGAAGCAATGTGGAATGTGATGAGGTTATATGGAGTTGGTGGAAGGTTGTTGCAAGCAGTGAAAAGTTTCTACAAAGGTAGTAAAGCATGTGTTAGAATAGGAAATGAATTGAGTGATTGGTTTCCGGTGAGAGTGGGGCTGAGACAGGTATGTGTGATGTCGTCGTGGTTGTTTAACTTGTAAGTTGATGGAGTGGTGAGAGAGGAGATTGGTCGAGTGTTGGGACGAGGATTGAAACTGGTAGACGAGAATGACCATGAATGGGAGGTAAATCAGTTGTTGTTTGCGGATGATACTGTACTGGTTGCGGACGCAGAAGAGAAGCTTGGCCGATTAGTGACAGAATTTAGAAGGGTGTGTGAAAGAAGGAAGTTGAGAGTTAATGTGGGTAAGAGTAAGGTTATGAGATGTACGAGAAGGGAAGGTGGTGGGAGGTTGAATGTCATGTTGAATGGAGAGTTACTTGAGGAGGTGGATCAGTTTAAGTACTTGGGGTCTGTTGTTGCAGAAAATGGTGGAGTGGAAGCAGATGTACGTCAGAGAGTGAATGAAGGATGCAAAGTGTTGGGGGCAGTTAAGGGAGTAGTAAACAATAAAGGGTTGGGCATGAATGTAAAGAGAATTCTTTATGAGAAAGTAATTGTACCAACTGTGATGTATGGATCAGAGTTGTGGGGAATGAAAGTGATGGAGAGACAGAGTGTGAATGTGTTTGAGATGAAGTGTCTAAGGAGTATGGCTGGTGTATCTCGAGTAGATAGGGTTAGGAACGAAGTAGTGAGGGTGAGAACGGGTGTAAGAAATGAGTTAGCAGCTAGAGTGCATATGAATGTGTTGAGGTGGTTTGGCCATATTGAGAGAATGGAAAATGGCGATCTGCTAAAGAAGGTGATGAATGCAAGATTTGATGGGAGAAGTACAAGAGGAAGGCCAAGGTTTGGGTGGATGTATGGAGTGAAGGAAACTCCGTGTGATAGGAGGATAGATGTGAGAGAGGCAAGAGAGCGTGCTAGAAATAGGAATGAATGGCGAGCGATTATTACGTAGTTACGGCAGGCCCTGCTGCTTCCTCCGGTGCCTTGGTTGACCGCAGAGGTAGCAGCAGTAGGCGATTTAGCGTTATGAAGCTTCATCTGTGGTGGATAACGGGGGAGGGTGGGCTGTAGCACTCTAGCAGTACCAGCCAAACTCGGTTGAGTCCCTTGTCAGGCTGGGAGAAACATAGAGAGGAGAGGTCCCCTTTTTTGTTTCATTTGGTTGATGTCAGCTACCCCCCAAAATTGGGGGAAATGCCTTGGTATATGTGTATGTATGTATGTATGTATCATTATTACCTGCTAAGCTACAGCCATAGTTGGAAAAGCAGGATGCTATAAGCCAACGGGCTCCAACAGGGAAAAAAACCCAGTGAAGAAAGAAAACAAGGAAAATTAAAATATTTCAAGAACAGTAACATTTAAAAAAATATCTATGTAAACTATAAAAAACTTTAACAAAACAAGAGAAAAAAAGATGGAATAGTTTGCCCGAGTGTACTCTCAAGCAAGCGAACTCTAACCCAAGACAGTGAAAGACCATGGTACAGAGGCTATGGCACTGCCCAAGACTAGAGAACAATGGTTTGATTTTGGAGTGTCCTTCTCCTAGAAGAGCTGCTTACCATAGCTAAAGTCTCTTCTACCCTTACCTCGAGGAAAGTGGCCACTGAACAATGATAGTGCAGTAACCCCTTGGGTAAAGAATTGCTTGGTAATCTCAGTGTTGTCAGGTGTATGAGGACAGAGGAGAATATGTAAATAGGCCAGACTATTTGGTGTATGTGTAGGCAAAGGGAAAATTAACCGTATCATTATTATTATTATTATTATTATTAATTGCTAAGCTACAACCCTAGTTGGAAAAGCAGAATGCTATAAGCTCAGGGGCCCAACAGGGAAAATAGCCCAGTAAGGAAACGAAAAAAGGAAAAATTAAATATTTTAAGGACAGTAACATTAAAATAAATAATTCCTATATAAACTATATATATTTTACCAAAACAAGAGGAAGAGAAATTAGATAGAATAGTGTGTCCGAGTGTACCCTCAAGCAAGAGAACTCTAACCCAAGACAGTGGAAGACCATGGTACAGAGCCTATGGCACTAACCAAGACTAGAGAACAATGGTTTAATTTTAGAGTGTCCTTCTAGAAGAGCTGCTTACCATAGCTAAAGAGTCTCTTCTACCCTGACCAAGAGGAAAGTGGCCACTGAACGATTATAGTGCAGTAGTTAACCTCTTGGGTGAAGAAGAATTGTTTGGTAATCTCAGTGTTGTCAGGCATATGAGGACAGAAGAGAATCTTTAAAGAATAGGCCAGACTATTCGATGTTTGTGTAGACAAAGGGAAAGAACCGGAACCAGAAAGGATTCAATGTAGTACTGTCTGGCCAGTCAAAGGACTCCATAACTCTCTAGCGGTAGTATCTCAACGGGCGGCTGGTGCCCTGGCCAACCTACTACCTACCTACCTATTAAAGATCAATGGTTTGTATTACGTGTAGAAACGAACCAATAAGAGTTTCAGTTTCTGGGACAATTCCAAAAATGATTGTTCTGTTATACAGAAGGTAAATATATACAGAAACATCAACATTACAAAGGTATAAGTACTTTAGAGAATAGAACAGTAAAGAAAATCATCTATGAAATGTGGCTATGTAAAGAAGATTAAGGAGTACTTTCGCATTGATGTTAAAAACAGAATACACTAGCATGACAAAAATAGCATACAATACTTCATTACTAAACCAAAGTAGTATGCATTTAAATAACTTGGAATGACTAGTAACCTACAAGATGAAGAAAATCTGCTTCATAAAATAAATTTTCATGGAGGAATTATAAATTTTGTTAATAATACATTATCAAATCTTGATATAAACCTACATTTATGCAAAAAAAAAAAAAAAAAATACTGACCTTATCTGGTGGAGTTAGGTACACAAAGTCTCCTACAAAGTACTGAATTTCATTATGGCTAAGACTGCTGTTATTTGTACCATCTGTTGGTTGGGGAGGTGGCTGGAAAAAGAAAAATTAATTGGATTAATCAAGTAAGAGTTCATCATATTTTGAAAATTAAAGCCAGTAAAAAAAATTTCTGTATATACAAAGTCCCCTAAAACATATATTGTATTACAACAAGACATACATTACCATTGTAACCCTTCTTACAAATAAAATCCCAACTTGAAACAATAAACTTTAATAATGTGGATTGATTCTAGTTAAGGCACTACAAATACCAACGAAAGGCTAGTGTTTAACATTTAAGAAATCATAATCACTATTAATCATGAATAAACAGCCTAAAAATTCTCTTATAATCATGGTATTTAAGACAAACCTTTGAATCTTCATCCTCTCCAAGTAGTTCATTATCCTGATCAGTACCTCGTTGAGAATGTAATTGTTGGAGTTGCTTATTTAGTTCTGTTTCTGTAAACTCTAAAGCTCGAGACTGAAGGGTTGAACCATTGCCACACAGGTCATCCCTATAACATAAGAATTACATTATGATTTCATTCACAGAAAATTTACTGCAATACAAATCTACCAAATAGATCATCACATATCTAAGTTTCCATCAGGTAAATATCATGAGTACCACATACCAAGATTACCATACAACAAATTCCTGACCTGACTTTGATATATTCCGTTTGCAGAGTAATTGAGTCCCGAAACAATTGCGAATTCAACTTGGACATTCTACGAGCTCTTTCAAAAATGGAAAACATGTCTTCTTGGAAGTGATCAAGACGAGCGTACATTCCTTTGTCCAAACGTCGTTTCATGATATCAAAGGATAAGAGCCTGGTCTTCTTGCCATCAACCTATTAAAGATTAAAAAAAATATGGTATTTTCATTTTAAAATCACAAATTTCAAGTAATTTGTATTTTTCCTAATATACTTACCTGGTAGTTACATATATATAGCTTAATCCCGCCAATTCGTCGAACACACGGCAGAAATTCAAAATTCGCCGCAATCGCCAACAGATGGTCAGGTGATCATACCTGTGCACCCTCTAACCAGGTACCTGGAACTATTCCCATTAGTCCTCAGAAATTCCATGCCCCTGTTTTCAGAGGGTAGGAGGGAGGGACCAGGTAAGTATATTTAAAAATTTATTTTAAAATGAAAATACAATTTTTAAATATGTAACTTCCCTGGTAGTTACATATATATAGCTGATTGACACCATTGGTGGTGGGTAGAAAACCGCAACACCGTCGGGAATTCGTAGAATTATTAATTGCTACAAATTAGCTGTAGCAATAATCTGGTTCCTACCTGATAAGGAAGCTGGCTTTAGTTTTCAAGCCTCATTTGCCTGCATTCTTTGAGAGACCCAGCAATCCACCCAGGGGGCTGTAAAAAGTCTCTGCGGGGCTGTCACACGGTCCTCGACCTTGACATGACTAGACCACCACTCTTGGTATCTTGGCATACCTGATAAGGAAGCTGGCTTCATAGTTTTCCTGCCTCATTTGCCTGCATTCCTTGAGAGACCCAGCGATCCACCCAGGGGGCTGTAAAAAGTCTCTGTGGGGCTGTCACACAGTCCTTGACCTTAACATGACTAGACCACCACTCTTGCTATCTTGGCATACCTGATAAGGATGCTGGCTTCATAGTTTTCCTGCCTCATTTGCCTGCATTCCTTGAGAGACCCAGCGATCCACCCAGGGGGCTGTAAAAAGTCTCTGTGGGGCTGTCACACAGTCCTTGACCTTAACATGACTAGACCACCACTCTTGCTATCTTGGCATACCTGATAAGGAAGCTGGCTTCATAGTTTTCCTGCCTCATTTGCCTGCATTCCTTGAGAGACCCAGCGATCCACCCAGGGGGCTGTAAAAAGTCTCTGTGGGGCTGTCACACAGTCCTTGACCTTAACATGACTAGACCACCACTCTTGCTATCTTGGCATACCTGATAAGGAAGCTGGCTTCATAGTTTTCCTGCCTCATTTGCCTGCATTCCTTGAGAGACCCAGCGATCCACCCAGGGGGCTGTAAAAAGTCTCTGTGGGGCTGTCACACAGTCCTTGACCTTAACATGACTAGACCACCACTCTTGCTATCTTGGCATACCTGATAAGGAAGCTGGCTTCATAGTTTTCCTGCCTCATTTGCCTGCATTCCTTGAGAGACCTAGCGATTCACCCAGGGGGCTGTAGAAAGTCTCTGTGGGGCTGTCACAAGGTCCTTGACTTTAACATGACTAGACCACCAACCTTGCTATCCTGGCATAGCCATGGACAATGATCTGACCACCTGACCCATTAACACACTAAAAACACATTCCATAAAACCTAACTTAGACTTGTATCCCAGGCCGTGGAAGGTTGCAGCAACCTTCAGAAATGACCTATGAGAACAAGTTCAAGAAAAGGTAAGGGTATAAACAAGGTTATAGGTTAGAGGCAGTAGTACCTTCTCCAAGTACGGTGCCGGAGGCAACGTACGGACCCAGGGAACAACAATCCTCATATTGGGTCTGTACATATTTAGGTAACAATCTGGGAAGATTGATTTGCTTCGCCAGAATGTCGCTTCCAAAATCGCTTTTATAGACTTGTTGTGTCTATGAGCTATCGAAGTTGCCACAGCTTTTTACTTCGTGTGCTTTGACTTTGAGGCATGGGAAGCTTTCCTCGTCACAACTCTGGTGAGCTTCCCTATTAAATCCTTGATAAAGAACGCCAGTGCATTCTTTGACAAGGGTAGCGAAGGCTTCTTTACCGAGCACCAGAGGTTATCTGCCTGTCCTCTCAGGTTTCTGGTCCTCTGCAGAAAAATTTTTTTTTAGGGCTCTTACTGGACAAAGGCCTTTCTCCACTTCCCGTCCTACTAAATGAGATAACCCTGGAATGGTAAAGGATCTGGGCCATGGTTGCGAAGGATTCTCATTCTTGGCGAGAAAATCTTGTCGTAGAGAGCAGACTGCATTCTCTCCACTGAAGCCCATCTTTTTGCTAATGGCTTGCAATTCTTCTAATCTCTTGGCTGTCGCCAACGCAACCAGGAATAGGCTCTTCTTAGTAAGATCCTTCCATGAAGCCTTGTCAAGAGGTTCAAACCTGCTCGAGGTTAAAAACATCAGGACTACATCCAAATTCCAAGATGGGCTTGGGTTGTCCTTCCTCTTAGCGGTCTCAAAGGATCTTATAAGGTCCGAAAGATCCTGGTCTCCTGACACGTCAATATGTCTGTGACGGAAGACAGAGGCTAGCATGCTGCGGTATCCCTTGATGGTTGATACTGCTAGTTTCTTTTGTGTTCTTAAATGTAGCAGAAAATCTGCCAATTGAGTGAGAGAGGTATTGGAAGAGTCAATGTTATTAACTCTGCACCATTCTCTGAACACGTCCCACTTAGATTGGTACACCTTGATTGTGGACATTCTCCTTGCTCCCGCCTTTGCTCTTGCAGCTTTCCTCGAAAATCCCTTCGCTCTTGCCAGTTTTTCCGATAGTCGAAAGGCAGTTAGATGAGAGCAAGGAGATTTGATGGCATCTCTCAATATGTGACTGTCTGAGTAGATCGTTCCGACAAGGTAACGATCTGGGGGTGTCTACTAGCCACTCCAACACTTCTGTGATCCAGGGTCTCATGGGCCAAAACAGAGCTATTATGGTCATGCGGGCGTTGTTCGACTCCCTGAACTTCTTCATGACTCTGTCTAGGATCCTGAATGGGGGGAAAGGCGTACGTGTCTAGTCCTTCCCACTCCATGACGGCGTCCACTGCCACTGCTTCCTGGTCTGGGACTGGAAAGCCATAAACAGGTAACCTCTGCGTCGCAAAGAGGTCTATTGACGGTTCTCCCCACAGATTCCAAAGCCTGCTGCACACCTCGTGAAGTAGGGTCTATTCTGTCATGAGAACCTGTCTTCCTCTGCTGAGAAGATCCGCTCTGACATTCTTCTCTCCCTCTATGAAGCGGCTTATCATAGATATATTGTTCGCTTTTGCCCACAGCAGGAGATCTTGCTGCCTCGTAAAGGGAATCCAAACGAGTACCTCCCTGTTTTCTGATGTAGCCCAACGATGTGGTGTTGTCTGCGTTGACCTGTACTAACTTGTTTTGGACCTCCTCCTGGAAGTGTATTAGCGCTAGAAGAATGGCCACCAGTTCCTTCATGTTTATGTGCCATTTCTTCTGATGGTCTTCCCCAGTGTTGTATCCCACCTGATGCGTCTGAATACAACACTAGGTCAAGGTTCTTCTGATGAAGTTCGAAGACTTCTATTAACTTGTTGGGGTCGTCCCACCAACTCCCCTAATTCCTGATTCCCAGAGGGATCGCAATCCACGTCTCTAGGTCTTGGTCTCTTGTCCAATAACTAGACAGATGGAACTGAAGTGGACGTAGATGTAGTCACTTGTAGATCCTCCAGACACTTTCCTACAACCTGGCTCTGATTAACCAGTCGTCCAGGTACATCGAAATTTGTACCCCTTCAAGATGTAACCAGAGAGCCACGTTTGATACCCATCGTGTGAAAAAGTAACGGGCCCTGCTTAGTCCAAAACAAAAGTGCTCTGAACTGAAAAGTTGTAGCGTGATGTACAAATTTCAGATATTTCCTATAGTTCAGGTGAATTGAGACAAGAAAATCCGCATCCTGCAGGTCTATCGATACCATCCAGTTACCTAGTCTGGTGTCTGCTACGACTGACGCAGATATTTCCATAGCAGACTTTGCTCACGCACTTGTTCAGTGGACTTACGTCCAGAACGGGTCTCCAATCCCCCGAGTTCTTGGGTACCAGAAAAAGTCTGTGGTAAAATCCCTCTGACGAGGGGTCCTCTACCACTTCTATTGCTGCTTTTGACAGCATCTGCTTTACCTGCTCTAGAAGAGCTGCTGCCAGTAGTGGGATACTTGTGTCTGGAGGTTGAGTTCACTTTTTGGGTTTCGGTTGCTGTTTGGAGTTACGAGGTTGCCTTCCAGCAGCCATTCTCTCTCCTCTTCTAGAAAGGCTCTCCCACGAAAGGGCTGACGCGTGGGAGGAGCTTCCTTCTCCTTCCTGGCTAAAAAGTTAGCCGGAAGAACTTTCCTCGCAGTCCTTGTAATCAGATCTTGCGTTGCTTGTGCGCAAGAGCTGCCGATAAGTCCTTCACTAGCGCTGAAGGGAAGAGGTATTTGGTCAAGGGAGCACACAAGAGCTCTGCTGCCTGAGCGCGAGTCAATCCTGACGACAGGAAAGAAACAGCATAGCTTTCTTAATAATACCTGCTGTGAAAAAGGGCTGTGAGTTCGACCGACCCGTCCCTCACGGCTTTATCGAGACAGGCAATAAGTTGCATCTGTGTCTCGTTCTTATCGTCTGTGACGTCTGCGAGGACTCCTAGAGTCCAGTCCATCAAGCTGAAGACCTCGATTGTTCTGAAGATGCCCTTCAGCAAGTGATCCATCTCCGACGTGGACCACATCACCTTTGCCTTAGTCATGGCTGATCTATGCAAGGCGTCAACGAGTTTGAAGGAGTCTCCCTGGGAGGAGGCAGGAACTTCCAAACCGAGAACCTTCCCAGTCTCGTACCACACACTGGATCTAGAAGCCAATCTCGTAGGGGGGAAGGAAAAGGCTGTCCTTCCTTCTTCCTTTCTCTTGAGAATCCAATCGCTCAGAGTTGATAAAGCCCTCTAGACCAATCTGGCTAACACTGTTTCCTCTAAAGAAGAAGATTTCTGGGGTCTACCCTTCAAAAACTGTGGCGGGCTCCGAGGTACAGCCTGCTGAAAGTCCTCCGGATATAAGTCCGCCAGAACTGCAAGTAATCTTTTAAGATCTACTGCATGAAGAGTTTCCTGCATTTCCTCCTCTGAGATCTCCTCTAAAGGGTTAGCGAGCTCCGATGTAGAACGAGTGGGAGAAACACGCCTCGTCTTGCCTGCTTGCGACCAGCATGCTGCAAGGGAGCGTCATGCATGCGTCCAGCCTGCTGCGAGGAAGCGTCATGCTTGCGTGCGTCCTGCATGCTGTGAGGAAGCGTCATGCTTGCGTGCGTCATGCATGCGTCCAGCATGCTGCGAGGGAGCGTCATGCTTGCGTGCGTCTTGCATGCTGTGAGGAATCGTCATGCTTGCGTGCGTCATGCTTGCGTGCGTCATGCATGCGTCCAGCCTGCTGCGAGGAAGCGTCATGCTTGCGTGCGTCCTGCATGCTGTGAGGAAGCGTCATGCTTGCGTGCGTCATGTATGCGTCCAGCATGCTGCGAGGGAGCGTCATGCATGCGTTCGGCATGCTGCGAGGAAGCGTCCTGCTCGCGTGCGTCCAGCATGCTGTGAGGGAGCGTCAAGATCCTTGCCGCCTCCCGTAACGCGTCCAGATCGCTGCGAGGGAGCGTCCATGAGCGCTGCAGTTCGCGTGCGTCCTTGCCGCGAGTCCGCACTCGGAACTATGACGTTCACGATCTTGATGCGGGGAAGCGTCCTGCTTGCATGCGTCCAGCATGCTACGAGGAAGCGTCCTGCTCGCGTGCGTCCAGCATGCGTCATCCTTGCCGCCTCCCGTAACGCGTCCAGATCGCTGCGAGGGAGCGTCCATGAGCGCTGCAGTTCGCGTGCGTCCTTGCCGCGAGTCCACGCTCGGAACTATGACGATCGCGATCTCGACGCTCGGTTCCATGACAAGCAACTCTCTTCTTGTCTAGCAGGAAGGGAAAAACGTAAGACGCCAGCCTTGTCTGGGAGCTGCATCATCCGACGGCGAGGATAACACTTTTACCTCACCTTTCCCATGGCGAGAGCGAGCGTCCTGGGAAGCGTCAACAGGTACGCTCGAGGGGACGACTGCTCGGGGGCTAACGCTTCTCATCTCCCTTCGCCTGTCGACATTCCTTCTCCCAGGGGTTGGGGAGCATGGAAGAGATCCAGGGCTAGGAGAACGACAGGTCTGAGCAGCCGTACCCTCCACTGCACTGCGTCATGCTTGCGTGCCACTGAACACTAGCACTTTTAACTATTTCACATCAGACCATAATTAGACCTGCCCGTTGTGAGAGATTATACTCTTTCGCCAAGGGCTAGAATGAAAATTCAATAGGCTATACGATTAATATTAGTATTCTCAATATCGAAATATTAAATAACGATACAAAGTATTGTGAAACTGTAACGATCGTCAATTGCGTAAATTGACTGTACGCTAGTGAAATCTCTAATAAATCGATGATTAACTAAAGGAAGTATACTAACAAGAGAAATATTTACTTAAAAAATATATTTCCCTACATTATAAAAATTAAAATACTTATGCTTAGTAAGTTAGTATTTTCTTCACATTTCTTGCAAGAAAAAGAAAAGAATTTACATATTTGCAAATCATACTACGTAGTTTTACGTCACATGATTTGTGACGTCATAGAGCTGGTGGAATGATTTCCTTCAAGGCATTCTGCTAAGAGTTTACGTCACATGATTTGTGACGTCATAGTGTTGGCGGAATGATTTCCTTCTACCATCACGTCTTTAACAGTTGTTCGTTAGTTTTTAAAGTAAGGGGAAAAATTCCTTGATCCTATCCCCTTTCAAGCTTACAAACATAGCGATCATATTCCAAAAGAAAAATAGACACATGCCCTCTGCATTTTTACATACTGTGTGGGGATCAAGAGCAGCTTTTGGAAGCCGGTCTTGCAGCCCTACACACAAAATCTAACAACAAAGGAGCCATCTTGGAAATCATGTTAAAATAAACTGTCCGAGTTGGACCGACAAAAAACTATCTTATTCGTGTGAAAAAGAAAGGAAAATTTAATATCAGCGAAAGCCATCAAAAACAAAGCAATGGGTACTTCACCAATTTGTCGAATTTCCGACGTGTTGCTAGAACGACGGCAGGGAATTTCTGAGGACTAATGGGAATAGTTCCAGGTACCTGGTTAGAGGGCGCACAGGTATGATCACCTGACCATCTGTCGGCGATTGCCGCGAATTTTGAATTTCTGCCATGCGCGCGATGAATCGGCGGGATTAAGCTAGATATATGTAACTACCAGGGAAGTTACATATTTAAAAAAGGATTTTACCAAATTTATAAACTTGTGTTGTATTGGCACCCAAGTTTAAAACAATGAATCCAATATATTCATTACTTATAGGGGAATACTACCTTCAGAGTGATGTGTGAAATTTAAAGCAATAAAGCTACTTTTCTGGTTAATTTTATTTCTATTGTTTGTTTACCCCCCCCCCTCCTTTTACCTATTTCAAAAACCCTTGATACAAGACTGAGTCTAGAAATGACTAAATGATCTGGTCCAGGTAAACTTTTTATTAGATAATACTGTAATAATAATATTAATAACAAAAATATAGAGTAGTATATTTCCATTTATCTTTTTTTATATGTAGTGTCAATAATGCCGGTGAGTGAAGCAGTGGAGGTGGGAAAGATGAGTTGTTTGATGCGCTGCTGATAAGCCATCCATTTACTCGTGGATGTATAAAGAGATTACCATTGGGGAGGCTTTCAGCACAAGGATAATCACCAGCTGAATATGGTAGACGCAGTTGTCCTTGTTTTTCTCGGGGCCACTTCCTGATAAGGGAAGTGGTCTAAGATAGAAAATGAAATCACTATACTAAACAAGAGCTGAAAATTAAGTAGAAGTAAAACTGAAGAGTGGACAGCAACACATAGGAGACCAAAGGAGAAAATATTTGGAGTGAGAGGCAGAAAGCATTGCTACTAGGGACTTAAGAATATAAATAAACTAAATCCAGCAAAGTGAGAATAAGCAGACTTACCTCTTCATAATCAGGCATGTCAAAAAATGACTCTGCCGTATATCTACCGTATTCCTCTTCATGATTGAATACACTGATGAACAGACACATTAGAAGTTCTTGAACCAAAGATCCAACTTTAGGAATACCATCCTCTGCAGAGCTCAATTCCAGTCTTTTCTGAGGGATATCCATTAAGAAAGGTAATTTAGGGTATAAACAGACTTCTGTTTCTACACCAAAACAACAAAATTTATTAGACAAGTAACAGCGCAAATATGATTGGAAAAGCAAGGATATTTGACATCAAAATATACTGTACAAAGGTGAAATAAACTTTTAAATGCCGTAAACAACAAATGAACAATTCTAATTGTCAATTTAAAATAAAAATGAAATTATACGAGAAGTGGCCTAATTCAGTACATTATAAAGAACCTTTCATTATACAATTGTTGAAGACCCTAAGGAACTTGTTCTCTTTTAATTTTTACCTGTAATACATGACGTTGTAAAGTGAGGGCATCTCTGTATATCTGAGAGTCGGGCTCATTGTATCTACATGCATTTTGGAACATCAATGTCATGTCACCAAGCATGTCATCCACCGTCATGTAAATGTTGGACTTTAACTTCTGTAGGACCCTTTCCAAATCAATGGGTTGCTTAATAACCTGAAAGATAAAAAATGCATATATTCCTCAGTAAATAAAATATATATCTTAAAAATATTTATGAAGTAAATTCTTAGTCAACAAATATTCTTTATTGATATTCTTGACATTTTGCGAGGCAACTTACCAGTAACTACACTTCAATTTGTATTATCAGGCAAAAAGTGGCGGATCACTGCCCACAACCAAGCTTTGTATTTGATAAAAATTACTTTATAAACAAACCCAAAAATCATGTAGTAAAGTAGAGCAACAACAATTTCAATCTGATTTAATAAACTTTACAATTATTTCTCTCAAAAATTTCCCCTTCCATACAGCTGGCCCAATATCTGGTACAATACTCACATCAGTCTTTCAATTGCAACATTTCAAGTATTGCCTAAAAAATTCAACAACACTTACATACTAAAATTTCTAAACAACAGTGCTATTTTCTACTCTACAGTCAAGTGATACTAAAAATATAGAGCTTTAACAATTTATTACAATTCTTCAATAAGTAGATGGAGCTCCTAGTTAAAGGCTGAATAGACTGTTACTGGTTATGGAAAGAGCCCTGAGGAAGAAAAGATATTTGATCCCTATGTAATAGTATGGAAAATGACAAGAGGCTCAGAATAAACATTAAACTCTAAATTTATGAATATCACTTACTTCATAATAATCTGGATATAAAGTTTTAGAGGGCAACTTTAAGAATACTTCCGATAACTGCCGTCCATCGCCGTCTTTGAAGTCTCGAATAGAGTTATACAAAGCTCTCAGCACTTTGCTCGTATTCACGTACTGATTAAATTTGTTACGTTTTCCCAATTTACCTTTACCCGGACTACCGTCACCTTGATTCAATTCTCTTATTTTCTCATTTAAAACCTTGAATAGAAATTCAAAAGAATTAGTAAAAAGTAAAATATGTGAAGTTTCAACTAACTGACAGTTGAAAGATAGTTTCACCTTAGTTTAGATTTCCTTATAGGCCTACTTTTCAACTTGTATCATCTGAATATCCTTCATACATCTCAATTTCTTAAAATATATTCATCTGTGAACACAAATAATCCCAATAAAGCAAAACTTTTTTGGATGACACCGTAATTAGGGTAGAGAGATTCGCAACTGTTCATTGATTCATGAAAAATTCAAATTATTTCTCTAATAACTTTACTGTAACGCCAAGGCTTCACCACTTAGCAAAGAATCTAGCAAGTTTAATTCCAAGATTGAACAAAATCACAAGTATCAATAAATCTTATAATTTTTTCTTAACACTAATTAAAGCTTATAACAGACTGTTGATCTCTCAATTTGCTTCAGGTTTTAGTTTTAATGAATAAAATGTTAAAAGAATAAAATATGATCACTTACCTTTTCTAACACTGTAGCATCCGAGTATATAACAGAACCCTCTTCATTGTATCGCTGACAATTACGGAACATGAGTTTGAAGTCAGATACCAATTCGTCTTCACTTGTATATCTCTCACCTTTAATTTTGGCCTCAATTGTCTCCATATCTATTGGCTGGGCAATAACCTACATATGAAACAGTATTCAATTTCTTGGTTAATATGAGAGAAAAAAAGAGATTCAATATTTGAAATACTGTACTCAAAACTAGTTCATTTATCAACAAAAAAAATTCAAAATTTACTCTACCACATGACATTATTTGCTTTATGTAAAACAAACTTTATTACTATACTGTACCTCATAATAATCTGGATAGTTCCGTTTATCTGGCTTTTCAATGAAAGCCACAATTGGCTGTCTTCCATCCTCAGTCATGTAATCCATTAATGTCTTAAAAAGAATTCTGGCTCGACGTTTGAAGGTAAGAGGTCTGCCGATGCGTCCAAAACGTCGCTTGTTTTGAGACTGAGAGTCGTCCTCGTCACTCTCGCTTTCTGTGTCCTATAATAAATATTACACGGATTAATAGAACATCAACCTTTTAACAACATTCATACAACCTTCCTTTCTCCAATTGAGATACTACCGCTTGAGTTATTGGGTACTTGACTGGCCAGACAGTTCTACATTAGATCCTTTGCTCTAGTTACGGCTTATTTTCCTTTTTCCTACACATACACTGAATAGTCTGGCATATTCTTTACATATTTTTCTTTGTCCTCATACACCTGACAACACAGATTATCAAAGAATTCTTCTTTGCTCAAGGGGTTAACTACTACAATGTGATTGTTCAGTGGCTAATTTCCTCTTGGTAAGGGTAGAAGAGACTTTTTAGCTATGGTAAGCAGCTCTTCTAGGAGAAGGGCACTCCAAAATCAAACCATTGTTCTCTGGGATTGGAAAGTGCCATCGCCTCTGTACCATGGTCTTTCACTGTCTTGGGGTAGAGTTCTCTTGCTTAAGGGTACACTCGGGCACATTATTCTATCCTATTTCTCTTCCTCTTGTTTTTTTCAAGTTTTTATATTCTATATAAGAAAGATTTATTATAATGTTATTACTGTTTTTAAAATATTTTATTCTAATTGTTAATTACTTCTCTTCCTTCCTTTCCTCACTGGTCTATTTTCCCTGTTGCAGCCCTCAAACTTATAGCATCCTGCTTTTCCATCTAGGGTTGTAGCTTAGCTAGTAATAATAATAATAATAATAATAATAATAATAATAATAATAATAATAATAACAGTGCTATCTTAACCTATTGTTGATCACCGATAAACTTAAAAACCAATAGCGACCTAAAATTTCCTTCTACAGTCTTGAGAAAATATATTCTCCCCTAGTCCAAGAGATTAGCTAAAGACTAGTAAACCAGGCTAGTATCAATCAGTAACAGGTGTTGTACATAATGCAACAATCACTGTAGTCAGTTCTCATTATAATGAATATAAAAGAATGCAAGATCAGACATGAAAATAGTTATTTACATTAAGCTTTCATAACAACAGTGATGCTTGATAATGCAAAGCTTGAAAATTTCCCCCTTACCTCTTCATCTAAGGGGCTCAGCTCATCTGCTTTAGTCTGAACAAACTTTTGGAGTTTTACAGCATCTCGATAAATCCTTGAATCTGGGCGGTTGTACTGCTGCGCATTATCAAACATAAGGTTGAAGTCCTCAACCATTTCTGATATATACTGGTAATCTCCTTTCTGAGGATAACAAGAAAAAATCATAAACACCAACATAATCCATTATCCCTATATAACTTCTAAATAATTACAAAAACTAAATTTGTACACATAAACACCAAAATCCTGCACTACTGTACATAACAATATACAGTAATAAATTCAGGGGTACTTTTTTTCTATTTCCCTTTAGTTTGATGGCTCTCCTACTCAATACAATATGTACAATATTACAAGTTCTTTATTCCACAATAGGTACTTCTTATCCAATAGCAAGAACAAATAATGATAAAGCACAACACACCACAATCTTCTTTCGAATTTGGGAGAGTGAAATAGGATTACGAATTTCGACGTAATAGTCAGCGTGCCAACGTCTATTTGGAAGGCGCCTAAATGGCTCAGCAAGACAATATGAAGGTTCTGAAAGAAAGCAAAGAATTTATTAATGCTATAAATCCTAGATGTATTTCCTGTCCCAAAATTCTATAATCCTGTCCAGTCTTCCTCAGCCAACTTGCACCTTGATTTGTTGGACAAAAACTTTACAGTTTATATTAATCTCTAGTAACACAGTTCAATTAACTTGCTGTGTATGCTATAGAAATTTTTTTCAGAATATTGACAATGCTGTGGATTCAGATATTCCTTAATATTATATCCACCATGTACAATTCATTCCCTAATTCTAAGTCGTGCATTTTCTTTGGTAAAACTCAAGAGCTACAATATACTCTAGAAGTCATAGTCCAGCTGTGATCAATCAGTGGAATGATGTTCCTAATCAAATAACTGAATCTGTAGAACTTCAGAAGCTCATACTTAATGCAAATGTTTTCAAGTTGGGCAGACTTACAGAAGCCCCATTTCATTATTTATTACATATTCATTTACCATTATTATATACTCTTCCATTTCTTTATCTCTATTTACTTTCCATGCTAGGAGCTTTCCCTATTGGGTTCCTTGGGCTTGCATCTGCCTGCTTTTTGCCATTAGGGTTGCAACTTGGCTTGTAACAACAACAGTAATAATACTAAAATTCACAACAAAATTACCATAATAATTTCAATGAATTCTCCTGTAGTATATTGCTGTAGGAGTTGTGAGAGGTGAAAGTTTGCGTGCTTGGTCGAGGATAGAAACGAATAGATGAGAGTGCTCATGAATGGCAGGTGGATCAGTTGTTGTTTGCAGATGATACAGTACTGATTGCAGAGGAGAAGCTGGGTCGATTAGTGACAGTTTGCGAGGGTATGTGAGAGAAGGAAGTTGAGAGTTCATGTGGGTAAAAGTAAGGTTATGAGTGGTAAAGAATAGCAAGTTAGGAATGAATATAGAGAGAGCTCCATACGAGAAAGTGATTGCACTAACTGTGATGTATGAATCGGAGTTGTGGGGAATGAAAGTGACAGAGGCAGAAATTTAATATGTTCGAGATGAAGTGTCTGAGGAGTATGGCTGGTGTATCAAGATTAGAGAGGGTTAGGAACGCAGTAGTGAGGGTGAGAAGGAGTGTAAGAAATGGATTAGCAGCTAGATTGGATGTAAATGTGTTAGGATGGTTTGGCCATGTAGAAAGGATAGAAAATGGCCGTCTGCTGAAGGTGATTAATGCAAGTGTTGATGGGAGAAGTACAAGAGGAAGACCTAGGTTTGGGTGGATGGAGGGAGTGGAGAAAGCTCTTGGTGATTAGAGGATAAAAGTGAGAGAGGCAAAAGAGCATGATCTTAATAGGCATGAATGGAGAGATGGAGAGAGATTGTGACGCATTTCCGATGTGCCCTGACGCTTCCTCCGGTCATCTTGGTGACTGTTGAGGTACCAGCAGTCAGGGATTCAGGATATGAAGCTTCATTTGTGGTGGATAACGGGGGAGAGAGGGCTGTGGCACCCTAACAATATCAGCCAAACTTGGCTGAATCCCTAGTCAGGCTGGGAAGCGCTAAGAGAAGAAAAGTTCCACTTTTGTTCTTTTTTTATGTCGGCTACCCGCCCAAAATTGGGGGAAGTACTTTGATAGATATATAAATAATATATTGCTGTTCCTTCTCAAGGAAAGACAGATTTGACCATCTACAGTAGTACCTCAGTATACAAGTGACTGAATATGAGTATATATTGTACGAGCATAAAAATTCAAATCGGTTTAGGGGTATTGTGTCGGTCTGCGAACAAAGAGTTAAGAATTATGAGTTGGTGTTCTTCATAATCTAGTTTTTACACATACCAAGCTCTACACTGAAACATCTGAAAAATCATTCAAGACAGCAACCACTTGATTTTGTTTACAATGTGGAACTATTGAGTTCATTTTAACATTGCAAAATTTTTCATCTATCTCAATAAGCGAATCAAAATTACAATATAGAGAAGCAGAAGTAAATTAACAATACTGTTACAAATAAACCAACAAGAACAAATGCTTTTTCTAAGGATAGAGACTTCAATAATACAAGAACATTTTACATACAAATAAAACGGAAAAAAACAGTTCTCAATTGAATGTCAGCTATAAAGCTATTGAACTATTGCTAATAAATTCCTATTTGTCCCATCAGTGACCTGCAAACCTTTGTTCATAAGTCATGCATTTAAATAGAAAATCTTCTTATATACATTGCCAAGGCATATTGATTTGTTCAATACAGTTGAGTAATAGAAATACTTTTTCAAAGAGCCAACATAAATATTACAAACAGACATGTAACAATTGTAATAAGAAAATTGAGGGTCTTAATTAATTTCATCCAGACATTACGAAAAAATTGATTTGAAAACTAACCACTTGTTGAAGTTAAATTCTTAGCAGCCAAGAAAAGTTGCCACTGAGGATTATCTAGATCAACATCTTCATCACTTTCTTCATCTTCATGAGCCGTACTAAGTGGCATCTCTGTTCCCCCACTATCTTCTTCGGGTAATGGCAACTCCATTCCCTCCTCTAATTCTGCCATCAATACAGACCACAGCTGGTTTGTTATGCTACGTTTACTCCTGCAAGAATTTGTGATAGTTATGTAATTCTAAAATAATTTATTCCAAGATCATATTTATAAAAGCCCATATTCTAAGGTAATTAATTCTATTACTTGTTTGACTATTTTTCATCTTATATATGAGCAATGCTTGATATCTGACATTCTCTAGTGGTATGATTTTCTCAATCTTATTTCTCAAATACTTTTGGTAACATTTAAAATGCAACAAAGTTACACAGAAATGTTTTAATCAATACAAGGCAAGTGAGAAAAGTATAAAAATATAAACTATTTAAGGTGAGTCATTAAAATACCTGAGACGGACACTCTTCTTTGCATGAAGAATCTGAAGCAAATCATCCTTTCTTAACTGTGTCAACTTTTTCAGTGTTCTGGCATCTTTAAATATTCGTGAACCAGGTTCATTGAAAGCACAAGCATTGCTAAACATGAGATTTAAGTCCTCCTCCAACTCATCGATATTACTATATTTTTTATTCACGATTCGCTGGCCAATGGTTTTCAGATCTACCGGACGATCAATAATCTGATAGTAGTCGGGATATTTCTGAAAGAAAGGCGTGTAGCATCTATTAAACACTGAATATGAGATCCTTCATTCTAGCATCAGCTCTATATAGTAAGTCTCGAAAAAGCACACCCTGTAATCATTCAAAATCAATTTAGGATGGTTGCAATGAACCTATATCACTAACAAATACAGGCCAACTTTCTCCCAAACTGCTACAAGTCTCTCAGGGCAGATGTGGGGTACAGGTCACAAAAAGAAAATCTATTCACAAAAACCAAATCTAAAGTTATCATTGTAAAAATACAATAAAAGTCACACACAAGATAACCTAAAGTATAATCAACAAAATAAAGAAAAACTCACCTCTCTTGATGGCAACAGACGAAAATCATAGGAATACACTCGACCCTCAGGATCCATGGCAGTCATGACAGCTCCAAATAGTTCCTCAATAACATCTCCCATGGTCATGGGCTCACCATCTTCCTCCAAAATCATAGGGGCTGACATGGCTAAGGACGTTTTTGGTGGGCGTCCTCTCTGCACAGAAAGATTCTTCTTTTGAAAAAAAAGAAAGCGTTACAAAAAAATTTTCAAATCTCAGAGTTTACAAACCTAATAATTACAAAATGAAGAAGGTCTCTTGACCTTAAAGGTTTGTTAACATCACATATAACTTATTTGAGGCAATAAAAGTAGGAGCAAGTACGGTACATTAATTTTGAAAGCAAACATCAAATGTCATGTCCTTTCTATCCCGTAAGCAATTGTCAAAGTTACTGGCATTAATGCCCTGAAAGGAAAGAAGAAAAAAAGGGAGTTACAATAGCAGCATTAGAATTGAATAATGAAGATTAAAGGATCAAAGGAAATGAAGGGTTCTGATGCGTAAAAGTAAAGATAAAAAATAAGTTCATGAGGTGACCATGTGCAACTTATTAGACTGTTGAGATGAAGAAGGACTTTCACCTAGTCTTGACAAAAGAGTAACCTATAACAAGCTAATATGGTTTGTGGCATACACTCATACAAGCATTAAAATTGCAACAGCCATAATGAGATTTCATGAAAGTTAATAACCCATAAATTATTGATTCAACAATGAACTTGCTACCATATCGAATGAATTTCTTCAAATGAAATAAGTAATGTTCATACCAGATATATCCAGAACAGTATTTAGCTTTCATTTCAGTATTAATAAAATTTTAGGGTACTGTATATTCCATGTATCTGTCTAGAATTCATGGACAACTTCCCTGTTACAAGTTCTATGTCATGCTGACCAACTTCTTCCATTATTTCCTCATTTACACCTGAAATTCAAAGACATTCTCTCCACCTGACAGGGATTTATGGAGATCTTAATCATCATTTTTACTCAACACTGATGAGAGTAATGGAACCTAGAATATTACTCATGATCCAATCATTTAAGCCTCGTAAGGAGTGCGACTAGCAATATTATTAATGTGTTAAAATAACACATTTCTTATTCAATTTATCAAGTTATCATAAAAAATGGTTTTTAATTTCATACATGTATGCCTCATCAGACATCTTATTGTCTCATAACCTTTATTTTTTCAGATTTGTTCAATGCCCTACGCTTAGTAGGGAACTTGATGGTAACAATCAACGGACTGCAATTACTTATGGTAACAGTCAACGGACTGCCATTACGTTAAATGCTTTAAAATGATTAATTATGAACCAGAAACTGTTAACCTATATACTGTTCACTGCTACGGATCTGAGTATGTATGCAATTGACTGTAATGCCGTTTGATTTGTGTCATGACATAAGAAGGAAATTTTAGGTTAACATGATTTCAGAGAAGTGCCAAACTGTAAATGCCCTATTAGTGAGTAAATTGTAATTCCAGTTTAAGTACAGATTGGACCCTGAGAACTGACTGGCAAGCCTGTGGTCCTGTTGCTTTGATATTACCCTTGAAGTGAGAATGTATGGCAAAGCTTTATTGAAGTATAATAAAGTTATTGTTTTAAGTAGAATAAAAACTCAGTTAAACCCCTTTATGTGAAGAAAGTTAGTGGATGACAAATAAAATTGCACACACGACATTCCACTAAGAGTACATGCAAATGCCACCTGTGACCTCCGCCAACACACTATAGTGGGTGTTTTTAAAATTATGTTTATGTAATTATATCATGTGTCTTCATTCCAGCTGTATTTCAACTCAACTCTTGATATTTGTAATCCTTGTTAATATACTTCTAATTAGTAGGATAATAGATTTTTAGTTAGTTTTTTATATACAAAATCAATATTTTTTTATAATTTGCTTATTAATTCTACACGTAACCTCACCCCATCCTCAATCATCTAATGACTCGTAGACCTAGTAATTTTCATATTGAAAGACCCATCTGCGTAAATGCAGCTTGTCGGGTCCCCTTGCCCAAAACCTAAACATGGGCTGGTGCCCAGATATTTAAGTGTTCTGAGAGAGCCATTTACTTCCTTGTGAGTTACCAGAACTGGGGTCCTAATCCGATAGTAAGTTTGCATGCTATATCAGGCCACAGTCTGCTTATCACTACAAAGCCCTCTGGCTTGGAATTTTGGAAATTCAGATTATTGCATTTTTGGCTAGGAGAACTTCTATACAGTATTTCTTCAAAAGTTCCAGGGAGATTTATTCATTTTTGTATCCCCTATAATTCCCCCTTTTACTCTGATTTTCCGAGGAATATATGATCTTTCCATTGTATACTATATCGTACTCATGATTAATAACTAAAAGTTTGCTGCATGTTACTCTTATGTATGCTATTTACCGTATATTTCCATGTCTTCTATTCTGAATATTTACAATATTAATGAAATGATTATTCTGAAAGATGTATACACTATACAGTGTCAGAGACGATAACTATATAGGGCAAAAGCATAAAATTTGCCAAAGAAAAATACAGACAAGATTATATTATGTTAGCCAGGCTTACTCACGTGTGAGAATTTGATACATATAGTCTATATGTGTGTGGGGGAGGGACATTTTTAGATTTGATGGAAGGGATTCACAAGTAAATAACCCTGAAATATGACAATTATGTCTTATGATTACTAGTGGCAAGGCAAAATTACCTTTAAAATCCCATACTTATACATAAAAGTCTATTTAATCAATCAACACAGAAGAATTTTGAAGCTTGATTTTTCAAAACATTAAATTTTCAAAGGAAAAACTATCTAATTCTTTAATATTGACCAATTTTTCCCCTGAAACATGAAAAGATAGGGAATCTTATAGCCAACATTAGGTACATAATTATATTAGCAAAAATTAAAAACTTACAAAGGAAAAATAGTGACCTTTAAAAGTAACATATACAGTCGATAGATAAAAATATACATATACAAAATTAGAATGCTGAAAGAATGACACAATTATGATTACCTTTAAAATGGTTTTTATATAAAAATTATTGGTTGAGAAACAAAAAAAATAGATACTGTATAGTTTTAATGGGGAATAGTCACGCTTCTTAATTGTTGAGTCCCGAACCAAAAATTACTTGGTAAATGCGTTCATTGAGAAAAAATTTTATTTTGATAATAAAATAAATTTTTGAATATACTTACCCGGTGATTATATAGCTGCAACTCTGTTGCCCGACAGACAACTCTACGGTAAAAACTCGCCAGCGATCGCTACACAGGTTGCGGGTGTGCCCAACAGCGCCATCTGTCGTCCAGATACCCAGTACTCAATGTAAATAAAGACTCAATTTTCTCCTCGTCCCACTGCGTCTCTATTGGGGAGGAAGGGAGGGTCCTTTAATTTATAATCACCGGGTAAGTATATTCAAAAATTTATTTTATTATCAAAATAACATTTTCCAATATTTAACTTAGCCGGTGATTATATAGCTGATTCACACCCAGGGGGGTGGGTAGAGACCAGCAATATATGTTTACACTTTTATGAGCTAAGAGTTTTTATTTCATTTTAGAAGTTATCAAAATAACAAAAACAAAATAAATAGGTACCTGGTAAGGAAGTCGACTTGAACAATTTCTCTGCCTTTTAAGTACGTCTTCCTTACGGAGCCTCGCGATCCTCTTAGGATGCTGATCGACCCCTAGGATCTGAAGTATCAAGGGTTGCAACCCATACAACAGGACCTCATCATCAAGAAATGACTTTGACCACCCGCCAAATCAACCAGGATGCGAAAGGCTTCTTAGCCTTCCGGACAACCCAAAAAACAACAATAAACATTTCAAGAGAAAGATTAAAAGGGTATGGAATTAGGGAATTGTAGTGGTTGAGCCCTCACCCACTACTGCACTCGCTGCTACGAATGGTCCCAGTGTGTAGCAGTTCTTGTAAAGAGACTGGACATCTTTCAAGTAAAATGACGCGAACACTGACTTGCTTCTCCAATAGGTTGCGTCCATTATACTTTGCAGAGATATATTTTGCTTAAAGGCCACGGAAGTTGTTACAGCTCTAACTTCGTGCGTCTTCACCTTAAGCAAAGTTCGGTCTTCCTCACTCAGATGTGAATGAGCTTCTCGTATTAACAATCTGATAAAGTCTGACCAAGCATTCTTTGACAAAGGCAAGGATGGTTTCTTAACTGAACACCATAAAGCTTCAGATTGGCCTTGTAAAGGTTTAGTACGCTTTAAATAGAACTTAAGAGCTCTAACAGGGCATAAGACTCTTTCTAGTTCATTGCCTACGATCTCCGATAAGCTGGGGATATCGAAAGATTTAGGCCAAGGCCGAGAAGGCAGCTCATTTTTGGCTAGAAAACCAAGTTGTAGCGAACAAGTGGCTTTTTCTGACGAAAATCCTATGTTCTTGCTGAAGGCATGAATCTCACTGACTCTTTTAGCTGAGGCTAAGCATACCAGGAAAAGAGTCTTAAGAGTGAGATCTTTCAGGGAGGCTGATTGTAACGGCTCCAACCTGTCTGACATGAAGAATCTTAGTACCACGTCTAAATTCCATCCAGGGGTAGCCAAACGACGCTCCTTGGTGGTCTCAAAAGACTTAAGGAGGTCTTGCAGATCTTTATGTTTGGAAAGATCTAAGCCTCTATGCCGGAAGACCGATGCCAACATGCTTCTGTAGCCCTTGATAGTGGGAGCTGAAAGGGATCGTCCTTTTCTCAGGTATAAGAGAAAAACAGCTATTTGAGCTACAGAGGTACTGGTCGAGGATACAGAAACTGACTTGCACCAGTCTCGGAAGACTTCCCACTTCGATTGGTAGACTCTAATGGAAGAAGCTCTCCTTGCTCTAGCAATCGCACTGGCTGCTTCCTTCGAAAAGCCTCTAGCTCTCGAGAGTCTTTCGATAGTCTGGGGGCAGTCAGACGAAGAGCGTGGAGGCTTTGGAGTACCTTCTTTACGTGTGGCTGACGTAGAAGGTCTACCGTTAGAGGAAGACTACTGGGAACGTCTACTAACCATCGAAGTATCTCGGTGAACCATTCTCTCGCGGGCCAGAGGGAAGCAACTAACGTCAACCTTGTCCCTTCGTGAGAGGCGAACTTCTGCAGTACCTTGTTGACAATCTTGAACGGTGGGAATGCGTAGAGATCCAGATGTGACCAATCTAGGAGGAAAGCATCTATATGTATTGCTGCTGGGTCCGGGACTGGAGAGCAATAGATTGGAAGCCTCTTGGTCAGCGAGGTTGCAAAGAGATCTATGGATGGTTTTACCCCAAGTGGCCCAAAGTCTCTTGCACACATCCTTGTGGAGGGTCCATTCGGTTGGAATTACTTGCCCTTTCCGACTGAGACAATCTGCTATGACGTTCAAGTCGCCTTGGATGAACCTCGTTACTAGGAAGATGTCTTGACCTTTTGACCAGATGAGCAGGTCCCTTGTGATCTCGTACAACGTCAGTGAGTGGGTACCTCCTTGTTTGGAGATGTACGCCAAGGCCGTGGTGATGTCCAAGTTAATTCCACCACTTTGCCTTGAAGGAGAGACTTGAAGCTTTTCAAGGCCAGATGTACTGCCAACAGCTCCTTGCAGTTGATATGCATGCTCCTCTGACTCGAGTTCCACAGTCCTGAGCATTCCCGACCGTCTAGTGTCGCGCCCCAGCCCACGTCCGAGAAGAGAACGTGGTTGGGAGTCTGAACAGCCAGGGGAAGACCCTCTCTTAGGTTGATATTGTCCTTCCACCAAGTCAGACAAGACTTTATCTTTTCGGAAACCGGGATCGAGACCGCTTCTAGCGTCTTGTCCTTTTTCCAGTGAAAAGCTAGATGGTATTGAAGAGGACGGAGGTGTAGTCTTCCTAGTGACACAAATTGTTCCACGGATGACAGCGTCCCTACCAGACTCATCCACAGCCTGACTGAGCAGCGTTCCTTCTTCAGCATCTTCTGGATGGATAGCAGGGCTTGATCTATTCTGGGGGCTGATCGTCTTGTTGTTCAGCAACGTCCTCATCAGAGGGTTCCTCATCCGAAAACTGATGAGGAAACGGCAACGGAGTGGGCAACGTCTGGCTCGCTGAGTCCGGTCGCACAGGTGGATGCGTGACGGAGCCGGACGCAATATCATGGAACTGCTGCACAGTCTGTGAACTGTCAACAACCATGGGTGCGCGAGGAAGCACAGCGTCAACCCGAGACTGTCTAGACCGTCTGGGTTGTGCAGTCAACACCCTACCGGGTTGCTGAGGTTGACGCACTGCGTCAAAACAAGTCACCTCTGCTGGTTGTTGAACGTCCTGAACGTCAACAACCACCTCCGAGCGTCGCTTAACGTCAACGTGCGGCTGGCAACCCACACTGGGTCGCATCGGTGGAGGAACCACCTCAACTGGCAGACACGAGTAGGTTACCTAAGCGTCAACAGGGCGCACAACCGACCGGTTGGAAGGTTGTTGGCCAGAAGGTTCGGTAGCAACCTTCTCCGCATTAAAGTCCTCTATCAAGGACGCAAGCTTGGACTGCATGTCTTGCAGCAAAGCCCATTTAGGGTCTACGGGAGCAGGTGTGGCAACAGACGGGGTTAGCGACTGAGGCGGTACCGTTTACCATCCCTGAAAGCCTTGTTATGCGTGACATAATTGTACAGCAAAACTTCAAAGGCTCGAAAACAGCTGTGAAGTTGACCTGTAAACAACTTGGAGCGTCTCCTGGTCAGGAGCCAGGGAGAGTCTACGAGAATTGAGAAGTCTATCTGGGCAGAGGCATGAACTCCCAAGCCGAGAACTTCTCTCGTGTCATATCAGACTCTCGCTCTATAAACCAGTTTAAAAGAAGGGAAAGCAAAGGCTGTATCCCCCAAACTCCTCCTGGTGAAAAACCAGTCGCCTAGCCAACGTAAAGCTCTCTAGGAGAGCGAGAGAGCACTAGCTTAAAAACAACGGCTTCGAAGTAGCTAGGCCTAGTGTAAGCTCTGACGTTTAGGCGAACGAGGAGCAGCAGTTACAAAAAGATCCGGACAAAGATCCTTAAAAAAATCATCATGATTTAATTAAAGTCCATAGGAGGCTAAGCAGCTTTAGGCTCCTCTCCATCTGACAGAGTCCTCAAGGGAATATCAGTAGGAGGGGGAACAGCAACTTCCTCATCTACAGGAACCTTGTCCGATAAAAGCTGAGTCTCAAGCAAGGGAGAGACCTACCGTGGTGGCAATGCTTTACAAGCAGAGTCCACACTCACTGGTGCTTCGATTTACTGTTTTGCACTTATTTCACTGAAATCGAAACTTTTACTGATTTCTACCTGAAACACGCAATTCTACCCTTCATTAAAAGGTAGTAATTGCGAAATCAGTCATATAATGCAAGCTCATTAATACCAGCAAAAAACAGAAAACATATTTTAAGATAAAAAAATCAGTGGCTGGGAAAGAGACTAAACACTAGTTCATATAACTACGTTTTCAATCTCTCACCGCACATAGCCTGGGGACGAGAATAAAAAACTAAAACGTTTTATCCTTCCTCCCCGTACAGCGACTAGGGACGAGAGTAACTCGAGAACAACGTTACCCGCTTGAACGGAACGTTTTCTCTCCTCTCTCTCCCTCCGTCTCTATCTCTCTCTCTCTTTCTCTCTTGATTTCGCACCTAAGAGAAGAGCCCAATTATATTTCGTCAAAAAAACATGTTATTTGACTAAAGGAAAAAACTGAAAGGTTTTTCAAATAAAAAGTTCCTTTAAAATAGAATTTAAAACATTTAAGCTAAGAAAGAATGAACAAAACGTTAGAATCAATTTACTCTTACTGCAAAGTGAAACCGTGATACACTCTCTCTCTATCGTAACGATAGAGCGCATGTTGAACGTCCTGAACGTCAACAACTGCGTAGCATAAATAAACTAAACGTTAGTTCATCTTTGAAAACAGTATGAAGACTATCAAAGAAATTCTTTCATAAAATATTACCTTTAAAAAGTTTTAAATCCTTAGCTCTTTAAAAGCTAATTACGATATAAAGGGCTCAACGTTGATTAACTTCGGTTTCCAAGTTAGGACCGCCTACTCTCAGGAAAGGTCTATATAAACAAAACATTAAAATTATTTTTTATATGTTTATAATAAATGGAAAGTTAATCGAAGAGGCCTAATAAAGGCGGAGAGATATAAAATATATAGAGGAAAATCTATAACGTGATATAATTACTAAAAGCCTAAACACACTTCCGTCTAAGGGAAGGGTCGGCCATTTAAAAGTGAAAGAAAGTCCATACTCTCTTTGTCACCATAATTAAATCTATCCAAAACGAGTTCAAGATTTAAGATGAAGATAAAACACCTGCATAGCGAAAGCTCAAAACTAGAATAAAGTACTTCACCAATTAGTTGTGAAAAAACTCCAGTTTAGCAACAGCGAGTAAGTACGTCTTGTCGATAGCTCGACAGAGAGAAAATTGAGTCTTTGTTTACATTGAGTACTGGGTATCTGGACGACAGATGGCGCTGTTGGGCACACCCGCAACCTGTGTAGCGATCGCTGGCGAGTTTTTACCGTAGAGTTGTCTGTCGGGCAACAGAGTTGCAGCTATATAATCACCGGCTAAGTTAAATATTGGAAACTTACCAGTAACATTTGGTTATACTTCCAACTAGTTTAGCCTTTGTAGACTGAGTGAAGTCACATGCAATTCACAATACCTCATAGTACAGAAGCATTCTGTACTAACTAATACAGTACCTGTAAAGCTCAGAAACAATCCAAATTGTGACTGATTTATGAAATTTAGAATTATCTAGTGATTCATTTCACTTTTGAAACAGTGAAATTTATACATGAAAAAAAAAAACACCATGTTTAGTTGAATGAGGACCTTATTCAAGGGCATGATAACCATGTAATCTTTAATCACAAGAATTAAAGTTTAGCAGTTTTATAATGATTACATCACAGTATGCAATGTAAACGGAAAAAAAGCTTTACCTTTTATCTACTTTAGGGTACAGTTCCAAATTAACAAGAACGAGTGCGTAAAGAAAGGAAACCCATATTATCATACTTACTCGCTTCATGTGCCTCTCATCCTCTTCGGCTTGTTGCTGTAATCTCAACTTCTCCTTATTGATCTCCTCTGGTGCTTTATCCTTGGCCACCAAGAAAATCTCAAATAGTTCGCAGGCATCCTTATATTCGTCAGTGGACTGTAAAATTTTACACATTTTTTATCAACTTTCCACTAAGAATTGCAGATAATTATTATAAAAAAGCATCTCTAAGATTTCTCAAGTTTTTCTACCATATTTATTCCAATTTTTAATATTTATTTCAAAGCCAATACTGATATAAATATCTTCAATATAGACAATTATTTATGGATACAGTACTCACCCTAAATTAAATTTCAAAAGTTCTCTTAATCAGTGGTAAATATTTAATTAAAAAAATAAAAATGCTCTTTTTAAACATTACTGTAATACAAACAATGAATTTAAGGTTTCAGACAAATAGATGTAACTTGAGTAACTGATTACATTCGTAAGTCAAAAATCAGAATATCACAAATTTTCAAAGACTTTTGTATTTTTTTCTTTGATAGGAGTATGATTTCAGAGAAGCTGGAAACTGTTGTTAAAATCTATAATGAGGTGTCTGTAGTTATTGGCGGGTAGAGAAGGAAGCCCCACCGCCACCCAGCTCAATGAGTAGCCACTCTGACCTTTACCTAGGGCTTGCAGGTTGGATAAGGCTGGAAATAAAATCTAAAGGCGTAAAGTTTGTATGGTTAGGAAAAATACATTTGAGATTTGTTCCTACACAGATACAAACCCTCATCCTTTAATACACGACTTATCCCCAAATAGCTGGCTGGTCATTATGCCGGTACAGGTAAGAGCATTCTACTTTGGGAGTATGTGCTAGCAAACAAAAGAATGTTCGTTATACAGAGAAACGTGCGGTAGTAAAAGATCTTTCTCTAAATGAAGTATGTACAGTATGTCAAAACGTAAACACACCTGGGCGCGTGTAGAGTGCGCTTGCAGAGGAGAACTTTCCATAAGGAGGACAGCGTGTGAAGATTAGAGCATAGGCGTATCAAAGAATGCTTGCGACCAGGTGAACGCAAGTACGTGTGACCAGACGAATGCATGCTACTTGAAGAGTGAGCGCTCATGAACTAAGCTCTCTCGGAGTGGAGAGAGATGTCAAAGGAGAGCATATGTAGTCTCAAGACAGGTGAATATTCCTAAATTGGTGAGCATAAGCACTCATTAGCGCACACTAACCGGAGAATGTGCGACAACATGAGTGGGTATAGCGTGCACTCGCCAACTGGAGAAAGTGTGCCAACATAAGAGCACAAGGAAGAGTGAGCTTCAACCGAAGGGTGGACATGAATGGATGAATGTTCATATTCCAAAGAGTATAAATCCACAGAGCATTCACTCGTGCAAATAGATGAGCAAACCAAAACAGGAGAATTTTACCGTTCAGAAGAATTTGTGCTAAATATGGAGCAGGCGCAAACATGTATCACAGCAAGATCCAATGAGTGCGGGCCAAAAACTGAGCGAGATTGCAAATGAACACAGATGAACAAGCTTGTTTGTAAACATAGCACCATTTATGGTATACGCTCAAGCTTGTGAATGCTCGAGGTCCGAAGAATGTGCACCAAGTGAAGAACACGATCGAGCAAGTGAACACTCAACATCAGAAGAATACACGCTAAATATAAAGCACACACTCACAATTATGTGTGTGTGAATAGGTGATTGCTCATAAGTATGAGAGCATACACAACATCTCGTAGTTCTTTCTTCTCCTTGGATAGGAGATTCGTCTTCTGATGATGTAATGCTACACCTCTTAACAGCTGGAGTAAGGTTGGCAGACAGCACTGCAAGGAGTCTCTCTTTTTCGTCTTCATAAGACAAGCAGAACTAGGCGAAGCATATCAGAGAGTGAAGTCAAAGGGAATGGGCTGGGAGACAAAAGAGGCCATAGACAATTATTTCCATTACCTGTAGACAAAATTTTAAAGTGATGGTGACCCTGAAAGCGTGAATCGGGGACCGACTGCGCCTCCAGGGAAAGTGAGTTGTACAGAGGGAGTATGTCAAGGATTTCTTCCGTTGTTGTGGTGGAAAAAGACTTTGCTAGGTTTGCAAGTCTTTCCCTCCATGGAATACCCTCCAGACCTAAAGATAGCCAAAACTTCTTTAAGGCATTATTGTTGACTGCATCATCACCTGACATAAATACTTCTTCGGGTTCCCCCAAAAGGAATACCTGTTCCTCAATGGGAAGCAGACACAGCCACCTAACTCTGGGCTTACCCTAGGGTTGGATCAATATTGATGACCACTGTCGCCTTCCCCATGAGAGGAGGGTGACGGCAAAAGATCAGATGCCACAATACAAGGGGAAGGGCACAAAAAATGGGGAACCATGGCCAACTTGCTCATGAAGGTTCTGCAATAAAGGCAGGAAACTCCATGGCAAAACAGAACACCAACTTGTGGCTTCTCCAAATCACTAGCACAAACCAAGCAAGCAGTCTGAAAGTGGGAAAAAAAAAACTGAATAAACCAAATTTGGAACACCGAGCGCAGGTCTGTGCAACAATGTGGGTTAAGTCAGAGTGGCTACTCAATTGAGCTGGCGGGTTAACTACCTAAAACACCTCATTAAAAATTTTAACAGCCTAGTTTCCAACTTCAATCAAGCTGCTATCAAAGGACAAAGGTGTGTATCTGTGTAAGAACAAATTGTACTTACCTTAGCATAATACAGTTTAGCATTATCTACCAATAGCTGAACGTCTTTGCAAAACTCATCCAAGTCATTATATACATCAGTTTTGATCTTCTGCTGAATTTTTAGCATATCAATGGGATTCTTGATCATATCGTAGTACTGAGGTTCTGTTTTCTTCTTTGGAACACGCAGGAAGGGCTCACATGTATAAGTATCATCATCTTTCTTTTTATTTCGTAATGCATCAAATATGAACTGGATTGTATCAACCTGAAATAATTTTATGTGATTACAATATACAGTATACACAGTCAAAAATGCTTATGAAGTATCTCTTTACTTTTAAAAAAGATTTCAACAGGACTTGAGAGTAACCACTACAACTAGAAGGAATCACCCCCAGAAGATTTACTTTTGAATGGGGAGATGTCTACTGGACAAAAAAAAGAAAAAAAAAAAGAAGTTCATGTGTATAGCTTGGTAGGATAAGACCTGAAAGGAGAAATAGGCAGCTGGCCTGAAGGGTTGTTGCAAATAACATTTGTAACATGGCTCGACTCCTATGAAAAGTACATCCAAATAATACTTTCAACATATACAAGGTATATATCTAAGTCATGACGCAAAATTATATATCTAAGTCTATCAAGCAAAATACATCTCCATTGACTTTTACGTAAAATAAAAAGAAGGAAATATTAATTTGTACTAGTATTTAAAATACTGTGCAATGAAATATACATAAAATATTATGATCTTTTGTAGCCTCCACTTAAATCTTAATAATTAACTCTTTTACCAAGTTTGTAATTTAGCTAGAAAAAAAAGGCAACCTACACTAGAATCTGCCAATAACAACATAACTATCGCATTTATTTTTTATGTTCTCTGCTACAATGCTCCAATCACTTTCTTTCCACATTTCTTATTACAGTATGTAATACTGTAATGATTGAAGTTGTATTGGAATGTTTGATAACTATCTTTACTTCACCCTCATCAACTAAATGCAATTTTTCCAGCTTACACACAAGCAGCAGTCAATCTAATACAGTGCTCTAACAGTTAAGATTTTATGAGTTTTATCAAATTTAATGTAGTTACTATCTTCGAAGCTAAAATCACTGGTTCTAAAACCCTTGCAGGTACAAATATGGTTTTTGCATCAACTCTGTTACATCTTTTCTAAATGAACTCCACTTACCAGAGTTGTGTCATTTCTGCGTCTCTTTGGTCGACCCTCTGCTAGGGGTGTGGCAGCAGCTGCTGGTGTACCTGACCCGGGTGACGAAGCAACCCCCGAGGCAATTCCAGCATTAACGCCCTCCCCATCCTCCCCTTCAGCTGGCCGCTTGCGCTTTGGCATGCCACACCTTCAAATAAAAACAAAGTTGTAAGAGGACTTGAGATACTGTGCCTTAATTACATGTCATTTTGTAAAACACAAATTTTTATATGCAATATCAAAAATTTTAAGTAATTTGTATTTATCCTAACAGTACTTACACTACCTTTCTTAGGAGTATCTGGGATCTCCTCCCTAACCGACCAAGAATTTTGCGCAGTTCCCCCTATCTCCGTTTTCCCTTGTCGGGTCCCTCCGTGGCAGATGGATACGTGCCCTGAGGCGACCCAGCTTCAGCGAGCGTGGGTGCGCTACTAGGTCTTTGTGGCCAGTAGGCATATGTGTTCTACTTCGAACTCCTGTAAGTCACCTGAGGCAGGATGGGCGGGCAATAACCCGAAAGTAGTTCGAGGTAAGTACTGTTAGGAAAAATACAAATTACTTAAAATTTGTAATTTGTTCCGACACAGAGTACTTACCTCAAACTACTTTCTTAGGAGACTTACACTTTAGGAGGCAGGGGTGGACTTACAGGCCGGAAGACCCACCACTACCATCCCAGGACACGGGACCTAGATAGGAGCTAGGTCCAGAAGACACAAAGAACAGAGTAGGAGAGTCAGGGGAAGCACGCAAAAGTATACTTGTATGTGTAACTCACCTTTTGGCATAATCCGGACATGAGCTTCCACAACATCCATCTCTTACATGGGAGGAGGGAAGGAAAGGGACAAAAGGGTAACAAGGAAAGGGGAGTAAGAAGAAAACTTGTGTCGCTTGCAATTACAGTACTTCCCTCGGGTTACCCGGGGCTTTAGCCCTAAATTTGTTACAAGGCGGAAATCACTGGCCCAATGGAGAAGACGTCCAGGGACTTCCTCATGCAGTCTTTCAGGTAGTGGGCCGTAAAGGTGGACTGCCTGGACTATGTGCCTGCTCGCAAGATTTGGCCTACTGCCATGTTGCTGTCAAATGCCAAAGAAGTGCTAAGACCCCTAATATCATGGGGCCGCGGGGTACCCGTAATTGTGGACCCCTCAGCGTAGGCTCTCTTGATGACTTGCCGAAGCCAGAAGGAGATCGTGTCCTTTGACACTGCCTTCTTTACTGGGCCTGAGGAGACAAACAGACTTTTGATGCCCGGCCGGAGTCTGGCTGTCCTGCTAAGGTATTTTCTGACTGTTCTCACTGGGCACAGGAGCATGTCTTCCGGGTTGTACGAGTGAGGGATCGCCAGGACCGAGAACCCCTCGAACCTTGGGTCTGCAATGGCTGGGTTCTGTGTTTTGGCCACAAATTCAGGCAGAAACTTAAAGTACAGGTCCTTCCACCCTTTCGAGTGCGAGACCTCAAATGACAAGCCGTGGAGCTCACTCACGCGCTTGGCTGAGGCCAGAGCCAGCAAGAACACTGTCTTGAGGGTGAGGTCTTTATCTAGGATATCCTTGAGGGGTTCGAAGGGAAGCCTTGTCAGAACCTTGAGAACCTTGGCCACCCGAGGGGCGCGGGGGGAACAAGACTGCTCGAAACTTCTGATGAGCAAGGAAATCTAGTGAGATGCCCCCAGGTTGATGCCTCCGAGTTGAAAGACCTGCCCCAGGGCTGCTCGGACCCCCTTGATGGCTGGGATGGAGACCCCCAGGTCGTTCCTCAGGTGGACCAGGAAGTCTGCAATCTTGTGGACTGATGCATCGAGGGGCCTCAGATTTTGCATGGCACACCACTTCACAAACGTGGCCCACAGCCTGGTACACCACGCTCGAGGACTTCCGAAGATACCCTGACATCCATGAAGCTGTCTTCTCTGAGTATCCTTCTTTCCTTAATAGATGCTTGATAACCTCCACGCGTGTAGCTGGAGGCACTGAGGGTTTTCGTGCAACCTCCGAAAGTGGGGCTGGTGCAGCAGATCTTCTCTTATTGGTAGGGGCCACGGAGGAAGGGTGGCCCGGTCCTGTAGACCCGTGAACCACTCCCTCTCCGGCCACCAGGGCGCTACCAAAGTCATCATTGTAGCCCTTGATTGTCTGAGTCTGTTGAGCACCTGCCTGAGAATCCAGAAGGGGGGAAAGGCATACGCGCCGAGTCCGTCCCAAGAGTGCTGGAAGGCGTCCTCGAACGCTGCTGCCGGGTCTGGCACAGGAGAACAGAACACGAGGAGCTGTGTGTTGAGCCTTGTGGCGAACAGGTTTATCACCGGTGAGCCCCATAACTGTAAGACTTTCTGGGCCACTTGTGGATGTAGGGACCACTCCGACCCGACTACTTGCCCTGCTCTGCTGAGGCCGTCGGCTAGCACGTTTCTTTTCCCTGGAATGAACCTGGCTGTGAGCATGATGTGTTTCTTCTCGGCCCATTCCAGGATCCGAGCCGTGAGATCGCACAGCTCCCTTGACCTCAAACCTCGTTTCTTTATGTAGGCCACCACGGTGGCGTTGTCGCACATGAGGGCTATTGTGTTTCCCTCTAGGCGATGGGCGAATATTGGGAGGGTTTTTTGAACCGCCAGGAGCTCGAGCAGGTTTATGTGGAGGAGTTTCTCCTCCGGGGACCACTTCCCCTCTGCTGTCTCTTTGAGCAGGTGGGCTCCCCACCCCTCCTTAGACGCGTCCGTGAAGAGCAACATCTCCGGAGGAGCGGACGCGAACGGCACCCCTCGTAGGGTGTTCGCCCTGTCAGACCACCAGAGGAGCATGTTTCAGGTGGCTGGAGTCATCATGAGTAAGGACTGAGGCGGGTCTCCCGGTGACCACAGGTCCTTCAGATTCCACTGGACTGGCCTCAGCTTGAGCCTCCCCTGAGGAACTAGCTTCTCTAGCGAGACCAGGTGGCCCACGAGTCTCTGCCAATCCTTGGCTCTCATTGGTGCATTTGTTAGGAATGATCGCATTATATGGTCCAAATTCTCCAACCTCTCTTGAGAGGGGGGAATGCCCTTGCTACTTGGGAGTCCAGGACCATCCCTAGGTACGTCATCCTGGTAGTGGGGACTAACTGGGACTTCTTTAGATTGATGGTAACCCCCAGTTCTCTGCAGAAGTGTAACAGCTTTGCCCCCTGCTCCTTTAAGGCTGCCTCTGAGGCTGAAAGCAGCAACCAGTCATCGAGATACCTGATCAGCCTGATGCCCTGCTTGTGTGCCCAGGTTAATACTACGGTGAATACCATCATGAACACCTGAGGAGCCGTTGACAGGCCAAAGCAGAGGGTCCTGAACTGTAGAGACTGGGTTCCCCCCTTCACCCTGAGGAACTTCCTGCTGGAGGGGTGTACGGGGATCTGAAAGTAGGCGTCCTTGAGGTCCAGGGACATCATGAAATCCCCTTCCCTCAGGGCTGCCAGTACCGACTTCGGCGTGTCCATCTTGAGGGACGTCTTCTTGACGAACTTGTTCAGGGCCGAGAGGTCGATGACTGGTCACCAACCCCCCCATAGCTTTCTCCACCAGGAAGAGCCTGCTGTAGAACCCCAGGGATGATTCCCGGACGGGTTGTAGTGCTCCTTTTTCCAACATGGCCGACACCTCCTGCCGCAAGACTGCTCTCTTCATGTGATCCTTGGAGGCCAGCCACTCCACCCAATGCTTGGGAATCAGAGGGAGAGGCTCTGTCAGGAAGGGAATCCTGTATCCCTCCCTGAGTACAGTACTGCCACGGTCCATGGGTCCGCACCGTTGTCTTGCCATGCTTGCCAATGTGATTTGAGGCATCCCCCCACCAGTGGCAGGGGGAGACGGTTTGAGAGACCTCGTCTCGAGCCCGAGTATTTCTGTCTAAAGGAGGTTTGGGCTGGGTCACCACCTCTGAGGGGGGGCCGCGAGGACTGATGCCAGGAAGGGGAGGGGGGCTCCTGTCTAGCTAGTGGCATAGGCGGGCAGGCCCCGTCCACAGACGGTCTTCTATGTGGAGGGCGTCTTGCTGCTGGCTGCCTAGGCTCAGCCGAGTCTTTCAGTTTCCCCACTCTTTCCATGGTTTCTGCTACCGTCTGTAGGGGGAACAGGGTCTCCCCCCACACCGAAGCATTCCTCAGGAATTTGGCCTCACGTTCGGGGAGTCTACGAGGGAGCCTGTCAAGTACCGTATCCCTCCTTCTTAAGATGACAAATTCGTAGATAATTTGTATTTTTCCTAACTATACAAACCTTAGCTATTCAATAGGGGTATTACTTTCGGCATAGCTGAAATGACGAGCCATTAATTTCTAACGAAGGTTTACTACCCACACCGCTAGTTAGCGGTGGTAGGGGAGGGTAGCTTGCTAACCCCCCCTCCCCCCACAAACCCTCACACCTGTGCTTGAGCTCACTTTGCTTGGAGGTAGGACTTCAAGGGGGATAGGGCTGGCGGGCAAGTTTGGTTAAATAGCTAAAGTTTGTATAGTTAGGAAAAATACAAATTATCTACAAATTTGTCATTTGTTCCGTAACTGGAATACAAACCACGCTATTTAATAGGGGTGACTCACCCATTAGGAAGGATGGACGTCCCAGCCAGTCTGGCTTTTGGCTTTGCCCGGGGACTCCTTATTTGAGTGTGTAAGCACCCAAGAAATAAGGAGTCCCTGCACCTCGCTAGAACCTTGCTACGCAAGGTCTGCGGCCTACGCAAGCTGTGTGTGGAGGTATGAAGTGTGACTCGTCCTAGAAAGTTGTTCTGAAGTTCTTTAGATGGAAACTTGTAGACTAGGACTTTCCCAATACCACCTCGTCAGGGTATGGGGACGTAACAGTATTAATCCTAATACTAGAAACACAAGGGAGCATGGTTTACCTGCAGTGGTTTGAGGTCAGCTATGCAGAGAACCCAGGATGCTGCTTTCCCCAAGAGAGGGGATGATGAAGAAAAGAATAAGGGCCAGTCGAACCTTTTCATTCATGCAGACTAAAACCGGGTAACAATGCCCTCAACGTTCTGCTACTTGTCGAATAAGGAGCTTGAGGTTTTAAACCAGCTGTTGTGCAGCCACCACAGGACCGAAAGAGAACGTATCGAGTCTCCTGTGGGTCACGTCTTGCAGGTAGTGGGATGTGAACATTGTTTGACGTTTCCACACCCCAGCTTGAAGAACCTGCGTCACTGAAACATTTCTTTTGAAGGCCAGGGACGTAGCTATGCCCCTGACATCATGTGCTCTGGGGCGACGTGACGGAGGAGGGTCTGGATTCAGAGCCAGGTCAATGACCCTGCGAATCCATGTAGAGATGGTGTTCTTGGTGACCCTCCTCTTAGTCCTTCCTGTGCTGACGAATAGTGCTGGCACACGAGGACGGGCTGCAGCTGTTCTTTTGAGTTACAGCCTCAAGCTCCTTACTGGGCATAGTAAGAGATGGTCTGGGTCATCTGTTACAGTACGGAGACTAGAAATCCGGAAGGAGTCGAATCGAGAATCCGCTTCTCCTGGATTCTGAGTCCTAGCAATAAACTCAGGGACGAAGCTGAACGTCACCTCCCCCCATCCCCTTGAATGGGCAATGTCATACGAGAGACCATGAAGTTCGCTGACTGTCTTCCAAGTTAGGTGGCGATCTGATGCCTGGCGTAATGGTTCATAGGGAGGTCTCTTAAGAGACCTGAGAACTCCAACCACGTTCCATGGGGGAGGTCTCACTTCCGACTGAGGGCAGGTAAGTTCATAACTACATATGAGTAGAGAAAGTTCTAGCGATGAGGAAATGTCCATTCCTTTCAGCCTGAAGGCGAGACTTAACGGTGAACGATAACCTTTCACTGCCGAGACTGAAAGGCGCATTTCTTCACGCAAATACACGAGGAACTCCGCTATTGTTGGAATAGTGGCATCGAGTGGAGAGATACCCCTTCCACGACACCAACCACAGAAGACTTTCCACTTTGCCTGGTAGACTGCTGCTGAAGACTTTTGCAGGTGTCCAGACATCCTGATCGCAACTTGTTGCAAAAATCCTCTCTCAGAGAGGAGATGCTAGATAGTCTCCAGGCGTGAAGCCGTAGTGAACCTACGGCTTTGTGGAAGATGTTGGCATGTGGTTGTTTGAGTGGATTGTGTCGTGGAGGGAGTTCTCTTGGTGGCTCCATTAGGAGTTGCAGAAGGTCCGGGAACCATTCTGCATGATGCCATAGCAGAGCTATGAGGGTCATTGAAAGATTGACCGATGTTCTGGTCTTGTTGAGTACCCTCCTCATCAGACAGAACGGGGGAAAGGCGTAAACGTCGATGTTGTCCCACCGTTGTTGGAAAGCATCTTGCCAGAAACCCTTGGGGTCTGGGACTGGGGAACAGTACAGCGGGAGCCTGAAGTTCAGGGCCGTTGCGAAGAGGTCTACAGTCGGAGAACCCCACAAAGTCAGGACTTTGTTGGCTACTAGATGATCCAAAGACCACTCGGTACTCACTATCTGAGATGCTCTGCTCAGGTCGTCGGCGAGCACATTCCTTTTGCCCGGAATGAAGCGTGCTGATATTGGTATCGAGTGGATTTCGGCCCATCTCAGTATCTCTACTGCTAGATGGGATAGTTGCTGCGAAAAAGTACCTCCTTGTTTGTTGATGTAGGCCACTACTGTGGTGTTGTCGCTCATCATCACCACAGAGTGACTTTCCAGGTACTGTTGGAACTGTTGAAGGGACAGAAAGACGGCCTTCATCTCTAGGAGATTTATGTGGAGGTACTTTTCTGACTCTGACCACAGGCCTGAAGTCGTGTGGTGCAGCACGTGGGGCCCCCACCCTTTTTTCAAAGCATACGAAAACAGCATCAAATCTGGGGGGAGGACGAGAAGATCCACTTCTTTTCGTAGGTTCTTGTCTGCCACCCACCACTGGAGATCTGTCAGTTCCGTAGGTCCCATGGGGATCTGGATGTCCGGGGAGTCGTACGCTTGATTCCACCGAGACTTGAGTCACCACTGGAGGGATCTCATCCTTAGGCGACCATTGGGAACTAGACGGGCCAGCGATGAAAGGTGACCGAGGAGACGTAACCACGATTGGGCTGGAAGTTCTTCTCGTCTGAGAAAAGGGCTTGCGATCTTCCTCAGCCTTGCTATCCTGTCGTCTGATGGGAAGGCTTTGTGGAGAGTGGTGTCTATAATCATGCCTAGGTACTGTATACCAGTCTTTGAGTGGGAAGCAGTGAAGACTTCTCGAGATTTACCATGATCCCCAGATCTCGGCAAAGTCTCAGAAGTTTGTCTCAGTGTTGAAGAAGGGTTGACACCGAGTCTACTAGGATTAACCAGTCGTCCAGATAACGGACGAGGCGGATGCCAATCCTGTGTGCCCAAGATGATACTAGGGTGAACACTCTGATGAAGACTTGTGGTGCTGTGGAGAGACCGAAGCACAGCACCTTGAACTGGTACTTTCTGTTGTCTAGGGTGAATCAAGTACTTCCTTGAAGACGGATGGACTGGGATCTGGAAGTACGCGTCCTTTAGGTCCAGTGTGCACATGAAGTCTTGCGGTCTTACTGCTAGTCTTACCGTGTCCGCCGTATCCATGATGAACGGAGTTTGTTCGACAAACTTGTTCAGAGCTGAGAGGTCGATGACTGGTCTCCAGCCTCCAGACGCCTTCTTCACAAGAAATAGTTGACTGAAGAAGCCTGGGGATCCGTCGAGGACCTCTTGGAGAGCACCCTTCTTCAACAGGGTCTGGACTTCTGCCCGAAGGGATTGCCCCCTTGCCGATCCCATGGCAAGGGAGTTCAATGACACTGGATTCGTCGTCAGGGGAGGTAGAGAGGTTATGAACAGGACGCGATATCCTAACCTGATCACAGAGATTGTCCAGGAATTGGCCCCGAGTTGCTTCCACCTGTTTGAGCAACTTTGTAGGCATCCCTCCACTGGTGGACATGCAGGGGGACTGCCTATCCTAGCGTTTGCGGCCTCGGCTGCTCCCTCTAGGATTCTTGCCTCCCCTGGAGGACTTTTTGCCTTTCCTTTCTTTAACAGGAAAGGGCTTAGACACCAAGGACTTTGCTGCTGTTGTCATCTTAGTGGTCTTGACTGGACGGGACTTCTGTGGTGCTGGAGGCTTATAGGGCTTGGATGTTAAAGCCCTATGAAGGAGGGAGTCTTGATGAGACTTCCTCAACCTCTCAGCAGCATGTTCCACATCCTTAGGCTCAAAAAGAACAGACCCCTCTATGGAGGAATGTCTGAGCCTATTGATCTCCATGCTAGGGACCTTCTAATGGAATCTCTCAGCTACTGCATCCCGATATTCCAGGATGGTATTTGCCCACAAGTTCGAGACTTGGTGGGCCAGAAACTCGATCGTGCGAGTACCTGAGAGAAGGAAGATTTCCATAGCTTTCCTGGTACGTTCTTTGGAGAAATCCTCAGAATGTATCAGGATACCTAAGGTCCCACCAGATATCGAGCCACGAAGTGGCTTGCATAGCACACTTCGCAACTTTCCTGGTTGAGAATCTCAGCTGCTGAGAATGAGACCTCCCAGTTGGAGTGTCCCTCAAGAGGGACTCCCCTGGTTAGCTCTTCCAGCGAGTGGTGAAGAGGAAGAGCTAAACAAGGCTCCTCAAGGATCTCGAAGTACCTCCTCTGCTGTACACGAGGTGGGAGGAGCTTCTTGGTGGCACCGGAACGGTTGGAGGAGGACATCTCAGAGAGCTACTGTGAGATCTTGTCCCTGGTACTCTTAACCCGTTGAGACTAGGGCAGTGCTGCACTGGTCTTGGAGGGTTTCTGAGTACCAAAGACACGGTCCAAGACCGTGTCCTTGCCCTCTCGAGGAGGGATCTCTGGGTCGGAAAACCCGTTGAGAGCCCTCATTAGAGTCAGAACTTGCCAAAACGCATGTTCTGACTCTTGCTGGTCTCCTAGTGTTGTAGGATTTGCAGCGAAGTCTCCTTCTGTCCCCAAAGGCTCTTCTTGGGGAGAGTCGCGGACGTTCCCTAAGTGCCTAGCTGGCTCCATCCTAGTCCTAGTAGAAGACTTCGGCAATGTTTTGGAGTCCTTAGATTCCCTCCTGAGAAGGATGTAGGACTCCAACATTGACGAGGGTGGCATGTTCCTTTCAATCCCCGACTGAGTAGACCCCTCGGTGCGAGGAGAGGTTTCCCCCATTGGTGCGATGGGGGAGTCTCTCTTCGTGTGATTCCCTTGGGGACGGGAAATCTTCGTCCGAAAGGGAAGGAGAGGCAGTCTGAGGAAAGGAAGGAATCTGCCTCAAAGGTCTGCGTGGAGTCAGTTTCGCCCTTAGGGAAGTGACCACGTCTGGAGCTCTTTTTCTCTTCAAAGGGGTAGAAGAAGCCATGGTTCTGTGTCCCAATTCAGAGAAGACAGGCTTGAAAGCCTGCGTTACGGCTCTGGTCAGTGCACCGAACCAGGGCTGTTGGCTGACAGATGTGCTGTCAGACATACCCCTTGAAGGGACAGGGATTGAAGGATCCCTGGAAAGAGTCCCCATCATTGGTGGGTTCGCCTGTGGTGGCTTTGGGATCCTGGACCCCTCTAGATGTTTCCCTTCTCCCATAATGTGCGGTGGTATGCGCTTGCGGGTAGGGGAATGAGGCGATGGTGACCTTGCTGTGCGCAATTCAGTAGTCTCGCGCGGGAGGATATAGACGCTCGCACGAGAGAGAATAATGGCGCTCGCACCTGTACCAGCCGTAGGGCGCGCGTGCAGGAGAAAGATCGCTAGCGCGCGGGCGCGCAGTTGAATCATGTGAGGCACGTGGGAGCGCGAGAGAATGTTGGTGCGCATCCTTTGGAGAGGATGGGCAAGCGTGCGCAGGGGGCGCGCGTATCCTCGCGGATGCGTGCGGGAGAAGGCTGGTACAAAGGTGAGCGCTGGCGCGATGGTACTGGTTGGCACGTGGGAGAAGTCAGCTTTGTTGACTTCCCAGCAGCACTACGTTCAGTAGATCATTGGCGCGCAGGAGAGTTAGATGTTGGGCGCGTATGCGCACTGGCAGGAGACTGATGGCGCACGGGAGAGTGCTGGAATGCAGGAGGTTGATGGCCCGCAGGTGAGTGTTGGCGCGCAGCTGGGCGCGGGCGCGTAGGAGAATGTTGGCGCGTAGGCGCAGGCAAGACCTAGCGCGCAGGAGAACGTGGGCGCGTATGCGCATGAGGGCGCGCATAGCGCGTGATGGAGCTATGCTCCTGTTGAGGCGTACGAGCGTGTTGGTGCGTACGCCCTTGATGCCCTGTGTTAGGGTTTAGTGATGGGGCCTGACGAGCTACTAAGGAGCATTCGTCAGGTTTCGTTGGCGCGTAGCGCGTATCTGGTTGGCGCGCCTTAGTGTGCTTAGGTGAAGCCTTATTAGGCCCATGTAGAAATGGTGACGGCAGGTCGGCAGGTCTGTCGGATGGAAGGTCGACGTGTCCTTTAAAAGGACGACCTTCCACCGAAGGAGATCGCGAACGATCTGCAGAAAGGTCCAGGATCAGTGCAGGAGCAGTGATAGATGATTGGTCTCGAGGCTCCTCTGCAGTGGACTGCATCGAAGATGTTGAACCAAAGAGGCGCCTCCTCACCGCAGGTGAAGGAAGGCTTCTATGGGGAAGAGGAAGGCGAGCTTTCCAACGAATGCACCCTCTGGGGGCCGTTGGATCAGCAAGCTGACCTTCTGCAGTCCTCCGAAGAAGAGTTTCTGTAAGTGAACTCCCCCGAGGGAAAGAAACAATAGCAGGAGAGACTGACGATGGACTTAGTTTCTCCCTCGTAGGTTGAACAGGAACGGAAGAAACTAAGCCGTCAGCTACCGTAGAGTTTGGAGAGGCAGCGGTGATGGGTGATACCGCATTGGATACCTCTGACACCACAACGTCGACAAGAGACAGAGGATCAACCTCTGACGGTGACGGCGATTGCTTGACAGCGGGACCCAATCGAATGTAGTTAAGCAAAACCTCCTTGGAGGGCGAACCCGTAAGCCCAAAGGAGGACTAAAGCTGAAATAAGGTTAGTGACATATCCTCCCCCGAGGGGAGGTGGAGCTGCTTCACTAAGGGAAGCAATGTCGTCTCTCGAGCCTCGAGGTTGGTAAACAGTACATCGGTAAAGTTACCACTCGACGGTCTCTCGAAAGAGACCGACCAAGTGGGAGCTTCGGAGGAGGTTTGGGCAACGGAAGAAAGAACCTTGGGTTTTTTCCTTTCAAAGAAACCTTCGAAGGAGAAAAATCCCGTTTGGACTCTCACTACACCTGTTGTTGCTATCACACCGTTGGCCCCTACAAGAAGGAAAAAGGGCATGAGGATCAGTCTCGACCGCCGACATGAATGTTCCCGACCGCCCCGGTCGGGAAACCCAGGGCAGGTGCGCATGATCGCAGAGGTCAACTTCACATATACAGAACTAGAAGAAGAAAAAAAAAAAAAAAAAAAAAAAAAGCAATTAAATGGCTGCCATATGACGGCGAGGATGAGAGCGGACACGTCCAACCACCATCCGAGCCGAGAGCAAAGTGAGCTCAAGCACAGGTGTGTGAGAGGGAAGGGGTGGCAAGCTACCCTCCCCTACCCCCGCTAACTAGCGGTGTGGGTAGTAAAGCCTCGTTAAAAATTAATGGCTTGTCACTTCAGCTACGCCGAAAGTAATACCCCTATTAAATAGCGTGGTTTGTATTCCAGTTACGGAACAAATCCAGTTTGCTGTCTAAGTCAAAGACTGGAACGTTAGAAACTTCCTGGCTTTGCCCCCGAACGTATGAGCTCATGCAAGAGAGCTTGATTCTCCGGCACCGAGAGATCATGGGAGAGTTGGAAACCTGCTAAGGTGCATGCCCACCACTCCAACCAGGAGGCCACATTGATGATGTCCTGCGATGTGTCCTCCATCATAGTGGCCTCCACCTGAGAGAAGACCACTGGGGCGATAAGGATCCTGTCGTCTCCACTGCCTTGGCTCAGAGCCGCGACGGCTTCTTCCATAGTCCGAGGCCCCGCAGGCAGTCCGTCTGGCACATAAAATTTCTTCTGGGTCCTCAGTCCAGGCAGGAGCTTGAAGGACCCTTTGGCCCTGAGGGAGTTCTTGTGCCCCAAGACAAACCGGTCGACGTGGTCCATGCCCAGGGACACGTCAGGAGCCACCGGTAGGGTCAAGGATGGTTTTTGCTGTACCGGGTTGTCTACCATCCTACCCAAACCCGAAAGCCAGGCCTATTCTGAGGACGGTTTGGGCTCATCTAGCCTGTGGTGGTGCCGAATCAGTGCCAATACTTTCCTATAAGAGGATACTTCATCAGGCAAACATTCTCCCGTATCAATTAAGCCCGCTACCACTTGATCCTCCGTGTCGGCTGTATCCTCGATCACGGATGGATCCGTGGGGCCGTCCGTATCCCTGGCATCCGTCCGGCTCGAGGGAGCGGCTGCCTCCATCACGGATGGAGCCCTCGAGGAGGAGGTAACCGTCATGGGTCTACCCCCTCCCGGAGGATTGCATGGAGAGTGACTGCCCTGCTGTGCCAGCAGCTGCATCTGCTGCTTGGATGGAGCCGGTGAGACTTTAGGTGTAGGAACAATGTTGCCGAGCTGAGCCAGCTGCTGCCTCCGCTGAACGGATGGAGCCGGTGACTTGCCGGGCAAGGGCAAGGGAAAGTTAGCATGCCAACGGCTGCATCCGAAGCGTGGACGGAGCCGAAGAGACTCTGGGCAAGGGCACGGGAGCGGCTCCAGCAGCCGCTGAGGCAGGCACTGGAGTGGACAGAGCCCTGTTCGACCCGCGAGGGGGAAACACTACCTTACCTACTTTTGACCTCTTCTTTCTGGAACTCTTCCTCTTTGCAACTTTGGCCTTCTTCCTAGTGGGGCCCCGAGTTCGAGCTTGACTTCTTCCTCTTCGACTTCTTTTTCTTTTTCCTCATCTCCCAGTCACTGGAGTCTTCCGACGATGAAGAGCTGGAGGACGAGGTAACGTCCGAGGAAGACGAAGAAGAAGAGGAGCTATCCGAGTCCTCTGAATCCTCTGCCCCCAACATGGGGGCTTGCAATTGTGCTACCGGGGTGACAGGTTGCATGAAATCAGGCGGCAGCGCAACAGAAGGCACCAGGGGCGCGAGTAGCGACCCACATGAGGCAAACCAGCCAGAAAACTCTTCTTCCTGCCGCATGGGTGAAATGAAGGGCGTCCTTGGCGCCGTCCACACAATGGAGTCGGGGTCTGAAGAGCACGTAGCTCGCCTTTCTCTGTCTTGATCGCCCCCTGAAACCACTGTACCTGAAAGGCACTGCCACGATGGGGGGGAAGGAGCTGGTATTCCTGAGCTCCCCCACACCGGGTCTTCACTCGAGATGGGTCCTGCAGGCACCAGAACCTCGTCTACGGAAAGCACTTCCGTCACAACAGCAGACTCCACACTCGTCTGCGTAGGCACAATGCAATCAGGTTTGTTAAAATCAGACTCATAGGGAACAGCAATGGGCTGATTCCCCGCAACGGACTTACCTCGTCCCCTACTCTGGGTAGGGGAAGGGGAACCACTCTCTGAAGGAGCTGAAGGAGACGTTAACGGCGCACCGATACCAGTCTTCCTCGGCGACCGCTTCGAAGCCTTATTTTTCTTTGTACCGAATAATGTCAACTGAAGTTCCGGCTAGGACGCACACTCCGGACACGTGGACAAGGGCGAGCACAATCTGCCCCGACACGTGGAGCACAAAGTGTGCGGATCGATATCCAACTTAAGAGAGCCATGCCCTGCATGACTTACCGGCCTTGGGCCAGGGAAAACAACGTTGGGATTCCATAAGGGAATTCACAAGCAACACAAGTAACACAAGGAAGGGATATGAACGGGAAAACACAAGGGAACATGTGGAACACAATGGTGGGTTGGATGGGATGTGAGAGAGAGCGGCGAGATGTTATCTACGGCGCGACCAGATGCTTACTGGCAACAAAGACCTAGTAGCGCACCCATGCTCGCTGAACCCGGGTCGCCTCAGGGCACGTATCTATCCGCCACGGAGGGACCCGACAAGGGAAAACGGAGATGGGGGAACTGCGCAAAATTCTTGGTCGGTTAGGGAGGAGATCCCAGATACTCCTAAGAAAGTAGTTCGAGGTAAGTTCTCCGTGTTGGAACAAATATATTTTTCATACCTATACAAACCTGAATCCTTTAATATGAGCATGATTTCACCAAAACTGGAAACTTGGTTGTTATGAAATTATACAATAACAAGGTGTCAGTAGTTACCTGAGCACTGGGGAAATCGAAGCCCCATGCCGGCTCACTAGGTAGCCACTTTGACTTTCACCTAGGGCTTCCAGGGTGGATGCGGTCGGAAGTGTAACTTAAAATTTGCAATATGTTCCTACACAAATACAAACCTTTAAGTCAGTGGGAAAACTGTGGGGTCGAGAGGTAAGGGGAAGAAGCCTCCTCGGTGATAAAACACTGTACTTCCTCTAGCAGGAAACGGACGATAGAATAAACCAGGATGACTTCCCTGCCCTTAGAGAACTCTTCCTCGCAGAAACCTGCTCTTAGAGAACCCTTCCTCGCAGACCTGCCCAACGACTTGTCTAGGGCTTCCGAGGAGCACGGCAGTCTGTCAATGGCCAATCTTCTTCCCTTGAGAGGAGAGCAAGGGGTTTCTCTGAGACCATTCACTCTGCACATGCAGGCCAATATTATATCTGTAAAAACATGGACTCTGACTTTGTATCAGGGTCCTTAGATCAGCCCGGATGAATAAGGGCACCGTTAGAGGCATCGGAGTTGAAGTCAAAGGCAACGTCTTCCTCTCCGACACCGTACCCGGCCGGCGTAGGGAGTGGTCGAAAAATAAGTAGGTCTCACGCTCCTCTCTGCTTAGAGGGGATCAAGAATGAGAAGAGCTGGTGACAGTACCCCTTCTAGGATCAGATCTGGATCCGGGGTCTTGAACTCCCAGGGAAGCTTCAGAATCCTTTTCTGGGATGCAGGGTGCCTTGTTCTTCGGAATGAACTGAAGATTCTTACTCTTTATGGTGTGAGCCCTCAGAGGAAGGTGAAGGTGAACAGGTGCTAGGAGCCTCAGGATCCGAAGGAAACTAGACGTTCCCTACAGGGAACTCTTTGACTCTGAAGAGTGTGTGTATAAGGCCAAGATGAATTCAATGAGAAATAACCAGTATCATTATCATTATTACTTGCTAAGCTACAACCCTAGTTGGAAAGCAGGATGCTATAAGCCTAGGGGCTCCAACAAGGAAAACACCCCAGTGAGGAAAGGAAAAAAGGAAAAATAAAATATTGCAAGAACAGTAACATTAAAATAAATATTTTTTATATAAACTATAAATTTTAACAAAACAAGATGAAGAGAAATTAGATGGAATAATGTGCTCAAGTGCACCCTCAAACAAGAGCACTCTAACCCAAGACAGTGGAAGACCATAGTACAGAGGCTAAGGCATTACCCAAGACTAGAGAACAATGGTTTGATTTTGGAGTGTCCTTCTAGAAGAGTTGCTTACAATAGCTAAAGTCTCTCTTCAACCAGTACCAAGAGGAAAGTGGCCACTGCACTATTACAGCGCAGTAGTTAAACCCTTGGGTGAAGAAGAAATAAGTAGTTAATCACATAAGTCACTACCTTGAGTGCTCAATGGATTCAAGGAAGAGGGTCACCCCAACCAGAGGAGTGACTTGATGCCAACGGTCACGTCTCTGTCGGGCATTTAGATCTCTGTGGTAAATCTCCAGGTCAATTTCAAGATCACGAACTTGAGGGGGCACACCCTATCTCTTGCAAATGTAATGTCACTTCTGAGAGACATTTCTGCAGTTTGCTTAATCCTAGAAGTGTGTGCTGTACGGGCGTGTCTTGGATCATGTGGAGTGTGCAAAGGTGAAACTTATCTGGGTTGAGCGTGCAACGTTGAGGAGCGTCTGAGTAACAAGTGAAATGATGAGGAGCGTCTGGGTTGCGAGCAAGGTGTTGAGGTACAAGCATGGTAACTCACATGTTCCTAATCTCTCACAGGGTGAGCATGTGTGGGAGTTTTATGCGCACTACCACAGTACCATACTATAGGCTCAGGAGACATATGGTTGACAGCTGGGAACAAGTCAGGTCAGTTCATGCGCACGCCTCTATCACTGCAAGCGCGTTGAGAGACAGACATGTTGCTCGCCAACACAAAGATCCATACGAAAAGCCTACGTGGGAAACACACGAACGCTAAGTACGTCTCTATTGTTAGTCCTAAAGGGTGATACTGAAGGCAGGAGCACAAAAAGGAGAAGCTCTCCCTTCTCTGCCCTTAAAGGGGATAAGCTGAAGGTGTCCAGTGCAGGAGCAGAAAGACTGCTGTGCTTCCTTTGAAACCAGTGCCATCACTAACAACTCCTTGGAAGGGTGCCTTGCAGTCCCAAGGAGGTCAATAAAAGTGGTAGGGCGTTGTCAACCTGTAACTCAGATGGAAAATGGGAAGGTCTTCCTGCCTTGAGACTTGGCCTAAGGTTAAAGGGCCACCACTCTCCTCTGTTTGACTGTAACGGAGTAAACCAACAGGGAACGATCAGAGGGAAACGTACTGGGAGTCAGAGGAAGAGGTCGGGCTTTCTTTGCCTTCGAGGATGACCCCAAAGGGGATGAATACCTTGTGGACCTTTTCTTCCTTCTTCTGCCATACACAACCCAACAGGAGGTTGACTACTCCCAACACTCATCACAAGGAGATTCCTGACTGCAAGTGTGTCTTCTGAAGGCATGGCACAAGTGAGGACTCTTCTTCATAATGTACTCACAAAGGTGCCGCAATGTTCTAACACCCCCAGGAACAAGCACCCCCATCAAATATTCACTAACACACTGGAAAGCGAAAAAGAGTAATTTTGCCAAAAATTCTCCAGCCAGTGGAAGAACATCTCCTCTTACTGACGGCTGCTACCAAAGTGAGTGATCAGTGAAGAAGCAGGGGGCCCGGGCTTCACCACTTCTGGTTAGTAACTACCAACCACCTGTTTACACCTCATTATAACAGTTTAACTGCCATATTGTCCTATCGCTCTATCCTATGTAAAAAGGACTAGGTTTGTATTTGTGTCGGAACAATACCATGTTCTTAATCATAGGCCCTTAACTAATCTAGGGCATTAAGTTCATGCTTATCCAAAAACTGGTGAGGTAGGATACAGAAATTCAATTCCCTACAATAAGTTAGGTTAAGGGAAAATTGGCAGTGCAACTGTACCAATGCATCATTCAGAGCTACTTTGATAGCCCTCCTTATTCACGGGGGTTATGTAACAGAGGCAGGGGTGAAAAGTGAGAATCTGCAAATACCTGCTGCCCTAAGATGGGTTAACTTCTTAAGTACTAACTCACTGTTCATTCCCTATGCACTGTCAACTAACATAAGTAACCCCCTGTACTGCCTATTATTGTTTTTATCACATTATAAATACAGTATTGTGTTAGTGAATGAACATATTTCAGTTTGTATACAGTATATGTAGACAAATGTAAGTGGACTACAATACACAACACGAATCAATGACACACTTATACGTATATGTAATATGATATTTTAATTATAAAATAAATTTTTGAATATACTTACCCGGTGAATATATAATAGCTGACGCTCCGGCGGCTCGACAGAAAAACACAAAAACTCGCGAGCGATCGCTATGAAGGTTGCGGGTGTGCCCACCAGCGCCAACTATCGGCCAGATACCGCATATACATGTAAACAGCTCCAATTCTTCTCATCCCGCTGGGTCTCTATCGGGGAGGAAGGGGGGGCCTTTAATTTATATATTCACCGGGTAAGTATATTCAAAAATTTATTTTATAATTAAAATATCATTTTTAAATATTTAACTTAGCCGGTGAATATATAATAGCTGATTCACACCCATGGTGGTGGGTAGAGACCAGAAATAATTAAGTTTACAGCGTATATGCTTAGAGTTTTTGACAGTTATATCATAACAAAACCCAAATATATATAGGTACCTGGTAAGGAAGTTGACTTAGACGATTACTCTGCCTTGTTAGTCTGTCTTCCTCACGAAGCCCAGCGATCCTCTTAGGATGCTGAAAGACTCCCAGGAGCTGAAGTATCAAGGGCTGCAACCCATACAACAGGACCTCATCAAACCCCTAATCTGGGCGCTCTCAAGAAATGACATTTGACCACCCGCCAAATCAACAAGGATGCGAAAGGCTTCTTAGCCTTCCGTACAACCCAAAAACAAGATTAAAAACATTTCAAGAGACAGATTAAAAGGATATTGGAATTAATGTAATGTAGTGGTAGAACCCTCACCCACTACTGCACTCGCTGCAACGAATGGACCCAGTGTGTAGCAGTCCTCGTAAAGAGTCTGGACATCTTATAAGTAAAATGACGCGAATACCGACTTGCTTCTCCAAAAGGTCGCGTCCATAATACTTTGCAGAGATCTATTTTGCTTAAAGGCCACGGAAGTTGCTATAGCTCTTACTTCGTGCGTCTTAACCTTAAGCAAGCATCGGTCTTTTTCATTCAAGTGAGAATGAGCCTCTCGTATTAAAAATCTGATAAAATATGACAAAGCATTCTTTGACATAGGCAATGATGGTTTCTTAACTGAGCACCATAATGCCTCAGATCCACCTCATAAGGACTTAGTACGAGCTAAGTAGAACTTAAGAGCTCTAACTGGACACAGCACTCTTTCAAGTTCGTTGCCTACGATCTCTGACAGGCAAGGTATATCAAAGGACTTAGGCCAAGGACGAGAAGGCAGTTCATTTTTGGCCAGGAAACCAAGTTGAAGTGAGCATGTGGCTTTTTCTGTAGAAAAGCCAATGTTCTTACTGAAGGCATGAATTTCACTGACCCTTTTAGCCGAAGCCAAGCACACTAGGAAAAGCGTCTTGAGGGTGAGATCCTTCAGGGAGGCTGAATGTAATGGCTCAAACCTGTCTGACATGAGGAACCTTAGGACCACGTCTAAGTTCCAACCAGGAGTTGCCAAACGACGTTCCTTAGGGGTCTCGAAAGACTTAAGGAGATCTTGGAGATCTTTATTGTTGGAAAGATCTAAGCCTCTATGACGAAAGACCATAGCCAACATGCTCCTGTAGCCCTTAATCGTGGGAGCTGAGAGGGAGCGAACATTTCTCAGATGTAAAAGAAAATCTGCGATTTGGGCTACAGAGGTACTGGAAGAGGACACAGATGCTGACTTGCACCAGTCTCGAAAGACTTCCCACTTCGACTGGTATACTCTGATGGTAGAAGCTCTCCTAGCTCTCGCAATCGCACTGGCTGCCTCCTTCGAAAAGCCTCGAGCTCTTGAGTGTCTCTCGATAGTCTGAAGGCAGTCAGACGAAGCGCGGGGAGGCTTTGATGAACATTCTTTACGTGAGGCTGACGTAAGAGATCTACCCTTAGAGGAAGACTTCTTGGAATGTCTACCAGCCATTGAAGTACCTCGGTGAACCACTCTCTCGCGGGCCAGAGGGGAGCAACCAACGTCAACCTTGTCCCTTCGTGAGAGGCGAACTTCTGCAGTACCTTGTTGACTATCTTGAATGGTGGGAATGCATATAGGTCCAGATGAGACCAATCCAGTAGAAACGCGTCTATGTGGATTGCTTCTGGATCTGGGACTGGTGAGCAATAGATTGGTAACCTTTTGGTCAACGAGGTGGCAAAGAGGTCTATGGTGGGTTGACCCCAAGTCGCCCAAAGACTCTTGCACACGTCCTTGTGGAGGGTCCATTCCGTGGGTATCACCTAACCCCTCCGACTGAGACAGTCTGCCAAGACGTTCAAGTCCCCCTGGATGAATCTCATCAACAGGGAGATGCCTCAATTTCTTGACCATATGAGAAGGTCCCTTGCGATCTCGTACAGCGTGAGGGAGTGTGTGCCTCCTTGCTTGGAGATGTACGCCAAAGCTGTGGTGTTGTCTGAGTTGACCTCTACCACTTTGTTTCGAAGAAAGCTTTCGAATTTCATCAAGGCCAAGTGGACTGCTAATAGCTCCTTGCCGTTGATGTGCATGCTCTTCTGACTTGAGGTCCACAGACCCGAGCATTCCCGACCGTCCAGGGTCGCACCCCAACCCAAATCCGACGCGTCTGAGAACAACACGTGGTTTGGGTTCTTGACTGCTAGGGATAGTCCCTCTCTCAGACTGATATTGCTGTCCCACCATTTCAGGCATGCCTTTACTGGTTCGGAGACTGGGATCGATACCGTCTCTAACGTCTTGTCCTTGTTCCAGTGAGAGGCTAGATGGAACTGGAGAGGCCGAAGGTGTAGTCTCCCTAGCGAGACAAACTGCTCCAGGGATGAGAGAGTCCCTACGAGACTCATCCAACTCCTGACTGAACAACGTTCTCTTTTCAGCATTAGTTGGACTTCGAGCAGGGCTTGTTCTATTCGGGTGGCAGACGGAAAAGCCCGAAAAACTGGACTGCGAATCTCCATCCCCAAATATAGAATAGTCTGGGATGGGATCAGTTGGGACTTTTCTAGGTTGACCAAAAGTCCCAACTCCTTGGCCAGACCCAACGTCCAATGTAGATCCTGCAGACAGCGATGACTGGACGATGCTCTGAGAAGCCAGTCGTCCAAGTACAGGGAGGCTCGGATTCCCGATAGATGGAGGAATTTTGCCACATTCCTCATGAGCCTCGTAAACACGAGAGGAGCAGGACTGAGGCCAAAGCACAGGGCTCGAAACTGGTACACCACATTCCTGTAAACAAACCTCAGAAACGGTTGGGAATCCGGGTGTATAGGAATGTGGAAGTACGCATCTCGTAGGTCGAGAGAGACCATCCAGTCTCCCTCTCTGACCGCTGCTAAGACGGACTTCGTGGTCTCCATCGTGAATTTTGTTTTTGTAACAAAAACGTTGAGCGCACTGACGTCTAGCACCGGTCTCCAACCTCCTGTATGCTTTGGGACTAGGAAGAGACGGTTGTAAAACCCCGGTGATTGAAGGTCCGAGACTTTCACCACTGCTCCCTTCTCTAGCAACAGAGACACTTCTTGATTTAGGGCTTGTCTCTTTGACTCCTCTCGGTACCTGGGAGAGAGGTCTATGGGAGTTGTCACTAGAGGAGGTTTGCGTACAAACGGTATTTTGTACCCCTCTCTGAGCAACAGAACAGACTCTTGGTCTGCACCCCTCTTCTCCCAGGCCTGCCAGAAGCTCTTCAATCTGGCACCTACCGCTGTCTGAGGCTGTGGGCAGTCAGACTCTGCCACGGGAGGACTTGGCTCCTCTCTTCTTACCTCTCTTTCCCTCGGCACGAGAGCTTCCCCTGCTGGGAGCTCTGCCACGAAAGGGCGGGATAAATCTAGATGCAGGAGTCTCGATCCTGGGTCTCACAGCAAAGGATGCAGAAGGAGCCCCTTTGCGAGCAGAGGACGCCATCAGGTCATGGGTGTCCTTCTGCACAAGCGAAGCAACTATATCCTTAACCAGCTGTTGCGGAAACAAGGACGCTGATAAGGGAGCAAAGAGCAGTTCCGATCTCTGACAGGGAGTAACTCCTGCCGAAAGGAAAGAGCAAAGGGTTTCTCGCTTCTTTAAGACTCCCGACGTAAAGGTGGAGACGAGCTCATTGGAGCCATCGCGGATGGCTTTATCCATACAGGACATGATAAGTAAGGAAACATCTTGGTCGGCAGACGAGATCTTCTTACTTAAAGCTCCTAATGACCAGTCAAGAAAGTTAAACACTTCAAAGGCCCTGTATACGCCTTCAAGCAGATGGTCAAGGTCCGAGGAGGACCAACAAATCTTCGAGCGTCTCATGGCCAGGCGACGGGGAGAGTCTACGAGGCTTGAGAAGTCACCCTGGGCAGAGGCAGGGACTCCCAAGCCGAGAACTTCTCCCGTGTCATACCAGACGCTCGATCTAGAAGCAAGCTTAGAAGGAGGGAAGGCAAAGGCCGTCTTCCCCAAACTCCTCCTGGTATCCAACCAGTCGCCTAGAAGACGTAAAGCCCTCTTGGAAGAGCGAGAAAGCACTAGCTTAGTAAAGGCTGGCTTGGTAGCAGGTAAGCCTAGAGCAAACTCAGACGGAGGCAAACGAGGAGCAACAGCAACAAAGTGATCTGGAAAAAGATCCTTGAAAATCAACATGATCTTCTTAAAGTCCATCGAAGGAGGAACCGCCTTAGGTTCATCTACATCTGAAGGATTATCATCAGGATGAGGATCAGCAACGTCCTCATCTGAAGGAGCTTCGTCCGATAACTGCTGAGTTACAAGCAAAGGCGAGACCTGCCTTGGTGGCAATGCTTGACAAGCCGAGTCCACACGCACCTGAGCATCAGTAGCAGTCCAGGACGCTACGTCATGTAACTGCTTAACAGCCTGACTGTCAACAACAACAGGAGCGGGAGGACGCTCGACGTCAACTCGAGACTGCCTTGACTGCCTAGACTGAGTAGTCAAAACAACTCTTGACTGCGGTGCTTGACGCTCAGCGTCAAAACAAGTCAACTTCGCTGGTTGGCGAACGTCCTGAACGTCAACAAGACCATTCGGCAGCGGCTGAACGTCCACATGCGGCTGAAAGTCAACACAGGACTGCATCGAGTGAGGCTCTACAAAACGTGACTGACGTGACTTTGTAACGCCAACGTCAACAGGACGAGCAAAGGCTCGTTTGGGCGGCTGACGGCCAGGATCTCGATCAGCTAAGCGGAGAGGATCATCGTGAACCTTTTCAGCAGAATAGTCCTCCATAAGAGAGGCAAGCTTATTCTGCATGTCTTGCAGTACAACCCATTTAGGATCAACGGGAATGGGTGCGGTAAGAGACGAGGGCAACGTCTGTGACTGCAAAACATTGCCTACACTAAGACTCTCGGAGCCTGTGTTACACATCTGTTTAGGCGGCGAGCAGTCTTCCGATGACTGCACAGGGTCAGAGCTGTCCCAATGGCTACAACCAGGACGCTGGACCTGTCCTGAAGGGACTGACTTTCGCTTTAAGGGTCTTGAAACCTTGCTCCACGGTTTCTTACGCGAAAAGCCTTCAGAAGACGAGGAGAAAACCGTCTCGCTCGTCTTATGGTAGGGGCGGTCTTGACGAGACACGCCTGAAACCATAGAGGGAACGTCTGTTCGTTGGTTAAAGCCTCTCGAACCCATAAGTCCTACGACATTACTTCTCCCTGGGGCTTGGGAGCTTGCAAGAGGTCTCGGACTAGGCGAACGACAGACACGAACAGACGAACCCTCGGTCGCAACACTGATAACACTTTGCGCACTAATCACTTTCCCACGATTTTCTAATGTGGCACTCTGACACTTTAACTCTTTTACGTCCGCCATGAGTTGATTACGGTCTGTAGCTAACGACTCAACTCTCTCGCCCAAAGCATGAATGGCACGTAACATATCCGGCATTGATGGTTCCTGAGTGCTAGTAGAGGGTTCAGGCACAACTACTATAGGGGAAGGATTAGGTTCAGGGGCATGGGAGGAGGAAAATTCTAACGATCTAGAGGAACTTCTCCTCACCCTATCTCTCTCTAGCTTACGAGAATACTTGTCAAACTCAAGCCAATCGAATTCCGAAAGGCCCACGCACTCCTCACACCGATCTCCTAATTGACAGGTTTTACCCCGACAATTAGAACACACAGTATGTGGGTCGAGAGAGGCCTTTGGAAGACACTTATTGCAATCCCTAGCATTACATTTACGAAATCTAGGAATTGGAGAAGGGTCAGCCATTTTGAAAAAGTCAAAGAAAGTCCAAAAAACAATCCAAAGTCATCAACAATTAAATCTATCCAAAAAAGAGTTCAAGAGTTTAAGTTGAAGATAAAACACCTGCACTGCGAAAGCTCAAACCAAAAGGAAGTACTTCACCAAGACTGTTGAAAAACTCCAGGTTAACAGCGAGTAATGGTACGTCTTGTCGATCAGACCGACAGAGAAGAATTGGAGCTGTTTACATGTATATGCGGTATCTGGCCGATAGTTGGCGCTGGTGGGCACACACGCAACCTTCATAGCGATCGCTCGCGAGTTTTTGTGTTTTTCTGTCGAGCCGCCGGAGCGTCAGCTATTATATATTCACCGGCTAAGTTAAATATTTAAAAATGTACAATAACAACAAAACACTGCTGTTCCTATATAACAACACTCGCTGATACTGTACTGTAGTGTATACTACTGTAATATATGCACAATACTATCACTACAGTATAACACCACTAACTATTTACGTACGAGGTTCTACACACTGTAAGTCTAAAGCATGATGCGTCTACTGTTTGGGGCACGGGGTAGTGTAAAGTACATATATTATATACTAAAATCACTATAAACACACAGGATATGTAAAGGTTTTTTTATCGAGTTTTTTACATCATAACGTGATTCTGCACAAAAAGGACTGAGGCAGGAAATGTACAAGCAAGGAGAGATGATGCGAGACTGAGGCAGAGTCAGCAAGAGATGGGGTGGATAGGAAAATGGCGAGAAGCATGCTGGGTACAATGAAGCACAGTTGGTTTGAAATTGTCAGGCCATGAGAGTACTTATTGCAAAACTGCGTATAGGTGACTTTTTATTTGATAGGTTATACGATTCTCTGTATGGCGAATGACAGAATCCGCAAAAATAGAACCCGCGGATGACAATCAGCGAATAATGAGGACTCACTGTACAATTAAGAACATGGAATCCATATTAACTTTACCAAAGTGGCTTGGTTCATGGTAAGATCACATCATTCTAGGTTGGATTAGGAGGAACTGAGGTTTCAATGTTTACTATCAATGGCACATGGGTTAATACTAAACTACTATTACAAGATCTTGGTAAACATTAACCAGGCTTGACTATCATAGTCTTACCTGTGCCTACGGTAGCTATTTTAGCCTCAGGTACAAGGATTTGGTTTATAAATTTGGGCATAATAGCACCACACTGGGGTCTTTGAGGCATCCACGTGCAACTAGGGAATATCATAAATTAAAACTTGAAAGGTTGGACAACAAGGTGGAAGAAAGGAAACAGGTATAGTCTTGAAGTTACCTGTATAGGCCAAAAAGCAGGTGCAGCTAGGCTAGGGGCTCAAGGAATGCTGCAAATAAAGTAATAACTTTTGGGAGCCTTTGTAGATCGGTGGACCAAAAACTTTAAGGCTTTCTCTTCTTATTTTCTATGTATTCCGTAACCGAGTCACTCATACAACAAAACCCCCTAGTTTATTAAGCATATTGGTCTGTCGAATTAACACTTGTTGGTCCTTACTCAGCTGAAGTCGCTTAGCTCGCAATTTAACATTATCTCATTTCTCATATGTTCTGGCAAGCCGTACACGTAACACTACGCACGTTAGCGGCATGTTGTTATTTTAATTCTCTATTCAATAAATTAGTTCAACTGGTCTTTGCTCCAACGTGGGTCACTTCCTTCCCTCGCAATTTAGCATTTCCTCATTGCTACTTTCCTCTGGCATGAGGTAACTCCCTCATTTCAATATAATGAGTAATATTATAAAAATATATTGCTATGCTGAACTTGCATTACTGGTTGCATCACCACCATTTCAAGGGACAACCTCCACTTTTCTGTGGCGGACAGGATGGACCAAGACATGGCAAAGAAGAATGAACAGGGGGTTGGGACGAATTATGACTGAGAAAAAGTCTTTACATATGGCCCCGATTACGTTTTGAAGAATACATGAAAATGCTTCTATAGCAAATATGTTTGCATATGTTAGTTTAGAGCATTCATAAAAACTTCCACGTTTTAATGCAAACTATCTTTGGCATGAACAGTTTGTAAAAAACCAAAAGAACATTTCCTTCCCATTATGAGTTGATTTCCTGTCAAAAGAATACCACATTTCACCATTAGGACACTTCGTAAAATGGCCAGTGAAGTCATCAAGCAGTCCGTTATTAATGAATAAGAAGTAAACTCCCTTTGAAAGGAATGAGTAAAATTGTAAACAAATCTGGGTTTTTCAAGCTATCAAACTAATCATCCATGTAAAAAGGGCAGACTAAGTCAGTCACGGAGCTATATGTTGCCATCCTTGCGTCTGGGCTTCTAAGAGTGAGTAATGCCACACCATGCTTGGTACTCCCATCAACTAGCTTGAATTTTGAATAACAGACTTCTGATTGGATTAAAAAAAAAAAAAATTAATTTCCTCAGTCTAACAGGGTACCACTTGGTAGTTACAAAATATTGCACCTGCCGATTAGTTCGGTGGTCAGTAAAGCGTGATAAAAAACACCACCTACGGAAAATTCTAAGACCAATAAGAGCAAAAAAATCATGTAACAGAAATGAACTCAAAAGACATTAGGGTAACTATAAATATTATCAAGAAATTCTCAACGGTAAATACATACAAATGGTTTTTAGAATATATTGAATTGTTTTTATTCTATACAGTACATGCTTGCGATAGGATTGAAACTAAGGGAGTTAGGACAGGCGAAAGTAAATGAAAATGAAGGTAAGAGGCAGCGGTATTTGTGAAGCTTCATCTCACCTGATTGCACAGCAACTTGTAAATTTTTTGGAATCTACATTACAAAAATTCTATCAACTTTTCTTAGTATGATTTTCCCAGCAAATTCATATCAACGGAGTGAAAAAAATAATTTCTTTAACCTTCCCAATACATTCTCATCACCGAAGCGCCATTTACGATGAGAGCATGTGGGGAGGCATCTATGAATCTCTGAATAGGCCAATGATAAATGTTTCGGGGCGTATGTATGATAGCGGCCACCTGTATGTATGATGACAGCTGAAAAAGAATACAGCAGTGTAAGGGAGGTTGCAGGGGGTGTTAGTCCCCATTAGGTAAGGACACGGCTTGTAGGTTAGGTTGGGGGTAAATTTACGTTAGTTGGTGCCCCTATGTAATGCATGCGGGCGGAACTGGCCACTGATATACAAGGACTCAATGTTTCTTCCAATACATGTCTAATGACATATTTCTCTCAGATAATGAGAGCTCTCTATTACTTGGAGTGTCAAGGATCACCGAAATAACAATTCACGCAGTTGATATGCACGGCACATTCAGGTGCCTCTTGACAGAATAGAAAAATAGAGGAGCAATAGGATAATGTTTATTTGTGAGCAGAGAGAGCAATAGCAGAGCAGACCATTTTAAGGACATGATATAAACTATTGGTACTGTATGACATTTCAATTGTGACTCATGCAGCAGGCAAGCGCAGCACATTAATATACCAACTGCCAGAAAAGAGGTGCAATGAGATAGTTTACTTGCGAGGGATGCAAGCCATGGAAGAATAAATCCTAACCCCATGATCGCAGCAAACATGGCACTCATGTGACAAGATTGTAGCAGGAACGTTAAAGGAATTATTATTCGACTAGGCCTAAACATTGTGGGAAAAACATTAAGGTAAGTTGTTGGAATTGTCTTAATGTACATACCAAAAAATATATAAATTACAGGCGAAACGAATTCCAAGGCAGCTAGAAATTAGGAGCAGCTAAGGGGAAAAGAGAAAAATTACGACCCTTACAGTAAGCAATACATAGATTTTTTCTTAAATCGGTGGAGATTGAGTAGAACTTGCCTCCAAAAAGAGATGGCTGATAAAATGGTCTTACCCTTGCGTAGTCTTCTCTGACAATAGTACAGAAGAATTAATCCCTGAATCTAATGGATAACACTCTACAGGAGGTTGCCGAAATTAGATACTACCAGGTAATATACAGGCATTGAAAGGATATCTCAGTATGCAAGTACCCTTGTCCTGGGGGGTTTGCCCTAAGTTACAATGGTCCTATGTTTTAAGAGTCGATGCTGTCCTTCTGCCTCGTCAGGGACATTCTTAAGAATAGGATTTATTCACCTTTAACGTCCTTCTGCCTCGTCAGGGACATCCTTAAGAATAGGATTTACTTACTTTTAACTGCTAAATAAATGAAATTCAATAAAAATAACTAAATAACAAAACATAGGACAACACAGGTCACTTTCGTCCTCGAACAGCACGGAGTTACAATGGTCCTAACTATGTTTTAAGAGCCGATGCTGCCCTTCTGCCTCGTCAGGGACATCCTTAAGAATAGGATTTATTCACCTTTAACAGCTAAACAACTGAAATTCAATAAAATAACTAAATAACACAACATAGGACAACACAGGTCACTCTGGTCCTCGGACAGACACGGAGTGACCGAGAATGGCCCATGGAAAACTGGTTTATATTTACCAAAATTAACTGACACTGAGGTTTATGATGTACCTTATTAACATTGGCGGTAACTAATACTTTCTCCGTTGTTATTCCCGGAAACAATTATGCTTTCAATTAAATGGCTGGAAGGTATAATAGCATCTTACCTCAAACTGTGTTTGGCTTTGTAACAAACAATAACATTGAACCGCTAAAATGGTTCTTTTCTAGTGGAGGTTTTCTATATATATTTCTCATTAAAATTAACAATGTTGACTTATTTGAACTCATTTTATTATTTTGTGACTTTATTCTATAGTTTAACTACATATAACTAAATATTTCTCAAACATAAATTGTGAAGAAATAATACATGTCGGAAATTTCAAAAATCAATAAGAACATCAGTTTTCCGTGGTGCACGTTGTTATTTCGTTGGTGGACTAACTTTTATTAAAACAAGATGCATTGTAACAGGAAATATATTCAATTCACGTGCAATAATGCACGGAATGCATCCATGCCGCTGCCCAATCGTTTGTGGGAAGCGATGCATGCCATTAGGGTCATTTTCTTAAAAGAAGTCGGGACCTCTTTGTGCATTTGGTCCATTCTGCGTCCCTTTTCTTGCAAAGAGATAAGATGGTATTAGAAGGGTAAAATTTCACTTTAAAATGGAATGGCGATTTCAGAATTTTCTAGTTTCTAATATGATTTGACGATAGACTTGAACTGAGCTTATGGGGATACATTTTTCATTACTGAGGTGCATCTTTTTTTGTATAGCATCCATAGTTACGTAAGTCTCTCTTACTGTCCAACAAAGGGAGACGAAGAAAGGAACCCGTGATCTTAGATTAGGTTACAAGCAACCCTCATCCTAAATTATAATAAATTTCATTCACATGCATATATACAGTACACTATATATATATATATATATATATATATATATATATATATATATATATATATATATATATATATATAAATATATATATATATATATATATATATATATATATATATATGTGTGTGTGTGTGTGTGTGTGTGTGTGTGTGTGTGTGTGTGTTTGTGTGTGTGTGTAATTAGAAAGAGTATCCAAGGAAATATTCTTCATTTTCTAGACTCATATTACTATTTTCATTGTGTCCCTCACTATATTAAGCCTTTTGAATTATGAAATCATTACACCTATTTTCTTATATTTAAACTTGGTAAAAGGTATCTGGTTACTACCAGTACTTCATTATTCTTCCAGATGCAGAGGATGGTGATGAGATAACATTGTAACGTCACCTACTAAAATCTACCCAAAATACAACTGAAGAAATTACAAAACATAATAAACAGAGGAACAAAGGTTGGTTCTGAACTAATTGAATGACACTGGCTGCTTATTAAATCTAAAATAGAGTTTTATGTGCAATAACCCATCAAGCTATCACAACCAGTCGTCCAAAACATGTAAGAGAATTGCTACACATGGTGCAGCCAATGAATCCTGTAGACACGAGAATAGTTACAGGTGGTTTCGAATTATTGGAGCCAAGATGGCTGTCTACTGTAGGTTCTAAAGCTTTCCAACATGCTGCCCCAAGACTATACAACAAGCTCCAACTAGACATTCGAAAGACTGAAGATATTGTAAGGCTTTCAAGAAGAAACTGAAGACTTGTTTTTTAAGTGCTTCGATAAGGCAGGTTTGACATTTAAAACTGAGTGATACTCTAACTACTTATGAATGTAAACGATACACAGATCTTGTAGGTCCTATAGTGTGTAGGGTTCCCCTTTGTGATAGAACCAGGAAAACAGCTCTTAAAATTAAGTAAGATTATCATTATCACTCGTCTGACAGCCATGAAACGCTGGTGGTTTTAATGAACATTGAAGGAGCATCAAACCTCTACTATTTGTGACTCCGCTCAGTGGCCACTACTAAATTATCTGAGAAACCCATCCATTCACGTTTCCCTTATACTCTACGCAGCGAGAAATGGTCGATTGGGGATGGCACATGGTTTTAAACAGATTCCTACACTTATGAATATCTCCACAGATCACCCTCTGTCTCCAGTCCAGCTCCACTTCCTTACACGATGTCTCTGCATTTATTTTTTCTCTAATTTATATAAACTAGTGTACTTAAAAGATTGTATTCGAAATTATTCTAACTTTTGTTCCACACCAACAATGAATTAAAATTCAAGGCGTAGTTTCTGTATAATGGTTTCCCCCAACTCTAAACGTGGGACTTTCTTATAAAAAACAGACCAACCAATTTGTGTATCTGAACTGTGACCCAGTCAGAGTCAAGGTCTTGTAGAGGATTTTTTTTTTTTTTTTTTTTTGCCTAAAGTAATGAGATGTTTCAGAGATCCAATGTACAGATAATAGGTTATGTGTACAGACCTCAAAAGCAGGCTAAATAAAATTAATGCAAATCTTACCTTTAGTCTTAAATAAGCCTTGTGAATTAAATTCCATGCATATATTAATGCAAAATCCAATCATTTGTTTAGGCCATGGCCATTAATGAATTAGGGTGGGAGCCCAGTTGCAAATCGGTTTTATGCTGGAGGAAAGCCAAAAACACTGTGAAAACGACGTTTCGCGAAGAGGGAAAGCCACAAATGAGTGAGTTATACCATGAATTGTAAGGAAATCTTGGATAAGATTAGCAGTTAAAAAAATGTGATTCACATGTATGATTGCGATTGGAAATAATGACATGGGTTGGTCAATGCGATCATTATACCTTACATAGTGTACTGTAGGTACTACTAAAGGGCTTTTGTAGCATTTCATTGAACCCTGACTGCACTCACATACAGTATTTTTAGTCTTATTTTGCCTCTATTCCAGCTACCTTTATTCCATATTGCTTTCCAACATTTTAATATTTACTTTGCAATGCCTATTTTTATCTCATCTCTGAATAACCAAGCGACATGATCCAAATTCCATTAATCGAATACAAAACAAGTAAAGCATGAAGAAGTGCCATGGATAATTGCAGGATTACAGCCTATCCTAACTTGGGACATCATATCCTGTCTATTATGACCCTCATTATTTAACGTGGTCTACAGTCATCATCGTCATCATCTCATCCTACACGCCTATTGACAGAAAAGGCCTCGGTTAGATTTCAGTCGTCTCCATCCTTAGCTTTTAAATCAACATTTCTCCACTCATCATCTCCTACTTCACGCTTCATATTCCTCAGCCACGTAGGCCTATGTCTTCCAACTCTTCTAGTGCCTTGTGGAGCCTGCAGTTGAAAGTACCGTAAATTAAAGGTTAAAATTAATGGACGTTTGATGGTCTCAACTAACCTGGACACAAGGTTCTATTTTGTTTGCAGACGTGGTAACCCACTTTAAATCAAACAGAAAGAAAGCTTTTGGTCAAGAAGGTGACGAAATTTTGAATTTTATCTGGGAGTCTCAAAGGAACACACGCAAGAAAATGAATCCATATTCTAGTGTATATATATATATATATATATATATATATATATATATATATATATATATATATATATATGTATATATATATATATATATATATATATATATATATATATATATATATATATATATGTATATATATATATATATATATATATATATATATATATATATATATATATATATATATATATATATATATAAACGTCATATTGTATCTATATATTTGAATGCTGAAGAATAGTAAATTGAAAGCTCCTCAGCGCTACAGGTGAATCTAACATTACCGCCAACCATTTCTGACACGGCAAAAACAGCATACAGAGGTGAAAGCAGCAGATTTCAAAGCTTTGGAAAAATTCCTTTGACGGAAACTTGGAAACCGAACTATTTTGCAATAGCTTTGATTACACACCTGACTCGCCGTGGTTCTCTCTCTCTCTCTCTCTCTCTCTCTCTCTCTCTCTCTCTCTCTCTCTCTCTCTCTCTCTCTCTCTCATGGAAGAATATTGCTGTTAAGTATTTTAGATTTTATTCGGTGGCTCATAATTGAATACGATCATGGGGCTGTATACATTTAAGTGTATATGTATGGGGCCGTGACTGCTGTTAATATTTCTCTGGGGACACCCGTTTGGACAAAATATCTGACAATATATATCAACACATAGCGAATTAAATTTCCTTGTCATTTTAATTGTCATATCGTGTGTGTGTGTGTGTGTGTGTGTCTATAAATGCCATCATACATTAAGAAAGAAATTTAATGTCAAGACAGAGTATCAGCCATCGATTTTATTTCTCCTATGGCTAAATTCACCCACAAATTCGGGTACCAATTATATCTTGAACCGTGTCCCGAAGGTCAAAATTTTTAAATATAAACATACTGAAAAAATCATTAATACCCAAAATTTACATGAATGTTGAGTCTTAACAGTGCAGACGTATTCATTTCCTGAGCATAGCTTTATTTGTATTATAATGTTGAGTGGGAGAACTTCTTGTACGACCTAATATGGCTATTATTGTAAGTAAATATCCAATGCTATGAAGGTCGTCCAGAAAGTCCCCTTCAAACATTTCAACATTATTATTATTATTATTATTATTATTATTATTATTATTATTATTCGATATTGAGAAGCCGGAAGGGAACCTCAGTGTAATAATGAACTGGTGAAAGCAAAACAGAGCAAGCTGTATATTAGTTTTGTAAACAATCGAACAAATAGAACTAAAATAGGAAACGACATACTCAATTTTCAAAAGGAAACTAGAAATCTCTTAATTAAGCTGGTTTTTTTTTTATAGATTTTATAAAAAATGGATCAAGCTATTAGTATTTAATTTTCTTATGAGTCCCTGTGTAATATTGAAGAGTCTTCAAATAAGATGGAACACTTACAATTATCGTCACAGTTGGCTCGTACGCTGGACTGTAGAGGTAAGAAAAAGGCCCTTCATGTTCGGCTGCCAATTTCCCTATTGAAAGCGTTGTGAACGTTATATAGGTTGTCTGAGCAAAGACCTGACAGTGATTTCAGCCTTCTGGAAGCGTTTTACACGTTACAGTTGTCTGAGCAAAGTTCTGACAGTGATTTTAACCTTCTGGGAGCGTTTTACACGTTACAGTTGTCTGAGCAAAGTTCTGACAGTGATTTTAGCCTTCTGGGAGCGTTTTACACGTTACAGTTGTCTGAGCAAAGTTCTAACAGTGATTTTAACCTTCTGGGAGCGTTTTACACGTTACAGTTGTCTGAGCAAAGTTCTGACAGTGATTTTAACCTTCTGGGAGCGTTTTACACGTTACAGTTGTCTGAGCAAAGTTCTGACAGTGATTTTAGCCTTCTGGGAGCGTTTTACACGTTACAGTTGTCTGAGCAAAGTTCTGACAGTGATTTTAGCCTTCTGGAAGCGTTTTACACGTTACAGTTGTCTGAGCAAAGTTCTGACAGTGATTTTAGCCTTCTGGGGCGTTTTACACGTTACAGTTGTCTGAGCAAAGTTCTGACAGTGATTTTAGCCTTCTTGGAGCGTTTTACACGTTACAGTTGTCTGAGCAAAGTTCTGACAGTGATTTTAGCCTTCTTGGAGCGTTTTACACGTTACAGTTGTCTGAGCAAAGTTCTGACAGTGGTTTTAGCCTTCTGGGAGCGTTTTACACGTTACAGTTGTCTGAGCAAAGTTCTGACAGTGATTTTAGCCTTCTGGGGCGTTTTACACGTTACAGTTGTCTGAGCAAAGTTCTGACAGTGATTTTAGCCTTCTTGGAGCGTTTTACACGTTACAGTTGTCTGAGCAAAGTTCTGACAGTGATTTTAGCCTTCTTGGAGCGTTTTACACGTTACAGTTGTCTGAGCAAAGTTCTGACAGTGGTTTTAGCCTTCTGGGAGCGTTTTACACGTTACAGTTGTCTGAGCAAAGTTCTGACAGTGATTTTAGCCTTCTGGGGCGTTTTACACGTTACAGTTGTCTGAGCAAAGTTCTGACAGTGATTTTAGCCTTCTTGGAGCGTTTTACACGTTACAGTTGTCTGAGCAAAGTTCTGGCAGTGATTTTAGCCTTCTGGGAGCGTTTTACACGTTACAGTTGTCTGAGCAAAGTTCTGACAGTGGTTTTAGCCTTCTGGGAGCTTTCTACACGTTACAGTTGTCTGAGCAAAGTTCTGACAGTGATTTTAGCCTTCTTGGAGCGTTTTACACGTTACAGTTGTCTGAACAAAGTTCTGACAGTGGTTTTAGCCTTCTGGGAGCTTTCTACACGTTACAGTTGTCTGAGAAAAGTTCTGGCAGTGATTTTAGCCTTCTGGGAGCGTTTTACACGTTACAGTTGTCTGAGCAAAGTTCTGACAGTGGTTTTAGCCTTCTGGGAGCTTTCTACACGTTACAGTTGTCTGGGCAAAGTTCTGACAGCGACTTTAGCCTTCTGGGAGCGTTTTACACGTTACAATCGTCTGAGCAAAAGTTCTGACAATGATTTTAGCCTTCTGGGGGCGTTTTACACGTTACAATCGTCTGAGCAAAAGTTCTGACAGTGATTTTAGCCTTCGGGGGGCGTTTTGCACGTTGCAATCGTCTGAGCAAAAGTTCTGACAGTGATTTTAGCGTTCTGGGAGCGTTTAACACGTTACAATCGTCTGAGCAAAAGTTCTGACAGTGATTTTAGCGTTCTGGGAGCGTTTAACACGTTACAATCGTCTGAGCAAAAGTTCTGACAGTGATTTTAGCCTTCGGGGGGCGTTTTGCACGTTACAATCGTCTGAGCAAAAGTTCTGACAGTGATTTTAGCCCTCTGGAAGCGTTGTAAATGTTTAATCTTGGATGTAACTAGCGAGAAAAAATTGCAATTTTTCGTGGAGCCCATAAGCTAATTGGAAATTTTGGCAGCTTCGCAAGTAGACTACCGTAGATTCGAATGTCTTCTGCAGCTTTTCTTAATGATAAATGTTTTTTTTTTTATTATTATTTTTGAGTGGTTATAGAATGATATACTCGGCCTAATTTGTGGACGGTACTTACACAGTTTTCAAGTGATTATAGAATATTATATTCGGCCTAATTTGTGGACGGTATTTCCAGAAAATTTCATTTATTTTTGTTTGTTTCATTATTAAAATAAGGTATTTTGATGAAGAGTTCGTTTTTTAGACCAAACTTTTTTGAACGAGGACAAAATATATTGTTAGGAAAAGTTTTTAATTTGTTGTAAAAGATTTTGAATGGGAAGCCATTGATAGAAAACTTCTCTAGAAACCAAATTACTTAGCAAAATCTAAAAAAAAGGTTAATCAAAAGATTTTTAGTTTTCCTTAAAAGCAGATTGAATATCCCTTTTCCCGTTTTAATTATACTTGTTTACAAAATCAATGCACAGCTTATTACCACCGGTAACGAAGTTGGAAGGAGGTTAAGTTTTCGCCACTGTTTTTGTTTGTTTGTTTGTGTGTGTTTGTTTGTGAACACCCTCCTGGCCACAATTTTAATCGTAATGAAACTTGCAGGGTTTAACTGTTATGTAATAAAATGGAAATGATTAAATTTTGGAAGATCAAGGTCAAAGGTCAAGCAAAATTTCCAGTTCACGTAATCAGCCATAAGTTTGAATATCGTTGTCACAGAGACTTCAAACTCGGTTTATTTGAGTATATGAAAATCCAAGCTAATTAATACACGTTAAGGTTAAAGGTCAAAGTCAAGCAAAAGGTCGAAAAATAAGCTGCCGCAGCGGAGGTCTGCGCTCTACTGAGTGCCCCTCTAGTTCTAGATTGTTTTGCCTTCTTTCACCCAGGAACAGGATTATAAACACGTTTGAAACGTTGTTTTATCGGCGATGGAAATGAATGTATGAATGTCTGGCGTTGTCGTAATTCTCCAGTTCCTTGTTCTTGTTCTTCACCTTCTTCTTATTATTATTTCATGGTATATACACATCTTAGATAAAATATACAAACGAAGATTTAAACTTTATGGAAATAAGAGACCATTTGGGAGCGTCCAAATATCTATAAAAGGTATTGAAGAATAGGTGGCCTATTTCAGGAGAATGCTATATTTCATGTCAGAGTTCAACATTCCACGTTTATTCTACAACAATAGCAAGAGAGATACATCTGGTCTGAAAAAAAATGCCTTTAACAAAGGTCAACATGTGCTGTTGTTTTTGGAAACCTATGAATGAAGAGAAATTAAGACAAGTATTCATTTAGATTGTTGTCAGAAAATACTAAATCAAAATTGCACACGATTATGAAAATAAATGATCAACTTATAAGGTACGAAGTAAAAGACACGGGACATTTAAGATTTATTCTAATGATAACTTAAAGTAAAATAAAACAGGTAACAATGAAAGGACACTAGAGGTATCATTCTTATCATGATGTCGAATCGCACATCAAAAGGAACTGAGGACCAATTATTCCTTGGAAAGATAAAACATCTTATCTCATCACTATCCTTCCTGTTGGTTCTGTCATCCATTTCGTAATACAACAAATTCTAATGTTCCTACTTTTATAAAATTCTAAACACACGGCTGTTGGACGTAGTTGAGACAGAATCCCCTGTTGTTGCTTTCAGTTGGGACAGACGTTTGTTCTCTGTCATCTGTGTGGTAGACCAACACAAATGGCTTCACCTGACCTGTTTGAAAAGCGAATGCAATAGTTTTCAATTTAGGATATTGGTGGATGACTTGTTGATAGGAAATAGGAGATAAAGGTATGACTAAGGCAATTAGTTTTAGCGAATCATTAATTCTAGAATCTATTATAAAAACTGACATTGCTGAAAGTCTAAGAGTGTAAGAATAAACAAGACTCTATTTGGGAGATTAAAATTTTGATATTATCAAGGTTCGTAAAGGAAATAAAACGTATATGGGACTCCTGAAATGGTGAAAAGAGATGCTCGTTTTATGAACTGGCAATTTTAAAACTACTATTGAAAATCAATTATAACCATTTCAGGGATTCTCGTGTGAAAATATGCCTCACGAACTGAAGACTTCCATGTTTTCTATGTGCTTCGATCATGGGGATTTGGCAATAAACGAACAATAAAGAGTGTGAAATAATGAATGCTTTGAAATGTATACGATAAAATTAGTTACGAAAGGTCCTATAGAGAGAGTAGGATTTCTCTGCAGTATAGGACCAGAAAAGCAGCCCTTAAAGTAAAGTAATTCGGGAGATCCTTGCCGTAATTCCCTGTCGTTCAGGTTAACGGCCATCTTTCACGCATCATGATTCGATCCATTAGCAAATCTAAATATTATTTTGCCCACTATTATTGTAAAGACAACAAATAAATACACAAGACAAGGAGTAAAAATATACACCAAGAAGCCCATTGGACTTAGCAAAGCAAATCTAAATATTCTTTGCCCACTATTATTGTAAAGACAGCAAATAGATAAATGAGATAAGGAGTAAAAAATATACATCATCAAGGTGCCCATTGAACAGAGAAATTTAGATGTTTAGGAAGATCAGGCCTGAATGCCTTGTGGAAGTATTGTGGGGAATGTAGTGACCACCACTTTACAGTAATTCAACTTACCCATCATACAGCCACTTCCTCATAAATATACCCACACCCTACACATACAGTATCCCCGCAAAGACCACACAAAAAGTTAGCTTTGCACTGACACTTCATTCCACTTTATTATTATTTTTTTTTTTTTGGTTTACTAAATCATACAGAAATTAGTTCATGTACATACAATCTTTCTAAGGGACGAAACTATGGCAAGACACCATTCACAATAGAAAAATATCACCAGAAAATAAATACTATGAAGTCAATTATCTCGTTGACTTTTTCATTTTAGTTATTATTATTAAAAGGAGATTAACCAGCCTAGTGAGTAAAGCCGTGTCAAGCTCGACTCTCATAGAGCTGGCCCGATTAAATTCAGGAAGAAAAATCTATCTGTTTATTTTTTGGGGTTAGCAGGTATAAAAAAAGAACAAAAAATGACTTTTCTTCTCTTCGCTCCTCCCAGCCTGACGAGGGATTCAGCCGAATTTGGTTGGTACTGCTAGGGTGTACAACCCACCCACCCACGTTAGCCTATCCTCCACAATGAAAATATTATTTATATTTATGCTAAATAAATGAATAAAGCAAAATATATATAAAATATAATGAGTAAAAAAAATATATAAATTATGAGGTAAAAATTTGTGATAAATAGAAATTTATTCACCATAACCTTTTCAAAACGTATCTACTAATATGAAAACAAACTGGTAAGGCATTCAATTTTAGAGAGAGTTTGTGGGATATATTATCTGTAAATGAACATATTTAGTTGAAGGTACGTTAAATTAATGGGCTAAAAGTTTTCCATTTTTATCAAAGAGATTATAGATTCAATCCAGTTAAAATTAAGTTTCTTTTCCTTAGGCGTTACTATGTGGTCATAATGTCCTGGAATAAGTCTGCTAATGATGTCCTGTCTCTGGAAGATGATGATAATAATACTGAATAGTTGAAATTAAAATGAATGAAGTCATATACTGTATTAAGTATGATTTAATGGCTCCGATAAAGAAAAAAAAAACAGGATTAAAATGAAATAGCCCTGAAAGGAAAAAGTACGATGAAATGTCATTAAAAAAACTAATCCAACAGGTAAGTTGTAGTCAGATCGCCACTAGACACTCGAAATATCAAGTCTTTAACATACCATATTATTATGATGCAGTTTTTGTCCTGGATACCTATCTCACCGTTAGAGAAAAGTAGTTATGTTACTAAAAGATTCATTTACAATGTTTAAAAAACCTTAATTTTAATCGGAAATTCTCCGTAAAAATATACCGTTTCCAGCAGAATTTCAGTTAAATACAGGCGACCGTAATTTTGCCCTACTGTGTTATCCTCTTTTACGGGTTGGTGACCGTAATGTCACTCCTTCACGTCAATAGATCTGTTTCTAAAAAGGTAAATGCCCGGCAATATTTGTTCCAGGATTTTTACCGTTCTTTACAGAGGCAATTTTTGAACAGAGTAGAACGGAAATCCACCTGACGCATAGACAAAAATATTAAAATATGAAATCGGAAACACTTTTCCATGAAGCTAAATTTTTGATTGATCAACAGAAGGATGCAGGTATAGAAGTGACGTTTCCTGGCTAGTACAGTAGTAACGTGTTTGCCTAGCATTCGCATGGCAAGAGATCGATCCCCGCCCAGGACCGTGAGTTTAAGCTGTTTACTGGGGAGGCTACTGCTGTGGTAGGGCACCACAGTGGGGGGTTGGGCTTGCCCGGCTGACGT
>NC_090729.1:181404322-181406822 GCF_036898095.1 Palaemon carinicauda | reverse complement strand
TAGGAGCTGGAAAGGAAAAAAAAAAGAGTGGGGTGTGACTAACTTGATTTTCAGAGATTAAAAGGTAGCTTATTTTACATTCTGTTTCCGAAGTTTTTTTTTTATGGCGAAGGACTGTTTGTCGTGATTTGAAATACACATCAAATACGAATCAAACAAAAGCATACAACTGATTTTAATGTTTTGATGCTTCACTTCTTTAATTTCACCATCGATTTTTGTTTATTGCTTTAATTTTGCTATAGAATTTTGTTTATTTCTTTCATTTCGGCACAGATTTTTTTTCATTTCTTTCATTTCGTCGTAGAATTTTGTTTATTTCTTTCATTTTTCTAAAGGTTTTTGTTTATTTCTTTCATGTCGCCATATATTTTTGTTTATTTCATTCATTTTGCTATATTATTTTATTTCTTTCATTTCGCCATAGAATTTGTTTATTCTTCCATTTCGCCATAGAATTTTATATTGAACATAGTTTGTGTTGCAATTAAACCAAGTATCTTATAAAAAACCAACAACAAAAACACTCACGACACTTTATAAAAAAAACAACGTTAAAGTCTCATACACCACATAAATGATCACTGAGGAAAATTTATCACGAATTTATCCAAACACGAGAAGCGATGGTGAAGAAAAACAACAAACGGCAAATTAATCTTGAACGAGGAAGCGTTGACTTTACTCACCTTCCCAAACATCCGACCAATCAATCAAATATTCGGTTTTGGGAAACCTATAGCAAAAGGAGCCTTTGATCTGCTGCATATTGTATGAGCCATTGAATTGCAGATGCAGCGAGACGCATGAATGACGGGGCTACTGGGGGAGGCAATTAGACATGGAAATGAAATATTCTCCAGGATGAAATGCGAGAATTTCGAGGTACTTTTCGGGTGTGACAAACATAAGTGAATACTGGGGGTGAGTTGTTTTGCACATCGTTTCTTTTTCGTTGATTCTTTTTTTTCTTTGACTGTCTTTTTTTATTTGTTAAATATGACGTTTATAGCCCGTAGAGTTTTTAACTTTTGCATAGTTTCTGTTTTTAATATTATTATTATTATTATTATCATTACTTACTAAGCTACAACCCTAGTTGTAAAAGCAGGATGCTATACGCCCAGGGGCCCCAACATGGAAAATAGCCCAGTGAGGAAAGGAAACAAGGAAAAATAAAATATTTTAAGAATAGTAACAATAGGTTTAAAAGTCCAAAGGCCACTCTTGAATGTCAGAGGCAAGGGACAGTGACAATACCTTAGCTAGCAGGACAATGCCCTAGAGACTGACCATATATTCCTATGATCAATGCCCAAGCCCCTATCCACCCAAGTTAGGACAAGGGGGGCCAGGCAATGGCTGCAGATAACTTAGCAGGTAGACCTATAGGCTACCCCAAAACCCACACCCTTAGCTCACAAGGATGGTGAGGTTGCAGACACTACAAGAAACTATCACGCTTGAGAGGGACTCGAATCCAAGTCCGGTGATCGCCAAGCACGGACGTTTCAAATAGTCACCACAATTTCGACTTGGGAATCCTGGATGAAACCCCATTGCAGTAAAACTTTCACGACCTCACGGTGCCATTTACCATTCTCTCTCTCTCTCTCTCTCTCTCTCTCTCTCTCTCTCTCTCTCTCTCTCTCTCTCTCTCTCTCTCTCTCATACTTCCTTTAAAATATTACTTAACACCATCAACAGATTCGTCAATGGCCGTTATGCCATTTTTCTACTGGCTCTATTTGATGAAAAAACTTTAAGATGAAAATAAGAGTAGGCCTAGAGATTTTATACATGATTTCGATATTTGTGTGGCAATTAACACAAACAAATGAACAAGTAAACAAACAACGAGTCCCTCTTTATTATGCAAACTCTCGGAAGCTTCGAGAGTGACGAGTGAGAAATCTGATCAAAATCAATAATGGGAACCTTGAAAGAGGCAGTAGGCCTACCCCAAACTAGGCCCTTATTCAAGATTTCTTGACCTGCATATAATTATATATTACACAACCTAAGATCGTAGTTACTAAGAGACATTTTATGTAATCTGTAACTTGAGTTCTTAATGAAAACAAAGATTTATTTTCATAAAATCTGTTGGCCATTTTTTTTTTTTTCAAAATTACCTGAAAGCGTTTTAGACTAACGTTTCACAAAACCTGCAATGACACAATGTCCAAACGGTATTCAAACATAGCGAAAATATAGAAAAGCCATAAATCTAACTAAATATGGTTTCTTTTCTATATGCCTTGCCATAAGTTTATTATTATTAAAAGGGAGGATATTAATTAGACCAATGGGTCAAACTTGTAAATGCTCCATTGCGGGGTTGAGAGAATATATTGCAGACATTCAATTTAGGAAAAATAAACATTATAAGTTAATATTACATAGCTACTGAAACACACAGACACACAAAGACACATATACACGTGCGTAAATATATATATATATATATATATATATATATATATATATACACACATAC
>NC_090729.1:181394322-181399322 GCF_036898095.1 Palaemon carinicauda | reverse complement strand
AATATGCATGTATTTATATCAAGAAATTTAAAACTAATAATCTGCTCGTAGATAAAATATAACGTTCAACAATTAAATAATCTGATCTCTCTGCTATACGTTACGCAGAAGTGAAAGTGATTGTCAAACGATTAAACAGTTACAAACTGTTTCATAAGTAATTGAGTAATACTAATAACTGTCATGCTTTTGTAATTACCGAGGAAAAAGCGTACTTACACACGCAACACGTCCCGAGTCCTTGTTGACAGGTTCCCGATGCGGAGCCGCCCAGGTTTTTGCACTGATTGGCAGTGTAGCAAGTGCCGTTGTCTCCACCAGTGGCGGTGCAAGCCGTATTTTGGATGGTTATCAGCGAGAACAGAGGGAAAACTGGGGATATAGAGATTTGAAAAACTACTAGGAGTTATCATAGAAATATACAGGGGTTTTCAATCATAATTACTTCTTTTTAATGTAATATTCTTAATTACGAGTTCCTCTTGAAAAAAAATATCAGTTTCCTAAGAACTGGAGATATAGAGATTTGAAAAACTACTAGGAGTTATCATAGAAATATACAGGGGTTTTTAATCTTAATTACTTCTTTTTAATATAATATTCTTAATTACGAGTTCCTCTTGGAAAAAATGTATCATTTCAGTTTCCTAAGAACTGGAGAGATAGAGATTTGAAAAACTACTAGGAGTTATCATAGAATTATACAGGGGTTTTCATCATAATTACTTCTTTTTAATTTAATATTCTTAATTACGAGTTCTTGGAAAAAAAAAGTATCTTTTCAGTTTCCTAAGAACTGGGGATATAGAGATTTGAAAAACTACTAGGAGTTATCATAGAAATATACAGGGGTTTTCAATCATAATTACTTCTTTTTAATATAATATTCTTAATTACGAGTTCCTCTTGAAAGAAAGTATCATTTCAGTTTCCTAAGAACTGGAGATAAATAGAGATTTGAATAGCTACTAGGAGTTATCATAGAAATATACAGGGGTTTTCAATCTTAATTACTTCTTTTTGATATAATATTCTTAATTACGAATTCCTCTTGAAAAAAAGTATCATTTCAGTTTCCTAAGAACTGGAGATATATAGAGATTTGAAAAACTACTAGGAGTTATCATAGAAACATTCAGGGGTTTTTCATTATTAATTACGAATTCCTTTTATTAAAAAGTATCATTTTAGTTTCCTTAGAACTGGGGATATAGAGATTTGAAAACTACTAGGAGTTATCATAGAAATATACAGGGGCTTTTCAATCTTAATTATGACTTTTTTTTAATAAAAAGTATCATTTTAGCTTCCTAAGAACTGGGGATATAGAGATTTGAAAACTACTAGGAGTTATCATAGAAATATACAGGGGCTTTTCAATCTTAATTATGACTTTTTTTTTAATAAAAAGTATCATTTTAGTTTCCTAAGAACTGGGGATATAGAGATTTGAAAAACTACTAGGAGTTATCATAGAAATATACAGGGCTTTTTTTATTCTCAAATACGAATTCCTTTTAATAAAAAGTATAATTTTAGTTTCCTAAGAACTGGGGAAATAGAAAAAATGAAAAACTAGTAAGAGTTATCATAGAAATATACAGGGGTTTTTCATTCTTAAATACGAATTCATTTTAATAAAAAGTATAATTTTAGTTTCCTAAGAACTGGGGATATAGAGATTTAAAAAACTACTAGGAGTTATCATAGAAATATACGGGTTTTTTTTATTCTTACATACGACTTTGTTTTAATAATAAGTGTAATTTTAGTTTCCTAAGGACGAAAATGTAACTCGAAGGTTTCCTCATTCATAATTATGTTTGTGAATACATCCTGCAACAATCTCGGTTTTCATTAAGCATAAATTAACTTCTTTTGTTAACTATGAAAAACCATTAACAAGACACAAGCCTTCAATTTAATTTACGTTTCCATTATACATTTCAGGTTCTGTATTATTCAAACTCCGCAAAAAGAAAATCAGTCGTAATGAATATTCTTACAACTTGAAAAAATTTGAGATCACTCTGATTATAAATGTAAAAAATAAGAAAATAATATTAACATTAACTTAAGGATACCAGAATTTCCAGGGGTGCATTAACTCGCTAAACCGCTAAGGGGACCTGCCAATTATACATCTTTTTTCACGAGAAGACATATCCCTATTAGCTAGCTGAATAATTCAATTTAAACATATATATAATCTTCAAAGGTTATTAATCTGCCCCCTTCCGTCCTTTGTTATAATTGGACAGTTAAAATTTGCATTTGTTAGAGCATTTTTTTTTTCTTTTGGACCTAATGACTAGGTTATTCAACGCGTGAAAATACTGAACCTTAACTTAGCATTTACCACCCGAAAATACTGAATCTTAGCTTAGCATTTAACATCCGAAAATACTGAATCTTAGCTTAGCACCTAACGCCCGAAAATACTGAATCTTAGCTTAGCATTTAACATCCGAAAATACTGAATCTTAGCTTAGCACCTAACGCCCGAAAATACTGAATCTTAACTTAGCATTTAACATCCGAAAATACTGAACCTTAGCTTAGCACTTAAAGCCCGAAAATACTGAACCTTAACTTAGCATTTACCACCCGAAAATACTGAACCTTACCTTAACATTTAACATCCGAAAATACTGAACATCAACTTAGCATTTAACATCCGAAAATACTGAATCTTAGCTTAATATTTAACATCCGAAAATACTAAACATCAACTTAGCATTTAACACCCAACAACCTTAACTTTGCATTTAACGCCTAGAAATACCGAACCTTAACTCCGCATTTAACGCGTGAAAATACCAAACCTCACCTCAACGCTGATTTATGACACGGTGAAGGGTATAATAGAATCATGACAAAAAGAAATGAACGGACGAGTAAGCATATAACAATCGGCTATAAATCACTATAATTCTTCTAAATAACTATAATTTACCATAGCGTTGCCGCTACGACTGCGTTCTCATCGACACGGAATCTCAAAAGAATTTGATTTATGGTAAGAAGGTAAAGAGATTGGACGACTTGCTGTGATTATCTAGGGAGTAATGTGATTTACCTGGAATATATTTCTTATGTTTTTTTTTTTTTTTTGGGGGGGGGGGGGTTGGGGTTGATATAAAATTATGTACATAATAAATTTAGGTGGGTATGCTATAGGCCATACAGATTATAAGGTGGCTAAAAATTATGATAAATGTAAATGATTAATACAAGTGAAACACGTAAAATTAGAGAACTATTTAAGAAAATTAAATGTACAAATAATATATATATATATATATATATGCATATGTATAAAAAACATACGCATATATATATATATATATATGCATATGTATAAAAAACATACGCATATATATATATATATATATATTTATATATATATATATATATATGCATATGTATAAAAAACATACGCATATATATATATATATATATATAATTTATATATATATATATATATATATTGGTCACTTTTTCACAATAATTTATTCATTGCTCTAAAGATATGTAGACAGTTTTTACAAAAGAAAACAAAGGACAAAAAGAACAGTTTTAGGTCGAATCTCACAGCAAATTGACAGAGGAAAGATAATAGGTCGTAAAAAGGTCGTCAGTGTAAAGGGGAAACTGAAACAAAGAAAGTAAGTAGGTCTGAGGAAATCGTAAATTGTATCGGTATTTCAGCCGATAATATAATTTTGTTACAAAGTCACCACTGAACAAAATGCAAATATCAATGTGGAAAGAATGACAGACCGAGAAACGGTCAAGTTAGGTTGTCCAGTGTTTTTTTTTTTTCTTTCTTTCTTTCTTTACAGGCATAAAAAATAATAGGATGACTGAATGAATGATTTGCATTCATCTGGCACCATACACTCTTAAAAGAAACAGCAATTCTAATCGGAAATTTTCCGTAAAAATATACTGTTATCAGCCGTATTCAGTAAAATACAAGCGACCGTAATTTTACCATGCTTTGTTATTATCTTTTTACGGGTTGGTGACCGTAATATCACTCCTTAACATCTATAAATCTGTTTTTATAATGGTAAATGACTGGCAACATTTATTCCAGGATTTTTACCGTTTTTTTACGGCAAATTTTTAAGTGCAAGAATAATGGGAGGGATTAACAAGATAAGAAACACCAAGGAAAACGATATATCTTTAAGGGTTGTTTTAGTTTGTCGCATTTGCTTTGAATGAGTTTTAAAGCTTCTTCCTTTATACGTGGAAATTAAATAAGATACAATCCACAAAAAGACAGAATGGACTATAACACAAATAGTCACATCTGCATCTGCTGCAGCTGCGGTTTTTGCAGCTGCATCTGTGAAATGTAACCTTTGCGACAAAGGTATCAAACGCAAAATGTTTCGAATGTAGGCCACCAAAGGAAAACGGCTTTACAATAACTATCTATCCATATAGCATGAACCAGAGGGGCACTCAGTAGAGCGCAGACCTCCGCCGCGGCAGGTTATTTCTGGACCTTTTGCTCGTATATGACATGAATTAATTGCCATGGATTTTCATACACTCAAACAAGAACCAAGTTTGAAGTCTCTGTGACAACGATGTTCAAACTTATGGCTGGTTACGTGAATTGGACATTTTGCTTGACTCTGATCTTGACCTTTGACCTTGACCTACCAAAATTTATTGATTTCTATTTTTAACATAACAGTTAATCCCTGAAAGTTTTATTACTCTACGATCAAAATTGTGGCCAGGAAGGTGATCACAAACAAACACACAAACAGGGGCGAAAACGTAACCTCCTTCCAATTTAGTTGGCAGAGGTGATTATGAAGGAAAGTACGTTGTAGAATTTAGCAAAAGAACGTTCGGTGTTAGGTAAATTATTCAGATTCACTGATAACATTCACGAAAGATAGGTGTTATATGATTAGTCTCTTGATGTTACATTAAAAAATGTAAGGCAAGGCAAATTTGATGCCTATAGCATCCTG
>NC_090729.1:181386822-181389322 GCF_036898095.1 Palaemon carinicauda | reverse complement strand
AATAATAATAATAATAATAAAAATAATAATAATAATAATAACAACAACAACAACAACAACAACAACAATAATAATAATAATAATAATAATAATAATAATAATAATAATAATAATACTGGTATATTCGTATTTTGGGTCATAATTATATATCATTACGTATATAATCTAACAACCTGTTTGAAAACGAAATAGATAAGGACAGGAGGACAAAATAAAGTGTCTCTTTCGATAAACTTGCAAATTAAGATATAACTAACCGTGGGTTTGATTAAAAGGATCTGGACTGTAAGGTTAAGATTACGTGAATTAATTGGCACTATATTGTAAGATTAAAATTAGCTTAATATGATTCTTTTAATTCCTCATTCTCAAATCAATAATTGTGTTGCAAATAATTACAAATCATAACTCCATTATAATTTTCCTAACTGTGAGCTAAGATTTAAACATAGTACGAATATATATATATATATATATATATACATATATATATATATATATACTGTATATATATACACACATACATATATAAATACATATATATATATATATATATATATATGTCAAACTTGGCAAAGAACAATATATAAAGAAATGGAAGATATAATGGACTAGGAACAATAATAAATACTAATTATAGACGTCCATGAACATATTTATATTAAGAATAATTAACAACAGTGAAGTGAATTGTTTTAGTGAAATTAATCTGTCAATAAATATGAGCTTTTTTTGTATAGAGAACTTATTAGCGACATCATTGATAGCAATGATAATAATCTAAAAACATTTTTTGATGAAGATGATAATAATAATAATGATAATATAATAAAGAGCAAGTGTCTGGCTTTATATACATTTAAATACATTTCTTTCCTGTCACGCTGGGGTAGGGTGAGAGAGAGAGAGAGAGAGAGAGAGAGAGAGAGAGTAGTCATACCCTGGTGAAAGGGGGTAACCCGAGAGGTACAGTCGGAAAGTATAATGTCTCACAAATTGTTGAACCAGCGGTTTGTAGGAGGAGAGGGTAGGAAGGGTTGAATTTGTGTATGTGTGTGTGTGTGTGCATATCTATATGAATATTTAGCCGTCTCATGAAAATCGCGTACACTATAGTCAATTCTTTTTAGCGAGGCAGATTTGCACTGACTCGCAGGGGTCCCCTTTTAGCTCGGAAAAGTTTCCTGATCGCTGATTGGTTGGACAAGATAATTCTAACCAATCAGGTAGCAGGAAACTTTTCTGAGCAAAAAGGGCACCCCTGCGAGTCGGTGTAAATCTGCCTCATTAAAAAGAATTGCCTATAGTTAAGAATAATAAACATCAATATTTCCTGGAATGTTTTCAAAATTATCTTTCATCAGCTCCTGCTCTTCATTTCCTTATTTTCCATCACCCAGATTATTAGGATAAGAAGGCCATGGAGTTATAAAATAGATGGGGGTGGGGGAGAATGTCCGCTTCATGGGTAAATGTGGGTGGGGGGGGGATAGACCTCTGCCATGATACATTTTTCCGCAGCTCTTTCCGAAGAGCATCCTTGAGACACAGGACGTGTACCCACCAAGCATCCGGCCGCCATTAGCTCTTCCACCCACAATGCACCGGAAGATCTGATGTCACAACCCCAAAACAGCAACTGGCATTTACTTACTGTAGGTAAACAGGCAATGCCAGGCATTACGTTGTCAGGTCGAAGAAGGAGGAGGAGGAGGAGGAGGAGGATTACTCACTTACACCCACCCACCTGTCTAAGTATAGCCTTCATTAAAGGATAGTTTGGGGGCAAGAAGCCTTCACGCGCTTTGACTGCCTTTACAGGCTAACATTCCACGTTGCAGCGTAGGTGAATAGAGTCTTCGGGTCAGGCGAACCCTGAGAGTGTTTTGAGTGTGAGCGAGACTCAATACTGGGAAGGAAAATGCCCGGAGCAAATTAACAGGCGTCAAAGAGAGAGAGAGAGAGAGAGAGAGAGAGAGAGAGAGAGAGAGAGAATATGCTGAAATCTTGTTACAATGTGAACTTATCTACTGGTGAAACTAATTTTCGTCAAAGCTCTATGTATAAGTACATATATACAATAATGAAAATATATTTTCTCATACCACCTACCTTCCCTTTCCTTTCCTTTTTTTCCAGAATCTGATATTTATCTTCACAAGAAAAAAGAAAAAGAAAATAGAAAAACCTGTTGACAGATTGACTACCACTTTCTCAAAGCTCTCCCGTTTAAGAGAAATTTTACAAAGGGAGGGAACGGATATAATAAAAATAAATTATTCAAAGATGATAATAGACAAAGAGAAAAAGATAGAACAAGCTCTTGACAGACTGACGACCACTGTCTTCCAAAACTGCTGTTCTAGAATCTAAAGATTCTGTCCTAAGATGACAAATTTTATAAATGAAACGAACCAATATAAAAGAAATAAATTATTTAAAAATGATAATAAACTACAGTAATAGTACAATAGCAAGGGGGTGGGTGTGGGCCTAAACC
>NC_090729.1:181369322-181381822 GCF_036898095.1 Palaemon carinicauda | reverse complement strand
CAGGAATATTCAGCAGCTTACAACAAGGAAGAACAAACAAGATGTCCCAGTCTACTACTGGCCATCTTCAAGTTCAGAAGAAAGTGGGTGGTGTGGTTTTCATGGAACCAGAAGAGGAAGGATCCTTAATGTATAGGATGACCTCTTGGCTAAGGACTTCGAAGCCTCTAAACTCTGAGGGCGGGATGGAGGAGAAGGTGGGAGGAGGACCATCAGAGAAAACGGGACCGAAGAGAGAGGAGGAGGAGGAGAGTATTCAGAGGAGAATGGAGGAACGCATCATTTCCCTGGAAAGGGAAATCAGCTCTAGAAAGGAAGTCGAGTCGAGATTCATAGCAGAGAAAGAAGAGTTGTTAGCAGAGAATCAACGTCTCTCTAACGTCATTGGAGCTCTTCAAATCGATAGGAAAATCGAGATGGACAATATGACAAACATTAATGACGACCTGGAACTAACAAAGGAAAATCTGAAAAAGGAAATCTTCAATCAAAAAGTTGTCCTAGGAAAATATCAAACTGAGTTGACCGAGAAGGAAAGGGAAATCACCTCTAGAAAGGAAGTAGAGTCGAGAGTCTTAGCAGAGAAAGAAGAGTTGTTAGCAGAGAATCAACGTCTCTCTAACGTCATTGGAGCTCTTCAAATCGATAGGAAAATCGAGATGGACAATATGACAAACATTAATGACGACCTGGAACTAACAAAGGAAAATCTGAAAAAGGAAATCTTCAATCAAAAAGTTGTCCTAGGAAAATATCAAACTGAGTTGACCGAGAAGGAAAGGGAAATCACCTCTAGAAAGGAAGTAGAGTCGAGAGTCTTAGCAGAGAAAGAAGAGTTGTTAGCAGAGAATCAACGTCTCTCTAACGTCATTGGAGCTCTTCAAATCGATAGGAAAATCGAGATGGACAATTTGACAAACATTAATGACGACCTGGAACTAACAAAGGAAAATCTGAAAAAGGAACTCTTCAATCAAAAAGTTGTCATTGGAGAATATCAAACTGAGTTGACCGAGAAGGAAAGGGAAATCACCTCTAGAAAGGAAGTAGAGTCGAGAGTCTTAGCAGAGAAAGAAGAGTTGTTAGCAGAGAATCAACGTCTCTCTAACGTCATTGGAGCTCTTCAAATCGATAGGAAAATCGAGATTGACAATTTGACAAACATTAATGACGACCTGGAACTAACAAAGGAAAATCTGAAAAAGGAACTCTTCAATCAAAAAGTTGTCCTAGGAAAATATCAAACTGAGTTGACCGAGAAGGAAAGGGAAATCACCTCTAGAAAGGAAGTAGAGTCGAGAGTCTTAGCAGAGAAAGAAGAGTTGTTAGCAGAGAATCAACGTCTCTCTAACGTCATTGGAGCTCTTCAAATCGATAGGAAAATCGAGATGGACAATTTGACAAACATTAATGACGACCTGGAACTAACAAAGGAAAATCTGAAAAAGGAACTCTTCAATCAAAAAGTTGTCATTGGAGAATATCAAACTGAGATGACCGAGAAGGACCAGATAATCATTGAACTTACAGAACAATTGGAAAAAGCTCGCCAAGACAACAGAGAACTAAAAAAGATAGTTCATGAGAAGATCGAAGTGATTGGGGAGATTTCAGTGGAGAGAAATGTACTTGAAAAGAGCCTAACTGAGGCAAGGATGAATGATATGAACTGGAATGAAAGGTACAAATGCCTCTTGGATGAATTAGAATGTCTCAAGAAAGAACATTTAAATAAATTATGTGAGATGGAGCAAAACCACCTAGAATTCGGCGAGAAACTACAAGAAGTTGATCGTGAAAAGGTGGCCTCTATTCATCGCCTGGAATCTGTATTTGAGGCAGAAATAGATGAACTGAATGAGACAAATGAAAAGCAAATGCAGATTATCAGAGAGATGGCAACAGAGAAAGAGAGGTTGGAAATTAGCCTGACTGAGGCCAGGATGGAAAACTTGACAAATGAGGGAAATTACAGTTGCCTCGTAAAGACGTTAAAAGACGTTAAGAAGGAAGTCTATAGGCTGGAAGATGAGTTGTCTAAGGCTCTAGAAGAGATTGGCGAACTAAAGGAGACGAGGACTTCCATAGCCAAGGAGAGAGATTCTCTCCAGGAACGCATCGGCCATTTAAGTTCTAGTAAGGAAGTGGCAGAGAACAGGATCGTCCAAATCACCAAAGAAAATATTGGTATGAAGGACGAGCTGCTTGCCGCAAATGAAATCACCTCTTTACTCAAGGAGAAACTTGAAGAGAGAGATAAGAAAAAAGATGAAAACAAACCTGGAATAAGGAAAGTGAAACTTAGAAGATCAGGTTTAAAAATCTCGACCGAGATGGATGTTAAGATGGATGGACACAAGGAAGATGTCCAAATGGATGTTAAGATGGATGGACACAAGGAAGATGTCCAAATGGATGTTAAGATGGATGGACATAAGGAAGATGTCCAAATTGATGTTAAGATGGATGGACATAAGGAAGATGTCCAAATGGATGTTAAGATGGATGAACACAAGGAAGATGTCCAAATGGATGTCATTGTCAATAAAAAAGGGGAAGACAATGTAGTTAAGGCAGAGGACCTGCTTGCCAACGGACACAAGGAGGAGTTGGAGAACGAGCCTGACGGAGGGATATCTGGTTTGGGTCAGGTATTGGGCAGACTACTAGCCTCAAAAGGAGCTGTCCCTGTCAACTGCCTCCGGGGAGAGCAGAAACTCCAAAAGGAAAAGGAGGAAAAGCAAAAGGAAGAGAAGATTGCAAAGAAAAAACCTGCTCGCAAACCTATCGTCTTTGACCTGGAACCCGAGAATCATAAAAGGGTTTCTTCCTCACCCCATACAGGAAGAGGTACAGATGGGTTCTTTAACTCGACAATCTGCGGTGGATCTGGCAGCCATATCATCTTCCAAGGTGCAAAGGTTGGAGTTTACACCACAAGGGACTATGACGTCGAGGGGCACGTGACTGTCGACTTGGACGTCCCAAGGCAGTTCCACAGAGTCATATATGGATTGGACGGAAGGACGGTGACGGAAATCACCCGGCAGAGTGGCGTCAGCTTAATAAAGCTCCCATGGCAAAACAAAATTAATTTCATCACCATTAGTGGTACCATCGAGCAGGTTCAATTAGCAGCTACTCATATCGATGGGCTTCTGAGGAAATTTCGCTAAATTAATACTTGGATCAGCGAAGGGATGGAAAAAAACAATACGACAAACAAAAACCCCCCCAAAATAAAAAAAAATCTAAAAAAAAATAAAAAAAATCTAAAAAAAAAAAAAAATCTAAAAAAAAATAAAAAATCTAAAAAAAAAAAATCTAAAAAAAATTAAAAAATCTAAAAAAAAATAAAAAATCTAAAAAAAAAAAAAAATCTAAAAAAAATAATAATAATAAAAAAAAAATTCTGTTGAGTTTTGAATTGATTGAAATTATTTTTCATCGAAGTTTAATTTCAGTTTATTTTGTGAGGAAAAGGAGATTTAGCCGAGTGTTGCCAGGACCAAACCTTCAGATAATTGCGCTCAACCTATTCAGGACAAGTTCAAGACACCAGTTCCAAAAGTAGATGATGCTTTCCCCCCCCCCCCCCCCCCTCTGGATCTTTGGCCTGACTGATTGACTGCCCAGCTAGAAGGAGGAGGCTTGGAAGGACTGCCCAGCTTGAGGGATGCAAGGTTTAAATATCCAGCTTGAATTACGATACTTATAATAAACTCGAGGACAACAGTCTTTGCAGAGGGAAGAAACCTGGCGCGTTCCAGTATGCTATGTACCTTGGTGAACAAGTACAGGACGTTTGTCAAGTGTACAAATGGTCGGATATCTGGATCTATTCTTCCGGATACCAACCTTCGGGTGGTTCTGGGGGAATAATCTAGAAGACCGGCTTTGCAGAGGGAACGAGCTAGGCTTCTTCTAGTATGCAGTAGACTTGTCCTTAAATGCTGAAGAAGGAAGCTGTGTCTCTTCAACCGAGGTCTGTCTGAACAGGTGCTCATCCAATGGCTGCAGCAGCTGATGGAGGGTTCAAGAAAGGATGGGGGCAGGGCAGCAGAGGAAGTTTTGGTGATGGCAGCACTCGAGATTAAGTTGATGTATTTTTTTAAAGGATTATAATTTTGTGACATTTTTTTTTTTTTAGTTTTGTGAAAGGAATAATATATAATTTTTATTTTGAAAGGAATAAATTCTTATTTCCTTTTGTGAAAGGAATGAATTTTTTTTTTTATTTTGTAAAAGGAATATTTTTTTAAGGAACAGTATTTTATTGTTTAGTTTTCTGGGCCGATAATGATGCTTGGCTTAACCGCCCGGCCAATGATGACGCTTGGCTTAACCGCCCAGCACATACTGACGCTAGGCTTAACCGCCCGGCCAATGATGACGCTTGGCTTAACCGCCCGGCAAATGATGACGCTTGGCTTAACCGCCCGGCAAATGATGACGCTTAGCTTAACCGCCCGGCAAATGATGACGCTTGGCTTCACCGCCCGGCCAATGATGACGCTTGGCTTAACCGCCCGGCCGATGATGACGCTTGGCTTAACCGCCCGGCCGATGATGACGCTTGGCTTAACCGCCCAGCCAATGATGACGCTTGGCTTAACCGCCCGGCCGATGATGAAGCTTGGCTTAACCGCCCAGCCGATGATGACTCTATGCTTAACCGCCCGGCCAATGATGACACTTGGCTTCACCGCCCGGCCAATGATGACGCTTGGCTTAACCGCCCTGGCACATACTGACGCTTGGCTTAACCACCCGGACAATGATGACGCTTGGCTTAACCGCCCGGCCAATGATGACGCTTGGCTTAACCGGCCAATGATGACGCTAGGCTTAACCGCCCGGTCGATAATGACGCTTGACTTAACAGCCCGGCCAATGATGACGCTTGGCTTAGCCGCCCGGCCAATGATGACGCTTGGCTTAACCGCCCGGCCAATGATGACGCTTGGCTTAGCCGCCCGGCCAATGATGACGCTTGGCTTAACCGCCCGGCCAATGATGACGCTTGGCTTAACCGCCCGGCCAATAATGATGCTTGGCTTAACCGCCCGGCACATACTGACGCTTGGCTTAACCGCCCGGCCAATTAGGACGCTAGGCTTCACCGCCCGGCCAATGATGACGCTAGGCTTCACCGCCCGGCCAATAATGACGCTTGGCTTAACCGCCCGGCCGATGATGACGCTTGGCTTAACCGCCCGACCGATGATGACGCTTGGCTTAACCGCCCGGCAAATGATGACGCTTGGGTTCACCGCCCGGCCAATGATGACGCTTGGCTTAACCGCCCGGCCAATGATGACGCTTGGCTTAACCGCCCGGCCAATGATGACGCTTGGCTTAACCGCCCGGCCAAAGATGATGCTAGGCTTAACCGCCCGGCCAATGATGACGCTTGGCTTAACCGCCCGGCCAATGATGACGCTTGGCTTAACCGCCCGGCCAATGATGACGCTTGGCTTAACCGCCCGGCCAAAGAGGATGCTTGGCTTAACCGCCCGGCCAATGATGACGCTTGGCTTAACCGCCCGGCCAATGATGACGCTTGGATGATGACGCTTGGCTTAACCGCCCGGCTAATGATGATGCTTGGCTTAACCGCCCGGCCAATGATGACGCTTGGCTTAACCCCCCGGCCGATGATGAGGCTTGGCTTAACCGCCCGGCCAATGATGACGCTTGGCTTAACCCCCGGCCGATGATGAGGCTTGGCTTAACCGCCCGGCCAATGATGACGCTTGGCTTAACCGCCCGGCCAATGATGACGCTTGGCTTAACCGCCCGGCCAATGATGACGCTTGGCTTAACCGCCCGGCCAATGATGACGCTTGGCTTAACCGCCTGGCCAATGATGACGCTTGGCTTAACCACCCGGCCAATGATGACGCTTGGCTTAACCGCCCGGCACATACTGACGCTTGGCTTAATCGCCCGGCCAATGATGACGCTTGGCTTAACCGCCCGGCCAATGATGATGCTTGGCTTAACCGCCCGGCCAATGATGACGCTTGGCTTAACCGCCCGGCCGATGATGACGCTTGACTTAACCGCACGGCCGATGATGATGCTTGGCTTAACCGCCCGGCCAATGATGACGCTTGGCTTAACCGCCCGGCCGATGATGACGCTTGGCTTAACCGCCTGGCCAATGATGACGCTTGGCTTAACCGCCCGGCCAATGATGACGCTTGGCTTAACCGCCCGGCACATACTGACGCTTGGCTTAACCGCCCGGCCAATGATGACGCTTGGCTTAACCGCCCGGCCAATGATGACGCTTGGCTTAACCGCCCGGCCAATGATGACGCTTGGCTTAACCGCCCGGCCAAAGATGACGCTTGGCTTAACCGCCCGGCCAATGATAACGCTTGGCTTAACCGCCCGGCCAATGATGACGCCCGGCCAAAGATGATGCTTAGCTTAACCGCCCGGCAAATGATGACGCTTGGCTTAACCGCCCGGCACATACTGACGCTTGGCTTAACCGCCCGGCAAATGATGACGCTTGGCTTAACCGCCCGGCCAATGATGACGCTTGGCTTAACCGCCCGGCCAATGATGACGCTTGGCTTAACCGCCCGGCCAAAGATGATGCTTGGCTTAACCGCCCGGCACATACTGACGCTTGGCTTAACCGCCCGGCCAATGATGACGCTTGGCTTAACCGCCCAGCCAATGATGACGCTTGGCTTAACCGCCCGGCCAATGATGACGCTTGGCTTAACCGCCCGGCCAATGATGACGCTTGGCTTAACCGCCCGGCCAATGATGACGCTTGGCTTAACCGCCCGGCACATACTGACGCTTGGCTTAACCGCCCGGCCAATGATGACGCTTGGCTTAACTGCCCGGCCAATGATGACGCTTGGCTTAACCGACAGGCCGATGATGACGCTTGGCTTAACTGCCCGGCCAATGATGACGCTTGGCTTTAACCGCCCGGCCAATGATGACGCTTGGCTTAACCGCCCGGCCAAAGATGATGCTTGGCTTAACCGCCCGGCACATACTGACGCTTGGCTTAACCGCCCAGCCAATGATGACGCTTGGCTTAACCGCCCGGCCAATGATGACGCTTGGCTTAACCGCCCGGCACATACTGACGCTTGGCTCAACCGCCCGGCCAATGATGACGCTTGGCTTAACCACCCGGCCAATGATGACGCTTGGCTTAACCGCCCGGCCGATGATGACGCTTGGCTTAACCGCCCGGCCAATGATGACGCTTGGCTTAACCGCCCGGCCAATGATGACGCTTGGCTTAACCGCCCGGCCAATGATGACGCTTGGCTTAACCACCCGGTCAAAGATGACGCTTGGCTTAACCGCCCGGCCAATGATGACGTCCGGCCAATGATGACGCCCGGCCAAAGATGATGCTTGGCTTAACCGCCCGGCAAATGATGACGCTTGGCTTAACCGCCCGGCACATCCTGACGCTTGGCTTAACCGCCCGGCCAATGATGACGCTTGGCTTAACCGCCTGGCCAATGATGACGCTTGGCTTAACCGCCCGGCCAATGATGATGCTTGGCTTAACCGCCCGCCCAAAGATGATGCTTGGCTTAACCGCCCGGCACATACTGACGCTTGGCTTAACCGCCCGGCCAATGATGATGCTTGGCTTAACCGCCCGGCATATACTGACGCTTGGCTTAACCGCCCGGCCAATGATGACGCTTGGTTTAACCGCCTGGCCAATGATGACGCTTGGCTTAACCGCCCGGCACATACTGACTCTTGGCTTAACCGCCCGGCACATACTGACGCTTGGCTTAACCGCCCGGCCGATGACGACGCTTGACTTAACCGCCCGGCCGATGATGACGCTTGGCTTAACCGCCCGGCCGATGATGATGCTTGGCTTAACCGCCCGGCCAATGATGACGCTTGGCTTAACCGCCCGGCCGATGATGACGCTTGGCTTAACCGCCCGGCCGATGATGACGCTTGGCTTAACCGCCCGGCAAATGATGAGGCTTGGCTTAACCGCCCGGCCGATGATGACGCTTGGCTTAACCGCCCGGCCGATGATGACGCTTGGCTTAACCGCCCGGCCGATGATGACGCTTGGCTTAACCGCCCGGCACATACTGACGCTTGGCTTAACCGCCCGGCCAATGATGACGCTTGGCTTAACCGCCCGGCCAATGATGACGCTTGGCTTAAACGCCAGGCCAATGATGACGCTTGGCTTAACCGCCCGGCCAATGATGACGCTTGGCTTAACCGCCCGGCATATACTGACGCTTGGCTTAACCGCCCGGCCAATGATGACGCTTGGCTTAACCGCCCGGCCAATGATGACGCTTGGCTTAACCGCCAGGCCAATGATGACGCTTGGCTTAACCGCCCGGCCAATGATGACTCTTGGCTTAACCGCCCGGCCAATGATGACGCTTGGCTTAACCGCCCGGCCAATGATGACGCTTGGCTTAACCGCCCGGCCAATGATGACGCTTGGCTTAACCGCCCGGCAAATGATGACGCTTGGCTTAACCGCCCGGCCAATGATGACGCTTGGCTTAACCGCCCGGCACATACTGACGCTTGGCTTAACCGCCCGGCCAATGATGACGCTTGGCTTAACCGCCCGGCCAATGATGACGCTTGGCTTAACCGCCCGGCCAATGATGACGCTTGGCTTAACCGCCCGGCCAATGATGACGCTTGGCTTAACCGCCAGGCCAATGATGACGCTTGGCTTAACCGCCCGGCTGATACTGATGATTCAATTTGTTTCTCTTTTTCAGCATTTATTATTAATTATCATGACATTTTACTGATGAATTTTGAATTGTTGAGATGATGATAAAAAAAAAAGGGAGGGAATGAGGGTCGTGGGAACCAAGCCTGCTAAAAAGGAAGTAGGCAAAACCCACCTGATGAGCCCTTTGGTGAGGGCGAAACCCTAATTTGCGTTTTTCTGGAGGTAGTAATGGTATTAGAATATATGAATGAAATATATATACATATATATATATATATATATATATATATACTGTATATATATATATATATATATATATGTCATACAATTGCTCTTTTATTATAGATGGGAGATTTGATTGAAAATATACCTTATTTAGGAAATGTTCTATTTGATAAGTATAATTAATATTTAAAATAAAATGATGATATTTTTCAGGTCTGATTCCAATGTGTTGGGACAACACCGAGTGAGGTGTGGGAGATCCTTACGGCTCCAAAGACCTACAACGACGGCAACAGGTTTAAGGTTTAAAGGCTGCCCAAGGATAGCATTGACAATGTGGAAGAGACAGGCCATGTATACACACACACACACACACACATATATATATATATATATATAACTGAAGTCATAGGTGGGTAACAATTTTTACTCATTCGTTCATCATCTTTTCCTATGGATGGTCTGGTGAGCACTGGTTCTCTTTTGTTTTACTGTTTTAGTTTTTTACGAATTTTCGTTATAAAATCAATAATGTTTTAATACTCTTTTACTATTTTGTTTTAAATTATTGTACAAATTTTAAGAATTTTATATTTATATCTTTTACAGATTGATAATGAACATTGCAATGTTCGAAACGTCTCTAAATAAATTATGGCCTGTTAACTGATGTTTTTTGGACCCTGCTGCACACCAAATATTATATCTTCACCTGTAATTCATATATATATATATATATATATATATAATGTATATAGACAAACACTTGCCCTTTATTAAATAAGAAATTTCTTTTACCGAATAGCCTATATGTGTATAGTATATATATCATAGGGTTATTCTGGACAATCTCCCTTATATAATAAAGAGCAAGTGTTTGTCTATACACACACACACACACACACACACACACATATATATATATATATATATAGACAAACACTTGCTCTTTATTATATAAGGGAGATTGTTCAGAATAACCCTATGATATATATATATATATATATATGCTATACACATATAGGCTTTTGGTTAAAAGGAATTTCTCCTAAAGCACGTTAAATTTAGAAGAGAGGTGGCGATCAATCATTCTTACAGTCATGTACAATTGAATCACAGAAGCATTTTCAACTGATAAATACTGTATACTGTATTCTGTATACTGTATACTGGGCCATTCTTCACTGGCCATATTGGAGTAATGGAAATGGAATTACAGGGAACGAGAAGGAGAGGGAGCCCAAAGCGAAGGTGAATGGACTGCATCAAGGATGACCTTCGATCAAAGGGATTAACCGGTGATGAAATGTGGGACAGAGGTAGATGGAGAAAGCTGACCAGAAACATCGACCCCACATAGAAGTGGGAAAAGATGTAGATAAAGAAGAAGAAGAAGAAGAGAAAGTGTGGGACAGAGGTAGATGGAGAACGCTGCCCCGAAACATCGACCCCACATAGAAGTGGGAAAAGATGTAGACAAAGAAGAAGAAGAAGAATAAGAAGAAGAGAAAGTGTGGGACAGAGGTAGATGGAGAACGCTGCCCCGAAACATCGACCCCACATAGAAGTGGGAAAAGATGTAGACAAAGAAGAAGAAGAAGAATAAGAAGAAGAGAAAGTGTGGGACAGAGGTAGATGGAGAACGCTGCCCCGAAACATCGACCCCACATAGAAGTGGGAAAAGATGTAGACAAAGAAGAAGAAGAAGAAGAAGAAGAAGAGAAAGTGTAGGACAGAGGTAGATGGAGAACGCTGCCCCGAAACATCGACCCCACATAGAAGTGGGAAAAGATGTAGACAAAGAAGAAGAAGAAGAAGAAGAAGAAGAGAAAGTGTAGGACAGAGGTAGATGGAGAACGCTGCCCCGAAACATCGACCCCACATAGAAGTGGGAAAAGATGTAGACAAAGAAGAAGAAGAGGAAGTGTGGGATAGAGGTAGATGGAGAACGCTGGCCAGAAACATCGACCCCACATAGAAGTGGGAAAAGATGTAGACAAAGAAGAAGAAGAGGAAGTGTGGGATAGAGGTAGATGGAGAACGCTGGCCAGAAACATCGACCCCACATAGAAGTGGGAAAAGACGTAGACAAAGAAGAAGAAGAAGAGAAAGTGTAGGACAGAGGTAGATGGAGAACACTGGCCAGAAACATCGACCCCACATAGAAGTGGGAAAAGATGTAGACAAAGAAGAAGAAGAGGAAGTGTGGGATAGAGGTAGATGGAGAACGCTGGCCAGAAACATCGACCCCACATAGAAGTGGGAAAAGATGTAGACAAAGAAGAAGAAGAAGAAGAAGAAGAGAAAGTGTAGGACAGAGGTAGATGGAGAACGCTGCCCCGAAACATCGACCCCACATAGAAGTGGGAAAAGACGTAGACAAAGAAGAAGAAGAAGAAGAGAAAGTGTAGGAAAGAGGCAGATGGAGAACACTGGCCAGAAACATCGACCCCACATAGCAGTGGGAAAAGATGCACACAAAGAAGAAGAAGAAGGAGAAGAAGAAGGAAAAGAAGAAGAAGCATACTGGGCCATTCACTTCCAATGACTTCTCTTAATCAACTGAGCTTCAATACAATGACTTTTTCCTTTTTTTTTCAATCGTGTTAGCAATTCGTTCGCGCGAGTATACCGGAACACGTGGCAGTCTGTCATTTCGAAAGTTTCATTAATCGCATCGTTGCGATCCAACACCAGCTGTAGTTTTGCAATTTAGTTCAAAATCTACGTCATCAATAATAGTGTTCTACACGACGGTTAAAAGTGTGAATCTGATTTATATAATAGGGTTACTGTACTGCACACAGCTACTGACATACACACAAATATATATATATATATATATATGCATATGCATATGTATCTGTGTATGGTTTGTATGTGGCTGCATACAGAACGCATGCATACATATATATGTATATGTATATGTATATATATATATATATATATGTGTGTGTATATATATATATATATATATATGCATATATACACACACACACACACACACACATATATATATATATATATATATGATAAATTTTGCACATTTTTACGTGTTTTTCATATTCAATATGAAAAACACGTAAAAATGTGCAAAATTTATCATAAATTGAATGCCAAGTAACAAACTACCAATTAGCTACGATGGTGAAGGTGGGTTGATTTCAATTCTAAGTACAAAATACCTGAATTGGACAGGTATAAGTACAGAAGAATTGTCATTGACTTTTATCTTTCTTCGTGGCCAAGTGGGTTAGTCACTGTCTGTACAAGCTTGCCGACCAGGGTTCGATTCCCGGCCGGAGCCAAGCTCTTGTCTTTGTGTGATTTCGCCTGGGGCTCTGATCCCGAGGTCGTTAAGAGAATCCAGACATTAATGTATCAAAAATATATATGGCTTATTTGAATATATATATATATATATATATATATAGATGTGTGTGTGTGGTAACATTTATTAAAATAATTCAAACTAGCGTCTCACCTGTGCCAAGTCGTTTTCTTTCCCTGAGAGAGAGAGAGAGAGAGAGAGAGAGAGAGAGAGAGA
>NC_090729.1:181344322-181351822 GCF_036898095.1 Palaemon carinicauda | reverse complement strand
GAGCTCTTCAAATCGATAGGAAAATCGAGATGGACAATTTGACAAACATTAATGACGACCTGGAACTAACAAAGGAAAATCTGAAAAAGGAACTCTTCAATCAAAAAGTTGTCATTGGAGAATATCAAACTGAGTTGACCGAGAAGGAAAGGGAAATCACCTCTAGAAAGGAAGTAGAGTCGAGAGTCTTAGCAGAGAAAGAAGAGTTGTTAGCAGAGAATCAACGTCTCTCTAACGTCATTGGAGCTCTTCAAATCGATAGGAAAATCGAGATGGACAATTTGACAAACATTAATGACGACCTGGAACTAACAAAGGAAAATCTGAAAAAGGAACTCTTCAATCAAAAAGTTGTCATTGGAGAATATCAAACTGAGATGACCGAGAAGGACCAGATAATCATTGAACTTACAGAGCAATTGGAAAAAGCTCGCCAAGACAACAGAGAACTAAAAAAGATAGTTCATGAGAAGATCGAAGTGATTGGGGAGATTTCAGTGGAGAGAAATGTATTTGAAAAGAGCCTAACTGAGGCAAGGATGAATGATATGAACTGGAATGAAAGGTACAAATGCCTCTTGGATGAATTAGAATGTCTCAAGAAAGAACATTTAAATAAATTATGTGAGATGGAGCAAAACCACCTAGAATTCGGCGAGAAACTACAAGAAGTTGATCGTGAAAAGGTGGCCTCTATTCATCGCCTGGAATCTGTATTTGAGGCAGAAATAGATGAACTGAATGAGACAAATGAAAAGCAAATGCAGATTATCAGAGAGATGGCAACAGAGAAAGAGAGGTTGGAAATTAGCCTGACTGAGGCCAGGATGGAAAACTTGACAAATGAGGGAAATTACAGTTGCCTCGTAAAGACGTTAAAAGACGTTAAGAAGGAAGTCTATAGGCTGGAAGATGAGTTGTCTAAGGCTCTAGAAGAGATTGGCGAACTAAAGGAGACGAGGACTTCCATAGCCAAGGAGAGAGATTCTCTCCAGGAACGCATCGGCCATTTAAGTTCTAGTAAGGAAGTGGCAGAGAACAGGATCGTCCAAATCACCAAAGAAAATATTGGTCTGAAGGACGAGCTGCTTGCCGCAAATGAAATCACCTCTTTACTCAAGGAGAAACTTGAAGAGAGAGATAAGAAAAAAGACGAAAACAAACCTGGAATAAGGAAAGTGAAACTTAGAAGATCAGGTTTAAAAATCTCGACCGAGATGGATGTTAAGATGGATGGACACAAGGAAGATGTCCAAATGAATGTTAAGATGGATGGACACAAGGAAGATGTCCAAATGGATGTTAAGATGGATGGACACAAGGAAGATGTCCAAATGGATGTTAAGATGGATGGACATAAGGAAGATGTCCAAATGGATGTTAAGATGGATGGACATAAGGAAGATGTCCAAATGGATGTTAAGATGGATGGACACAAGGAAGATGTCCAAATGGATGTCATTGTCAATAAAAAAGGGGAAGACAATGTAGTTAAGGCAGAGGACCTGCTTGCCAACGGACACAAGGAGGAGTTGGAGAACGAGCCTGACGGAGGGATATCTGGTTTGGGTCAGGTGTTGGGCAGACTACTAGCCTCAAAAGGAGCTGTCCCTGTCAACTGCCTCCGGGGAGAGCAGAAACTCCAAAAGGAAAAGGAGGAAAAGCAAAAGGAAGAGAAGATTGCAAAGAAAAAACCTGCTCGCAAACCTATCGTCTTTGACCTGGAACCCGAGAATCATAAAAGGGTTTCTTCCTCACCCCATACAGGAAGAGGTACAGATGGGTTCTTTAACTCGACAATCTGCGGTGGATCTGGCAGCCATATCATCTTCCAAGGTGCAAAGGTTGGAGTTTACACCACAAGGGACTATGACGTCGAGGGGCACGTGACTGTCGACTTGGACGTCCCAAGGCAGTTCCACAGAGTCATATATGGATTGGACGGAAGGACGGTGACGGAAATCACCCGGCAGAGTGGCGTCAGCTTAATAAAGCTCCCATGGCAAAACAAAATTAATTTCATCACCATTAGTGGTACCATCGAGCAGGTTCAATTAGCAGCTACTCATATCGATGGGCTTCTGAGGAAATTTCGCTAAATTAATACTTGGATCAGCGAAGGGATGGAAAAAAACAATACGACAAACAAAAACCCCCCCAAAATAAAAAAAATCTAAAAAAAAATAAAAAAAATCTAAAAAAAAAAAAAAATCTAAAAAAAAAATAAAAAATCTAAAAAAAAAAAAATCTAAAAAAAATTAAAAAATCTAAAAAAAAATAAAAAATCTAAAAAAAAAAAAAATCTAAAAAAAATAATAATAATAAAAAAAAAATTCTGTTGAGTTTTGAATTGATTGAAATTATTTTTCATCGAAGTTTAATTTCAGTTTATTTTGTGAGGAAAAGGAGATTTAGCCGAGTGTTGCCAGGACCAAACCTTCAGATAATTGCGCTCAACCTATTCAGGACAAGTTCAAGACACCAGTTCCAAAAGTAGATGATGCTTTCCCCCCCCCCCCCCCCCCTCTGGATCTTTGGCCTGACTGATTGACTGCCCAGCTAGAAGGAGGAGGCTTGGAAGGACTGCCCAGCTTGAGGGATGCAAGGTTTAAATATCCAGCTTGAATTACGATACTTATAATAAACTCGAGGACAACAGTCTTTGCAGAGGGAAGAAACCTGGCGCGTTCCAGTATGCTATGTACCTTGGTGAACAAGTACAGGACGTTTGTCAAGTGTACAAATGGTCGGATATCTGGATCTATTCTTCCGGATACCAACCTTCGGGTGGTTCTGGGGGAATAATCTAGAAGACCGGCTTTGCAGAGGGAACGAGCTAGGCTTCTTCTAGTATGCAGTAGACTTGTCCTTAAATGCTGAAGAAGGAAGCTGTGTCTCTTCAACCGAGGTCTGTCTGAACAGGTGCTCATCCAATGGCTGCAGCAGCTGATGGAGGGTTCAAGAAAGGATGGGGGCAGGGCAGCAGAGGAAGTTTTGGTGATGGCAGCACTCGAGATTAAGTTGATGTATTTTTTTAAAGGATTATAATTTTGTGACATTTTTTTTTTTTTTTAGTTTTGTGAAAGGAATAATATATAATTTTTATTTTGAAAGGAATAAATTCTTATTTCCTTTTGTGAAAGGAATGAATTTTTTTTTTTATTTTGTAAAAGGAATATTTTTTTAAGGAACAGTATTTTATTGTTTAGTTTTCTGGGCCGATAATGATGCTTGGCTTAACCGCCCGGCCAATGATGACGCTTGGCTTAACCGCCCAGCACATACTGACGCTAGGCTTAACCGCCCGGCCAATGATGACGCTTGGCTTAACCGCCCGGCAAATGATGACGCTTGGCTTAACCGCCCGGCAAATGATGACGCTTGGCTTAACCGCCCGGCAAATGATGACGCTTGGCTTCACCGCCCGGCCAATGATGACGCTTGGCTTAACCGCCCGGCCGATGATGACGCTTGGCTTAACCGCCCGGCCGATGATGACGCTTGGCTTAACCGCCCAGCCAATGATGACGCTTGGCTTAACCGCCCGGCCGATGATGAAGCTTGGCTTAACCGCCTGGCACATACTGACGCTTGGCTTAACCACCCGGACAATGATGACGCTTGGCTTAACCGCCCGGCCAATGATGACGCTTGGCTTAACCTGCCAATGATGACGCTAGGCTTAACCGCCCGGTCGATAATGACGCTTGACTTAACAGCCCGGCCAATGATGACGCTTGGCTTAGCCGCCCGGCCAATGATGACGCTTGGCTTAACCGCCCGGCCAATGATGACGCTTGGCTTAGCCGCCCGGCCAATGATGACGCTTGGCTTAACCGCCCGGCCAATGATGACGCTTGGCTTAACCGCCCGGCCAATAATGATGCTTGGCTTAACCGCCCGGCACATACTGACGCTTGGCTTAACCGCCCGGCCAATTAGGACGCTAGGCTTCACCGCCCGGCCAATGATGACGCTAGGCTTCACCGCCCGGCCAATAATGACGCTTGGCTTAACCGCCCGGCCGATGATGACGCTTGGCTTAACCGCCCGACCGATGATGACGCTTGGCTTAACCGCCCGGCAAATGATGACGCTTGGGTTCACCGCCCGGCCAATGATGACGCTTGGCTTAACCGCCCGGCCAATGATGACGCTTGGCTTAACCGCCCGGCCAATGATGACGCTTGGCTTAACCGCCCGGCCAAAGATGATGCTAGGCTTAACCGCCCGGCCAATGATGACGCTTGGCTTAACCGCCCGGCCAATGATGACGCTTGGCTTAACCGCCCGGCCAATGATGACGCTTGGCTTAACCGCCCGGCCAAAGAGGATGCTTGGCTTAACCGCCCGGCCAATGATGACGCTTGGCTTAACCGCCCGGCCAATGATGACGCTTGGATGATGATGCTTGGCTTAACCGCCCGGCCAATGATGACGCTTGGCTTAACCCCCCGGCCGATGATGAGGCTTGGCTTAACCGCCCGGCCAATGATGACGCTTGGCTTAACCCCCCGGCCGATGATGAGGCTTGGCTTAACCGCCCGGCCAATGATGACGCTTGGCTTAACCGCCCGGCCAATGATGACGCTTGGCTTAACCGCCCGGCCAATGATGACGCTTGGCTTAACCGCCCGGCCAATGATGACGCTTGGCTTAACCGCCTGGCCAATGATGACGCTTGGCTTAACCACCCGGCCAATGATGACGCTTGGCTTAACCGCCCGGCACATACTGACGCTTGGCTTAATCGCCCGGCCAATGATGACGCTTGGCTTAACCGCCCGGCCAATGATGATGCTTGGCTTAACCGCCCGGCCAATGATGACGCTTGGCTTAACCGCCCGGCCGATGATGACGCTTGACTTAACCGCACGGCCGATGATGATGCTTGGCTTAACCGCCCGGCCAATGATGACGCTTGGCTTAACCGCCCGGCCGATGATGACGCTTGGCTTAACCGCCTGGCCTATGATGACGCTTGGCTTAACCGCCCGGCCAATGATGACGCTTGGCTTAACCGCCCGGCACATACTGACGCTTGGCTTAACCGCCCGGCCAATGATGACGCTTGGCTTAACCGCCCGGCCAATGATGACGCTTGGCTTAACCGCCCGGCCAATGATGACGCTTGGCTTAACCGCCCGGCCAAAGATGACGCTTGGCTTAACCGCCCGGCCAATGATAACGCTTGGCTTAACCGCCCGGCCAATGATGACGCCCGGCCAAAGATGACGCTTGGCTTAACCGCCCGGCAAATGATGACGCTTGGCTTAACCGCCCGGCACATACTGACGCTTGGCTTAACCGCCCGGCAAATGATGACGCTTGGCTTAACCGCCCGGCCAATGATGACGCTTGGCTTAACCGCCCGGCCAATGATGACGCTTGGCTTAACCGCCCGGCCAAAGATGATGCTTGGCTTAACCGCCCGGCACATACTGACGCTTGGCTTAACCGCCCGGCCAATGATGACGCTTGGCTTAACCGCCCAGCCAATGATGACGCTTGGCTTAACCGCCCGGCCAATGATGACGCTTGGCTTAACCGCCCGGCCAATGATGACGCTTGGCTTAACCGCCCGGCCAATGATGACGCTTGGCTTAACCGCCCGGCACATACTGACGCTTGGCTTAACCGCCCGGCCAATGATGACGCTTGGCTTAACTGCCCGGCCAATGATGACGCTTGGCTTAACCGCCAGGCCGATGATGACGCTTGGCTTAACTGCCCGGCCAATGATGACGCTTGGCTTTACCGCCCGGCCAATGATGACGCTTGGCTTAACCGCCCGGCCAAAGATGATGCTTGGCTTAACCGCCCGGCACATACTGACGCTTGGCTTAACCGCCCAGCCAATGATGACGCTTGGCTTAACCGCCCGGCCAATGATGACGCTTGGCTTAACCGCCCGGCACATACTGACGCTTGGCTCAACCGCCCGGCCAATGATGACGCTTGGCTTAACCACCCGGCCAATGATGACGCTTGGCTTAACCGCCCGGCCGATGATGACGCTTGGCTTAACCGCCCGGCCAATGATGACGCTTGGCTTAACCGCCCGGCCAATGATGACGCTTGGCTTAACCGCCCGGCCAATGATGACGCTTGGCTTAACCACCCGGTCAAAGATGACGCTTGGCTTAACCGCCCGGCCAATGATGACGTCCGGCCAATGATGACGCCCGGCCAAAGATGATGCTTGGCTTAACCGCCCGGCAAATGATGACGCTTGGCTTAACCGCCCGGCACATCCTGACGCTTGGCTTAACCGCCCGGCCAATGATGACGCTTGGCTTAACCGCCCTGGCCAATGATGACGCTTGGCTTAACCGCCCGGCCAATGATGATGCTTGGCTTAACCGCCCGGCCAAAGATGATGCTTGGCTTAACCGCCCGGCACATATGACGCTTGGCTTAACCGCCCGGCCAATGATGATGCTTGGCTTAACCGCCCGGCATATGATGACGCTTGGCTTAACCGCCCGGCCAATGATGACGCTTGGCTTAACCGCCTGGCCAATGATGACGCTTGGCTTAACCGCCCGGCACATGATGACTCTTGGCTTAACCGCCCGGCACATACTGACGCTTGGCTTAACCGCCCGGCCGATGACGACGCTTGACTTAACCGCCCGGCCGATGATGACGCTTGGCTTAACCGCCCGGCCGATGATGACGCTTGGCTTAACCGCCCGGCCAATGATGACGCTTGGCTTAACCGCCCGGCCGATGATGACGCTTGGCTTAACCGCCCGGCCGATGATGACGCTTGGCTTAACCGCCCGGCCAAATGATGAGGCTTGGCTTAACCGCCCGGCCGATGATGACGCTTGGCTTAACCGCCCGGCCGATGATGACGCTTGGCTTAACCGCCCGGCCGATGATGACGCTTGGCTTAACCGCCCGGCACATGATGACGCTTGGCTTAACCGCCCGGCCAATGATGACGCTTGGCTTAACCGCCCGGCCAATGATGACGCTTGGCTTAACGCCCGGCCAATGATGACGCTTGGCTTAACCGCCCGGCCAATGATGACGCTTGGCTTAACCGCCCGGCCAATGATGACGCTTGGCTTAACCGCCCGGCCAATGATGACGCTTGGCTTAACCGCCCGGCCAATGATGACGCTTGGCTTAACCGCCCGGCCAATGATGACGCTTGGCTTAACCGCCCGGCCAATGATGACGCTTGGCTTAACCGCCCGGCCAATGATGACGCTTGGCTTAACCGCCCGGCCAATGATGACGCTTGGCTTAACCGCCCGGCCAATGATGACGCTTGGCTTAACCGCCCGGCCAATGATGACGCTTGGCTTAACCGCCCGGCCAATGATGACGCTTGGCTTAACCGCCCGGCCAATGATGACGCTTGGCTTAACCGCCCGGCCAATGATGACGCTTGGCTTAACCGCCCGGCCAATGATGACGCTTGGCTTAACCGCCCGGCCAATGATGACGCTTGGCTTAACCGCCCGGCCAATGATGACGCTTGGCTTA
>NC_090729.1:181291630-181343822 GCF_036898095.1 Palaemon carinicauda | reverse complement strand
GTCGAAATCCATGCTCTCCCACAAATTTCCAATACAGGGTTGGGAAGTGTTCAATCTATAGCGTGCATATCTACCTAAATATTTAGACGTTCTTTTTGACGTCTTGGGTACACTATTTATCAATATAGATATTTCATTTTGTACTTTTTGTATTTTAGATCAATATAGATATCTATTTTATTTTTTTGTCAAGCCGTGAATAAAAACAAGTGTATCATTTCATAAAATAAATCAGAATCTCTGTAATAAAATAATCCTCTTACAACCTTTCAATGGTAATCTGGATGTATACGAATTTATTGAGTTTATTACGGAAAACGAGTCTGAAATATTTCCGTTCAGACATGAATAAACCATAATGTAAGACTAAAAATGTTCTTTAGCCGCAAAGAGATCCTTTCATGGGCTTGAAAGCATTTTATTGCTTTTAAAACGATGGGTAATCGTATTACTGAAATATAATGTATGAATGGTCATCAATTTAATAACCAGAGGGAAATTGTATTATTATTATTATTATTATTATTATTATTATTATTATTATTATTATTATTATTATCATCACTACTACTACTACTACTACTACTACTACTACTACTAGCTAAGCTACAACCCTAGTTGGAAAAGAAAGATGCTATAAGCCAAAGGCTTCACCAGGGAAAAATAGCATAGTGAGGAAAAGAAATGAGGAAATAAATAAACGATATAAGAAGTAATGAACAATTAGAATAAAATATTTCTAAATCACTAACAACATTAAATCAGATATTACATATATAAAAAGACTTAAGTCAGCCTGCTCAACATAAAAACATTTGCTGCAAGTTTGAACTTTAGAAGTTGTACCGATTCAACTAGGCTACCCGATTAGAAAGATCATTCCACAACTTGGTCACAGCTGGGATAAAACTCCAAGAATACTGTGCAGTATTGAGCTTCAAGATGGAGAAGGCCTGACTATTAGAATTAACTGAATGCCTAGTATTAGGAACAGGGTGGTGGAACTGTCCGGGAAGATCTGAATGTAAAGGATGGTCAGATTTATAAAAAATCTTATGCAACATGCATAACGAACTAATTGAACGACGGTGCCAGAGATTAATATCTAAGTCGGGAATAAGAAATTTAGTAGACGGCAAATTCCTGTCCAAAAAAATTAAGATGAGAATCAGCAGCTGAAGACCAGACAGGAGAACAATTCTCGAAACAAGGTAGAATGAAAGAATGAAAACACTTTTTCAGAATAAATGGATCACCAAAAATCTTAAGAGACTTTCTCAATAAGCCAATTTTTGTGCAATCGAAGAATATACAGACCTAACGTGTTTCTCAAATTAATTTGCTGTCGAGAATCACACCTAAAAGCTTATAAGAGCCATACAGAGTTAAAGAAACATTATCAATGCTGGGATCCGGATGTTGAGGAACCACTGTCCTTGACCTACTTACAATCATACCTTGAGTTTTGTTAGGATTCAACTTCATTCGTCATAACTTGCACCATGCACTAATTTTAGCTAAATCTTTATTGAGGGATTCAGCAACCCCAGATCTACATTCAGGAGATGGAATTGATGCAAAAGAGAGTAGCGTCATCTGCACATGCAACAAGCTGGTTTTCTAGCCCAAACCACATGTCATGTGTATACAGTATGAAAAGTAATGGACCAAGAACGCTACTCTGAGGAACACCAGATATCACATTCCTAAACCCACTATGGTGCCCGTCAACAACTCTTAGACATCTATTACTTAAAAATTCAACAATAATGCTAAGAAACGATCCACCCTCTCCCAACTGTTTGAGTTTGAAAACAAGGGCTTCATGATTAACACGGTCAAAGGCAGCACTAAAATCAGGGCCAATCATACGAACTTCCTGACCACAATCAACAATTTTTGTACAGCATTGGAGATTGTAAGAAGAGCATCACATGCTCCAAGGCCTCATAGGCTATTTGAGTTTAAAGTAATGAAACGTTTATACAAGTAAATAAAACTATATAAAAAGAAAATAACTGAATAAAGGCATTGGATCCGAGAGGAAACTAAAGTAGAGGATATTCTAACATGTAAGAAAAAGAAATGAACATGGGCAGGACATATAATGAGAACAACAGATAATAAATCGACATTAAGAAAGTTTGAATTGACATGGTCTGAGGCATTTGTCCTGCAGAGGACTAGAAACGGTTGCACATGCATATATATATATATATATATATATATATATATATATATATATATATATATATATATATATATATATATATATATTCTGATGAAAACAGGTATTCTTCGTCTTTAAACCCAGGCGTTGCTTCACGAGCGCCCCCAAGTAGAAAACAGCGTAAACAAACGAGAGAAAAAAATGAAGCCTTTTGTTGGTGCAAATAACCTTTAGGTGGTGTTCAAACACGGCTGGGGTGGGGGCGGGGGTGGGATGAGATTCTCACCAAAACACGACTGAAGGCGGCGGGAGACTTGCTGCTCCAATGTAAGAATATGAAGAATATGCAGAACAAAGCGCAGGATTCCAAAACTTCAACTGGAAATGTTTACTGAGGTTCGTCCTGACGCTCACATCCGAAACCCTTCATCGTATCATGAAATAACAAATGTCTCGAACGATGATTTTAATTATTATTATTACTTGCTAAGCTACAGCCCTAGTTGGAAAAGCAGGATGCTATAAGCCCAGAGGCCCCAACAGGGAAAATAGCTCAGTGAGGAAAGGAAAAAAGGAAAATAAAATATTTCAGGAAGAGTAACAACATTAAACTAAACATTTCCTATATAAACTATAAAAACTTTAACAAAACAAGAGGAAAAGAAATAAGATAGAAGAAGAGTGTGCTCGAGTGTACCCTCAAGCAAGAGAACTCTAAACCAAGGCAGTGGAAGACAATGGTACAGAGGTTATGGCACTACCCAAGACTAGAGAACAATGGTTTGATTTTGGAGTGTCCTTCTCCTAAAAGAGCTGCTTACCATAGCTAAAGAGTCTCTTCTACCCTTACCAAGAGGAAAGTGGCCACTGAACAATTACAGTGCAGTAACCCCTTGAGTGAAGAAGAATTATTTGGTAATCTGTGTTGTCAGGTGTATGAGGACAGAGGAGAATATGAAAAGAATAGGCCAGACTATTCAGTGTGTATGTAGGCAAAGGGAAAATGAACCATACCCAGAAAGAAAGATCCAATGTAGTACTGTCTGGCCAGTCAAAAGACCCCATAACTCTCTAGCGGTAGTATCTCAACGGGTGGCTGGTGCCTTGGCCAACCTACTACCTACCGTGGTTTCGAAATGGAGAGGAATTCAACGAGGGAGTGTATATATATATATATATATATATATATATATATATATATATTATATATATATATAGACGCATTCGTATGGTATATACATGAACGAGTATGTGTATGTATATATATATATATATATATATATATATATATATATATATATATATACACACATAAATATATATATTTATATATATATATATATATATATATATATATATTTATATATATATAGACATGTATATACATTATATATATATACATATATATATATATATATATATATATATACACACATAAATATATATATATATATATATATATATATATATATATATATATATACATATAGCCTATATATACATACATATATATATATATATATATATATATGATATATCATATTCTTGTAAAATTTATATGAAATCCCAAGCAGACTGGAATGGGATTTTGCATGATCTTTTGTGCTTGAATTGGTCACAATTATATAATAGTGTAGATCCTGTTGTCCCTTTGAATGAGAATCTGGTCAACATAATTGATAGGCGTATCCCTTCTCGTGTGCTAAGGTACCGAGTGAAGGACAAACCGTGGTTCAATGATGATTGTAGACGTGCTTATTTGGAGAAACAGGAGGCCTATCATCTTTGGAAGGGTAACAGATCAGATTTGACCTGGAGCAACTATACTCAGCTTCGAGCTTTTTGCTCAGAGAGTTTATGCCTCAACTGAAAAGGAGTACAATTTAACCATAAAAGAAACACTTTCTGGTACAACTCAGGAACATAAATGGTGGTCTACCCTTAAATCTGCACTCTTTGGTGTAGATGCAACAGTTCCTCCTTTTACTCAAACCAGATGGCTCAGTCACTCACTGTCCAAAGGAAAAGGCAACCCTTTTGGCTGATGTTTTTGACAGTAAACAGAGTAATGAAAAACTTGAACTTCCTCATTCCTGTTTTCCTGAGGCTAAACTAACTAGTTTAGCTTTTCGATCTCGTGAGATTAAAGCTCTGTTGATGGACCTTGATGCTTATGGAGGTGTAGACCCAAATGGTATTTTTCCTTTGTTTTTTATAAAGACAGCAGATTTCTTAGCTCCAAAGTTATCAGTTATTTTGCGCAAGTTAGCAAGAAGAGGAGCTTTTAGCACTAGTTGGAGAATTGGTAATGTTACTCCTCTATGTAAATGTGTTTGTGGTAGCTCAAGTCCCACTGATTACCGCCCAATTTCCATAACTCCCATATTATCTAAAGTTTTTGAACGTCTTCTGGCAAAACGTCTTAACAGGTTTGCTGAAGGTAATCATCTACTCCCTAGTTTGCAATTTGGTTTTCGTAAAGGCCTTGGAGCATGTGATGCCCTTCTTACAATCTCCAATGCTGTACAGAAATCCCTTGATTGTGGTCGGGAAGTTCGTATGATTGGCCTTGATTTTAGTGCTGCCTTTGACCGTGTTAATCATGAGGCCCTTGTTTTCAAACTGAAACAGTTGGGAGTGGGTGGGTCGTTTCTTAGCATTATTATTGATTTTTTAAGTAATAGATCTCAAAGAGTTGTTGCTGATGGGCACCATAGTGATTATAGGAATGTGATATCCGGTGTTCCACAGGGTAGTGTTCTTGGCCCATTACTTTTCATACTATATACACATGACATGTGGTTTGGCCTTGAAAACAAGCTTGTTGCATATGCAGATGATGCTACTCTCTTTGCATCAATTCTATCCCCTGAATGTAGATCTAGGGTTGGTGAATCCCTTAATAGAGATTTAGCTAGAATTAGTGCATGGTGCAAATTATGGGGTATGAAGTTGAATCCTAACAAAACTCAAAGTATGATTGTAAGTAGGTCAAGGACGGTGGCTCCTCAACATCCGGATCTCAGTATTGATAATGTTTCTTTAAATATGTATGACTCTTTCCAAATTTTAGGTGTGATTCTCGACAGTAAATTTACTTTTGAGAAACATATAAGGTCTGTGTCTTCTTCAATTGCACAAAAAATAGGCTTATTGAGAAAGTCTTTCAAGATTTTCGGTGATCAATCTATTCTGAAGAAGTGTTTTAATTCTTTCATTCTACCTTGTTTTGAGTATTGTTCTCCTGTCTGGTCTTCAGCTGCTGATTCTCATCTTAATTTGTTGGACAGAAACTTACGGTCGATTAAATTTCTTATTCCTGATCTAGATATTAATCTCTGGCACCGTCGTTCAATTAGTTCATTATGCATGTTGCATAAGATTTTTCATAACTCTGACCATCCTTTACATTCAGATCTCCCAGGACAATTCTATCCTGTTCGGAATACTAGGCAGGCAGTTAATTCTAATAGCCAGGCCTTCTCCATCACGAGACTCAATACTACGCAGTACTCTAGAAGTTTTATTCCAGCTGTTACCAAGTTGTGGAATGATCTTCCTAATCGGGTGGTTGAATCAGTAGAACTTCAAAAGTTCAAAGTTGGAGCAAATGCTTTTTTGTTGACCAGGCGGACATGAGTCTTTTTATAGTTTATTTATGACATATTTGTTTTTGATGTTGTTAATAGTTTATATATGACATGTCTGTTTTGACGTTGTTACTTATTTTAGAATGATATATTGTTAATTTGTTCTCTTCATTTATTTATTTCCTTTTTTCCTTTCCTCACTGGGCTATTTTTCCCTGTTGGAGCCCCTGGGCTTATAGCATCTTGCTTTTCCAACTAGGGTTGTGGCTTGGATAGTAATAATATATATACATATATATATATATATATATATATATATATATATATATATATATATATATATATATATATATATGCAGGAACTAAAACACACCGTAGAATATGGATAGAAATTTCAGGCTGTATAAAAAAAATCTATTTTATATGGAAGAAAATACAGAGAGAAAGTTAAAGAACAAATGATTCTTAGAATAAAATATGCAATAAAGATACGCTTTTAGACGGGAATCAAGTACTGGATCGATGGAGATGGTGTGATTATTCTGAAGGTTTGTTGAATATCTAAAATAGATGCGAGGCAGAGTTGCGTTAAGCAAAACATGAAAGTATTAATAACAATAATAATAATAATAATAATAATAATAATAATAAATATTAATAATAATAATAATAATAATAAAAATAATAATAAATATTAATAATAAAAAAATAATAATAATAAAAACATTAATTTCTATTATTATTATTATTAGCTCAGCTACAACCCTAGTCGGAAAAGCAAGATGCTATAAGCCCAATGGCTCCAACGGGGGAAAAAGAGCCCAGCGAGGAAAGGAAATAAGGAAGTAAACGATGAGAAATAATTAACAAATAAAATATTTTAAAAACAGTAACAACATCAAAACAGATATTTCATATATAAACTATAAAAAGACTTAATAATGTAAGGATTGGAAAGCTTAAGGATATAACGGCTGATTTATGTAAATTCAGTGGATGATGGAAGCAGGGGAATGAGGTGAGACATAATAGGAGGTAACGGATCGTGAGCAGATATAGGTCTGAAATTGGAGATGATATGCATACCAAGGATTGTTGGATCAACTTTTAAGATTTTCATGTTTATGTAGGTGAAAGTTGGATGCTGAATGTGAATGAATGATAGAATTAAGTTATTCATAATTTAAGATGTGTGAGAATAATTACTTGGGTGCAAAATGTGAAGATACGCAAAAAAAAACAGGAAAGATAAGTATAGTATAGAATAGATGAACAAATAAAATTAAGTTATTCATAATTTATGAGGTGCGAAAAGAATTAGGCTAAATGGGTGCAAAATGTGAAGATACACAAAAACACAATAAAGATAAGTATAGTATAGAATAGATGAAAAAAAATAAAATTTAGTTATTCATAATTCATGAGGTGTGAGAAGGATTAAATCGGTGCAAAATGTGAAGATCCACAAAAGCACAGGAAAGATAAGTATAGTGTAGAATAGATGAAAAAAATAAAATTTAGTTATTCATAATTTATGAGGTGCGCAAAGAATTAAATGGGTGCAAAATGTGAAGATAAACAAAAGCACAGGAATGATAAGTATAGTATAGAATAGATGAAAAAAATAAAATTAAGTTATTCATAATTTATGAGGTGCGAAAAGAATTAAATCGGTGCAAAATGTGAAGATCCACAAAACACAAGAAAGATAAGTATAGTATAGAATAGATGAAAAAGATAATTTAAAGCATTTTGAGGTGGTTAATTATTATGGAAAGAATGGACGACAAAAATCTTATGAAAACCAGAGCACATATTTCAGCAGTGCTTGGAAGTAGGCAGAAAAGATGACATTCAATGGATGGATAGATGGTGTGAAACACATATGGGGAAGGAAGGACCCTGATATCTAAGAAGCCCTAGGTAAATTTGAGTAGAGCAATATGTGTGAGGGGTTCGACGCACTGCTCATGGGTATATATTGTAGATGAATGAAGCAAAAAGGAATGAGGAAGTTTTAGCACAAAGGGGTTCATCCATAGTTCAGCAGTTAATGGATGAATTTGAGGATGACGTATTGTTATTCTCCTCTCTCTCTCTCTCTCTCTCTCTCTCTCTCTCTCTCTCTCTCTCTCTCTCTCTCTCTCTCTCTCTCTCTCTCTCTCTCTCTCTCTCTCTCTCTCTCTCTATATATATATATATATATATAGGCTATATGTATATATGTATATTATATATATACATATATAATATATACAGTATATATATATATATATATATATATATATATATTATATGTATATTATATATATGTATTATATATATAATATACATATATAATATATATATGTAATATATAAGTATAATATTCATATATAATATATATATATAATATATATATATATATAAAATATATATGTATATAATATATATACATATATATATATTATATATATACTCTATTAAGGCAAGTCCTTTCATGGATTAGTCGCCCACCATAATTCTCTATTCATGGTCACCTCTTTAAGCTCTCTCTCTCTCTCTCTCTCTCTCTCTCTCTCTCTCTCTCTCTCTCTCTCTCTCTCTCTATATATATATATATATATATATATATATATATATATATATATATATATATATATACATACATACAAGGAATTGCAACAGAAAGAGGCATGGAAAGAATAATGGTGGTATTAACACTATTGGACAGAAAAAGTGTAACATGGATACGGGAGCAAACTAAATAGAGGATATTCTAACATGTGAAAAAAAGAAATGGACATGGGTCGGACATAATGAAAATGTCAGATGATAGATGGGCATTAGGAATAATGGAATGGGTACCTACAGATTGCAAAAGAAGCAGATATAGGAAGAGAAGACAATGGATTGACGAAATGTGAAAACTTTCGGGTTAAAACTCGCATAATAAAACTATTAACAGAAGGAATGGAAGGAAATTTTTAGGGCCGTTGTCCTGCACACGCACATACACACACACACACACACACACACACACACACACATATATATATATATATATATATATATATATATATATATATATATATATATATATATATATATATGCAACTTTCTGTACATATAGAACCATAATATTGGTTTGTTTGAGTTTTTTGTCAATTGGAGAGTGGTGACATTCTCAGAAGATCTTTCAATACTATATACCTTCTTTAATTCTTATTAAAATATGTTTACATTGATAATATTACAATAGACATAAACAACAATCATAGATATCCTACCATTAAATGGAGAGTGAACCTAGCCCGTATGGGTGGGGATGACATTGACACCCATCTTGGGGGAGGTATCCGTTATTCAGTGACAGCCGAATGCAAGCCAAGTCACAACAGGATGGTAATCCTCACCTTACTACATAAGCCTACTGCCTGTGTCATAGGCTGTGTACATGTGTACACTGTACACGTTAAAGGTCGACCTTGGCTCTGACCTAGTTAATATTAGCGAACGGTCACGAATCAGTTTTGTGTGCGTTCCAACACTACGGGTAACTTTTTCATTCGAAAATTTCCGAAGGAATTTAGCTTTCACCGATAAGAAATTGTATATAGAATGCCATTTTCTCATTACTCCTGAGCACTTAAGATATATGAAAGAGTAAACACTGCACATGACGTAATATACACAAACAATGTAGATGATAGGGTTTACCGGGACGTAAACCTCTCTCAGTAAAGTCCGAAATCAACATGGAGACAATAGTAATGTATCAAATGAGTTGCTATAATGTTCAAGTAAGAATATTATCATTATTAAATGTCAATATTGATATACCATTATGCAAATACGTAGATATATACAGCAAGATTTACATAACAGTATATCGATATTAACATTTAACAATTATTTCAACAATTACTTGTACACTATAGCAGCTCATTTGAAACATCATTGCTTGCCTTCATTGTCCGAGTTTTACGTTTGGACGTCCGGTCGGTAATGTTATAATCCGCTTTGCTTGTGTTTATTACGTAATGTGTCAGTGCGTTGTTAGGAATATTTCTGGATCCACGAGGAGCAAATTAGTGGATCATTGGTATGTATATTATAATTTACTTTGTTATTGTCTTATACATATTGAACATGACTATCGGTCTATGTGTTTTAGAACAGTCCTTCCATATGCGCTGCTAAGATTATCCATTGATCGAGAGTCACTTTTCATCGAATGCCTTCATAACAATATTTTACACTGTGACCTATTATCCTATTGCCATGTTTTTTGTTGGCTACTTTTTATATATGACCAACAGCGTTGCAAGATTGTATGGCCGAAGGGTCGCGCAATCAAATTTACGACGATGGTTCCTCATTATACTTTTGCTTGGGTTTGTTTCTCCGTTATTGCTCGTTAAACCGCCTTTGTGATCCTCTTTAGCCATTTAAATTAGATCAAGTTTTATTGTGGTCGGTAGTGTATATCGTAGAGCAGCCTAGTCTAAAGTATTGCTTAACAGTACCGCTATTGTTTATTCTTGTCAACGAAGTAAAGTTTATGGGGTATATGTATCATAGCGGCCACCTGTCTGTTGGGTATTATAGAGTGCTTTCAATGACGTCACTGGGAATCGCCGGCGGCCATGCTGGAGGGCATACAAAGCGAAAACATGGCGGCTGCTACAGCGAATATGGACAATGAGAGCGACTTTGTCAAACAATTTTCGGGTAATGATAAGCGTTTTTACAAGCAGAAACTCGATCTAATTGATGGCCTAGATCCATACCAAATGCAGAATTCATTCATTCAAAATATTGAGGATTTTCCCAGTATTTCATACATTGATATGGTGAACTACTTGGTACTGTCGGCCAACCCAGAACATGAGTGGGCATACATTTCCATTGAATAATCTGCTTCCAGAATTTGTTGTTTTTCCCTTTAATGCTTTCAAGTCCAAAATTAGATAAACACTGGGCCAATGAAGAGAGTGTTTATAATTATAATGCTAATATTGATCATTTAGCCTAACCTTGTGTATTATAATTTTTTATTGTCAAAATGTATGTAAAAGTTTTGCATTATTATGTCAAATCGTTATCAGTTCATGCCTAACCATTGTGTTTGTGTTTGGTTACAAATGCTATAATTTCTTATATACATATAAACATATGATGGACAAACTCTATTGTAATGCTCTTGGATGATCGTTTTGCCTCCTTGCAATTAAAGGCGCAAGTTTAATTATTTTTTCGATGTTTCATATATAAGCTGAAGACCCCTTCGGATTAAACCAGCTTTCAGATATTATTATTATTATTTATAATCAATGTTTATTCATCACATAGGCCTGTATGTCTGCACAATTTAATACACAAATTAAAATAGATATAAATATACACTTAATTATATATAGGCATGAGCACCTTGGCGAAAGAGAGACCTAGGTAAGTAGCCTTTGTTAATATAGCCAATATGGGCGCTTTTAATTTTTGTTTTGTAAATCTGAGATGCCCCTTTTGATGTTTAAAAATTGAGATGCCCCCTCCCCCACACACACTACACACAACTGACGAAGATACTTTTGAAGTCACCCATGCGATCGGATATAGCATGTTTACACAGGAATAATGATACTTTTAGGGCCTAGCCGAGACTGACCTGATATGAAATAATCAGAACAGATACGTGCTTAGGGTAGTGAGGATTCACGTAGATCAGCCCGTGATATTCTGGTCAACCACAAGTCACGTCTGCACTTGGATAATTCTTCTGTATCTTTGTCCTGATTCTGAATAACTGCCGGTATGCGGTAGAAACTCTTGTCATCTCTTCGTCCTCGATTCCCACAGCCAACAATAGCGCAAAAACTGGGCATTGTGTGAATGTGAATGTGATGAAATGGCTAAATATTCAACAGCTCAACCATAGCTATTCACTGAACGCGTCTTTGTATGCCCTCCAAGATGGCGGACCGGAAGTTTGATGACGTGTATTGAAAGGACTCTATTGTAGTGTATTACAGGGCAATGTAACCTAGGAAAAAACTACTTATTTTTATAGAAAAAATTACGCTCTCTTCGAAAGTGACACTCGTTCCCGTCGCAAATTAATAGTTTCAGAAATATATATATATATATATATATATATATATATATATATATATATCCTACGATAATGGGGGACCTCCAGAGGGAACTCCGGGTTTTGGGTGGGGAAAACATACTGGGGAAACGATATATAATCGTAAAACAAGCTTTTCCTTCTCTATACATTACCTTCTTGAATATATAATAAACGCAGGAAAATACAAAACGGTGTTATTTCATTTATGGTCATTAATAATGTAGCGTATTTTAACTTAGTTCTCTATGTTAAGGAAGGCTTTTGTAGTATTTTTGTATAATATTATTTGTCGCAAATGCCTAATTCTTATAAAAATCAAGAAAAACGTTAGCGAGTTCACCTGAAAAAGTTTAAGTCCAATGTTATTCTTTTCATAGGCACGGGCAGCTCTGTAAATCTCAATCTACTAGGTAGAAGCTTCTTAAATCTCATTCTAGTAGCTGGTAAATTTATCTTCTCAATGCGTACACATAGAACCAATCTGTTTTGGTTGTTGGCTCCACCTTTCAACTTCTGTTATTGGAAGTAATTTTATGACGTCTTAATATTTGCCTTCTACACCAATCATCAGTATCCTGAGTTTGTTCATTTGCTTATTTGTTATCGACAACCACTTAAATCACCTGTTTCATCTCTTGTGGCTTAACTCTTATTGATTTTAGCCAATAACAAACGTTTTTGGAATTATGTAATACTTTTGACGTTTTGCTATTCGAAGACAGGTGCTTCAGGCCACTGTTTCGACAATTAGCCAATCTACAACTGCCATCTACAAACATACCTGATTCTCTCCAAAATACTATGGTTTGGTTGGTCCTCGGTAAAGAGATGATGACGTCAATTGTCACACTTTATGTAACTGTCTGCCAATTTATGACGTTTTCATTGTTAACCAATCAGAAAACAATACGGTTCCAACAGACCAAGGATTTTCTTTTCCGCCATCAGTTAAAAGGTATGGATGGTGAAATGCAGTTGGAGTGACTCTTGTGAGCTCGATTATTTTTGGGTAATAGCCAAATATCCTGGTGGTGCATATCCCGAACATGCAAAATATGCATATGATTTTTTCCGTGAACATTCTGTGTTACCTTTGAGTGTTCAGTGTCCTAAGTGTCAGAAACCATTACTTTTTAGAGAAGATAAGCATACTGTATTTGGTATTGTAGTTCTACTGTGGTGATTGCTAAAACAAAAAAATGCCAGCGATGTAGGTATCAAGTTTCAGATTATAAAGGTACCTTTTTAGATGGTACTCATCTTCCTGTTTGGAAACTATTATTATTCATTAATCATTGGGTCAATAAATTGTGGAACCATCATACTGTAATAGATTCTCTTAAGATAGTAGAGCAACCAGTGTTGATTGGCGTACTTTTTGTTGTGAAGTTGCTGAATATTATTTTGATAATCAAGAACCAATTGGTGGTGATGGTGTTATAATAGAAATAGATGAATCTCATTTTGGCAAACGTAAATTTGACAGGGGCCGTCCTCTCAGTGATATTTTGGTTTTTGGGGGGATTGAGAGGGAATCCAAGAAATTTTTTATACTGCCTTTAGTGGAGCCTTTGCCTCGAGAACGCTCAGCTGAAAATCTTATTCCTTTAATCCAGAAATATATTGAGAGTGGCTCGTGTATTAATAGTGACAAGTGGCGTGCGTATAATAAGCTGTCATCTTTGGGTTATATACATAACACGGTGAATCATTCGGAAAACTTTGTAGACCCTGATAATTCATTGGTACATACTCAAAATATTGAAAGACTTTGGAGGGATCTCAAAGAGTGGATCAAGCGGCCTGGAAATCGTTCACAATATTTTAAGCAATATATATCTCGCTATTTATTTTTAAAACGATACCCTGAAAATCAGCGACTACATTATTTTTGTAAAACTGCTGCATTCCTGTACCCTCCTCAAGGAGAGAGGCAACGGCCCAAGAGGCCACAGGAGGAGGAGGAGGAGGAGGAGGAGGAGGAGGAGGAGGAGGAGGAGGAGGAGGAGGAGGAGGCCCATTGTTCAGGCTTGTAAGACTGAGAGTTATAGTGAGTATAATATTTATTTCTGTAGTATTAGGTACCGATCAGGCATTATTGTCATTATGGTGCAGATATATTCAGTGACAGGTTAGGTCAGAAAATTAAGGTTAGTTTAGTGCACGACTACAATGTGACGTGCAATAACTGGTCATATAGTGCATTTGTATGCCATTTTCTCGTGTAAAATTCTTGGCTCGGGTTTTCCCATTTCCAGTGTTTTTATGTATTTCGAATTCAGTGTATACCTGTATACCGGTCCATTTTTATATGTTTGAGTGTTATATTTAGGTTTTTTTCCTCCATTTTGCCCCATTTTTACCTACTTTGTCTCCCCCACCCAAAACCCCACTTCCCAAGGAGGTTCCCCCAGATTGTTATCTATAGGGGGAGGGGTGGTGGAAGGATAAGTATTCATTTGCGATGAAAATAAACCTCAAAATCATTCAAATCACACCGTAATACAACAGAAAAACCTATATTTTTGGTTGAAAGCAATTAATGTCCATAAGTAAATTAATACCTACAAAACAGTATAGCTGGATAAATTTTGGAGGTGCCGTTGCAAAGACTATGTCTCATGAAAAAATACAGTAACCAGTGCTGCCAACGTGTAATACTGTATAGATCAAATGTTAACGTATCATGCTAACATTAGCACTTGCCCGTTGTAGATGCTCTTGTACGTACGATTGTACAAAGTAGGTTTTGACTCTCTGCGCAAAAACCATGTCTCCCTGCGCAGAGACTTCTCCCACCAATAGGATTGCTTCTTCTCTAATCGTGAAATGTAACTGTTCATCTCTCTACCAGCTCTGTTCAAGTCTATTACATGATCAGTTATGTAATACCCTCGTATACATATTCCGTTTGACCCCAGTATTACTCGTTTTATTATCCGATACCTTATAAAATGACCTCATTTTATATATCCATTAAATATTATTTATCATACATTCCATTTTATCTTCAAATATTACTTTTATACATTTTGTTATTACCTTGTCACTCCCATATTTCACATAAATACTTGCTCTGGACAAGTTTCCCATTCTGTTCATTCATGTTTACTCTCTAGACTCCGTTGCTTTTCCGTTAACCAATGACGAACCCATACGTATGTAAAGTTTGCACAGGGGGATTAATATTTCCCTACCCCTACCTTCCAACAAGCCCTTTTCCGTGGAAACCTTTGCCCAAGTCAGGTCTATGTTAGTTCAAGTGTCGTCTTTTGCGTATTTTACGATCTAAGTACTGTACAGTGAACCCTCGTTTATCGCGGTAGATAGGTTCCAGACCCGACCGCGATAGGTGAAAATCCGCGAAGTAGTGACACCATATTTACTGATTTATTTAACATGTATATTCAGACTTTTAAAACCTTCCTTTGTACGTAGTACTGTTAACAAACTACCCTTTAATGTACAAAACACTTAATGCATGTACTACAGTACCCTAAACTAAAACAGGCACAAATATTAAAGGCGATTTTATATCATGCGTTTCCTAAACACGCCAAAAAGCACGATAAAAAATGGCAACCAATGTTTTGTTTACGTTTCTCTGATCATAATGAAGAAACAAACGCATTTAGTGTACACATCTGTGTATAGGTTAGTTTTTGCATCGATTATATTGATTATACAGTATGTTGATTTTGTTATTACCAGTGTTTTACTTAATTTTTCTAAAGACTTCCAAATGAAATATTTTTCTTCTTGACGCCGCGTGAAGCGACGGCGTCATAAAGTACGCTCAGTAAACAAGCACGCTCAGTAAACAAGCACGCTCAGTAAACAAAGAAGGCATTTAACAGGCATGATGAAAGTGATAAATACAGTAATGATATTTACAGTAAAAGCTTTTAGAAAATATGTTATTACAAATATTATTTACCGTATCTATATAAAATCATAATACTGTACGTAGCAAAGCAGGAAAACAATTTACGAGAGAGAGAGAGAGAGAGAGAGAGAGAGAGAGAGAGAGAGAGAGAGAGAGAGAGAGATTGTTTTACGTACGTAAATGTAAATTTTAAACAAAAAAAATATGATAGGTTACAACATGTATACTCTTCAGGCTTTTAAAACCTTCCCTTTAACTTAATGCATACAGTACTAAACTAAAACAGGCACAAATATTAAAATGTTAGAATATTAAAGTAAAAAATAAAGATTGTTACTGTACTCACCACGAAAGAAGTTCAAGAAAAACTTGAATGATGATGGCGATGAATTTGCTGCACAGTAGAAATGATGATGATGAAGCTGATGATGTCTTCTACTGTGCAGCCAATGATAGTATTTTACGTCTCTTCAGACGGAGGTGTCTTTTCCTGGGACACCTCTTCAACTTCTTCCTGGGAAACTTCTTCAATTTCTTCCGAAGGCGTACTAGCAGAAAGAACTGGCTCTTTTTTGCGAGGCTGGAAGAACTTTGTGATCGGAAGTTGCTGCCGCTGCTTCTTTTTTTGCTCTAAGAGCATCCTGCAGGGAGTCATGTCTTCATCGATCTTGTTGCAGAATTGCATAGACTGAACCATATCCTCGTCCCACTCTTGCAACATTTCTTTCAACTCCTTCGCATGGTTGTAGGCCTTGGCAAGCCGTTCTAATGTTAAGCCCGTTTCTTCGACATTTTCTTGGGCCTCTTCCTGTGTTTCGCTCTCTTCTTCACTGGCCGATTTCGTCAGGTCTTCTAGGTCTGCGTCAGTTAGCGGCTAGGAATGGCAGTCCAACAACTCGTCAACGTCTTCAGTCGTCATGTCGCCAAACCCGTCACCTCCAATTATCGCAGCCAACTGCACAGATTTGCGTATTGCAGAGTGGTTGATTTCAGACGGAGTAAATCCCTCGTCGTCGTAAACAATCTGGGGCCACAACTTCTTCCAGCTCGCATTCACGGTTGCAGGTTTCATTTCTTGCAGTGCCTTCTGAATGTTCTGCAGGCACGTGGCTATGGTGTACTGCTGCCAGTACGCCTTCAAGTTAAAATCTTCATCCTCATCATCTTGTGCAGCGACCACACATGCAACGAGGTCCGCCAAGGTATTCTTCGTGTAGAGGGCCTTGAACGCCCTGATAACCCCCTGGTCCATCGGTTGAATTAATGACGTGGTGTTGGGTGGCAGATCAGTTGCGTGTCCACCAGCGTTATCCATAAGGAGAAAGATCTTGAATGGCAAGCCCTTCTCTACGAGATATTTGCTGACTTGCGGGATGAAACACTGGTGGAACCAGTTGGAGGTCAGCATCTTCGTAATCCATGCTTTTGGATTATGCATCCAGTACACGGGAAGGAGATTCTTATTCTTATTTTTCAAAGCGCGAGGATTTTTCGACTTGTAAATAAGCCCCGGCTTTAGCAAAAATACAGCAGCATTGCCACACATCACGAGGGTAACGCGATCCTTGAATGCTTTAAAGCCAGAGGCTTTGGCTTCTTCTTTGAACTGGAAAGTTCGCGACGGCATTCTCTTCCATAACAAGCCGGTCTCATCCATATTAAACACTTGTTCCGGCTTGTATCCACCTTCGGCGATAATATTCTTGAACGTCTGGTTCACGTAAGTTTCAGCAGCGGCAGTGTCAGCGGAAGCAGCCTCGCCATGCAGGGAAACGCTTTTCAGGGCGAAGCGTTTCTGAAACTTTGCGAACCATCCTTTGCTGGCGGAAAAACGTTGTTTCTGACGCTGGGAATCAGTGGATGTCCCTGGTTGAGGTTCATCTACATCATCATCTTCTTCAGCATGGTCGCCATCGTCGTCTTGAGGTTCTTTTGCCGCAAAATTCTCATACAAGCTCAAAGCCTTGGTTTCGGATGGTGTTCGTATCCAAGGCTATGTTCTTCTTCCGGCAGTCGGCAATCCTCACTGCTAAAGCACCTTCCATGTGAACGATCGTTTTATTACGCGTGGTAACGACTCGCTTCGCTGATATGCTAAAGGTGATCGTAGCCGTCTTTCTAATGTTCGCCTCGTCCTTCTTGATATAGCGAACGGTGGATTTGTTGATTCCAAAATGGCGGGCTGCGGCCGCGTAACTTGTACCGTCTTTTAACATAGAGAAGCGTCACCTTCTCAGCAATTGTCATCATCTTTCGGTGACGTTTAGGCTCACTACCAGCCTTAGTAGAAGCAGAACGCTTGGGAGCCATTGTACAGTAGGGTTAAACAGAAAGTTCAACAAAAAGTTCAACTTAAAACAGTCACGCACAGCACAGATTAAAATCCACAATAACTTAACAACATCTACACAGCGATACGGCGGGAGACAAAATGACCGCGAATACGTAGATGCTGCGGGTTGGAGATGCGGGCAAAACACCAATCACAGGCTAGATAACAAAACTTGGATTCTGATTCGTCATCTATCAGCGCTTGAACCAATCACAACCGGTCTTATATGCTACGTAGGTTACCAATTCAAAGTACAAGGTACCCTACGTATACTCTACAGTAATAATAATAATAATAATAGTAATAATAATAAATAATGATAATAATAATAATGATAATAATAATAATGATAATAATAATAATAATAATAATAATAATAATAACAACAACAACAATAATAATTTTAATAACAACAACAACAATAATAATGATAATAACAATAATAATAATACAGCTTTACGTACGCTATTTTACGCTTGTTTTGTTGTAGGATATGTCTCTCTTTCTCTCTCTCTCTCTCTCTCTCGTACGCTTATTCGAGATGTGATTTTTGCAACAAAGAATATTATTGGATGCAGTACTACGTATGAATACATACAAAAGATTCATGGAAAAGAAGCACATCCATTACATTTGTAGTACAGTAGTAGCCATCAGCAGCCTTACACCATTCTAATATGGTATGACTGCATCTGATTTGCATTTCATGTTCGATTTAATTTTACTACGTACTGTATACAGTACTGAATTATCGTATGATCACATTCTCTTCATGTTTTATTTCTTTCTGTGCTGAATTATATGTCATATGTAATGCAATGAACAATCAGTAAGAGCAGATATTACTAATTACAGTATTAATGGAATTACAGATAACTAAATATCGTATTTGGGGTCTTCAGATATCGCGGTATTTTCGAAATTTCCGGAAAATCCGCGATATGTATATATATATATGGGTTATGAAAAAAACCCGCGAAGTGGTGAATCCGCGATGGTCGATCCGCGAAGTAGCAAGGGCTCACTGTATTAGAAAATTGTAACCGCTTCAGTAATCCATACTTGAAACTATTTGGGTGTACAGTATTCCAATGTTGATAATTTTCTTAAATCACGTAATGTAATATACCAACTTTTACAGTGTTCCAAGTGCAGTGCTAATCTAAGGCAAAACACTTAAGACACCACAGACTCAGTCTCAACACCCTCGTGACCTCCAAGTTACGACGTCACGGTCATAAAAGTAAGTCATTAATTTCTTTAACTTTAATGTGTGAATTTTATTATATTTTGTAAGAGTGCAAAGCTAAACTTTACCTATTGCCAATGCATACGAGGGTGATGTTTTATTTTCCTGCGATCCTAAGTGAGGAACAAGAACCATTATATTTAACGTTGGTAACGTTAGCGTAACATTACTAATGTTTTCGTGCGCAACTCAACATTACCGCTTACCAGTACATACGCGCTTGATGTTTTATTTTCATGCGAGTGAAGCGAGCTAATGGCGAAACAAGAACCATTTTATATAATGTTATCGTAATAGTACTAACGTTACCGTAACGTGAGTGAAGTGATATAACAAAGGGTATTATAATGTTTGTGACCTGGGAACTTCAAGGTAAGGTTAGTTGGGTTTGTTAGGTTCTGTACCCTTTTTGTACTTTTATATACTGTATATTGTGTAAAGGGTATATTGAAAAATTCTTTAAAATACACACGATAATAATACCGTATTATTGCTAATGTTAGTAATTCCACCGTAACGCTAGTAATTCCACCGTAACGTTTGTAACGCTGTGTATCATCGTAACGTTGGTAATGCTGTATATCATCGTAACGTTGGTAACGCTGTATATCACCGTAACGTTGGTAACATTGTCTACCATTGGTAACGTTGCTAATGTTACCGTTCGCAGTACATACGTGAGTTAAGTAACACCGAATTTGAACAAGTCATTATATTTAAGTATTTTAACAAATATATAATAAAAGACATTATATTTAATAATTTTAACAGAAAATATATCTTTTCCTGTAGAAAATAATGTGATTTAACCAGTTTTGTGGTAAATGTTTACTTGTGTGCTCTCGCTCGTCTGTGATGAAACCTCTCTCTCGCCCCTAACCTAACCTTGGACTCCATGTGTTTTTATTAACCATACCCATTGCTTTACAGTAAAACTTTGAGGACGATGATAATAATATCCAAAATCTAAGAGACCAATTTGAGGCCATTGTCTATGACCATTTCAATAATGAAAAATAGCTTACATTTTTTTTTTCTATCAGTACAGTATTGTGGTTTTATGAGCCCCCTAAGATGAGGTATGTTAGTTGAAGTAAGGTGTCACCAGGTTAATTGATCATTGGTGTCAATGTATGTTCCCTGCTTTAACCATTACATTACCCTCTGAAATTGATGATTTTAGATGCAATGAAACTGCAGTAAAAGAATATTGTTTTTTTAATAGAAGCAAATTTGTTCTTGGTCTATCCTGAGGACGGTGATTGGTAAAGCTTCTCAGACCCAAGAGCATTTGTTATATGTTGGTTTATTATACTTACGGACGGAGAAAGCTTTTCTACTAAAAGACAGGCGTATCCCTTAGAAAAATATCCGTTTTCTTCGAAAATGACACATTTTCCCTGCAAATAAAAACTTAATTATCTAAAATAATAATCAATGGGATTAGCATGCACAGCTCAGCATGTACCGCTTGCCAATACATAGGAGCTTGATGTTTTTCTTTATCTGCGAACGAAGCGAGCACACAGCCGAGCAAAGACGATTACTATATATTTCTAAAAAATATCCACATTCTTAGACGGTCTAATGGGTTTTCGGGTTATTTACTGTTGAAATAAAGGTCAAATTTAGTGAAAGCACATTATTTACTACAGGAATAAATTTTTTCTGTTCTAAATGTTGTTACGTCCGTAACTATAATTCTACCCATCTGTTTTACAACAGATGACAAGCAGTGAAGGAAATTCATTGTCAAGAATAAGTGACTTGCCAAAAAAAGTTAATAGATATTTTGTTATGTATTAAAATGATAAAGTTTAACACCAGGGAAAGTATTTTTATATGTGACTGGAATATTTGATATCACATGATAATATTTTACAATCTTCCAAGAGAATGAAAATAGGCTACCTCTATTTTCCTTTTGTGTTATTCTTCTTGGCAATTGAATGAATTTGTTGTACAATATCTTATTATTCAGTACTGTTCAAGGAGGACAGGTCTTCGGTTCATCAGCAGCCACTAACTTGTCACCCTTGGTTTTACCCTGGGTGAGGAGACACCTTAGCGGCTTATTATTTGCACATCTTTAGTCTCTAAGACGTATTGTGAAAGTGCAGTGATTTTCCCTAACCCTTACCTATCATATCTTTTGTAAGAAGACAATTTCATCCTGGTACCAAGTTATTGTTCTTCACTAATACTGCACTATTATATCATAAATTTTCCGGGATATCTTATTCCCAAGAAAATATGATACAGGTTAGTGTTGCAGTACACAAGATATGAAATACTGTACAGATAATGATGGCATATGAGGTGTTGCTTCTTAATGTATCGATGCATTACTGTACTTTTAATATTGCAAGGAAATATTGGAAAATATGGAATATCCCACAAACTCTGATGCACTTATCTGACAGAAACCATCTTGAACTCCTGTAATCTCCTTATAGAAAAATGATGAAATATGTCCTAACCTGTCTATACCTAGGTAGCAACATGTTATTGGACTGGGGAGATTACCGGCCAACTCCCCCGAGTGTAGATGCCTCATCTTTAATATCATGTCCTACTTTAGTTTACTTACTTAAAGATCTGTTTTCATGGTCCTATCATGCAGGAGAATCCTATGCACTATAGGACCTATAAGATCAGTTTATTATATATATTCTTAGGTACTTTGCTTGTCACACTGCATATCGTGTGTTTATTATGGTACTATAAATTCCCGTACCCTTCCGTAAAGAAGCTCTTATTTGAGTTTAGGAGACCAAGGTTTTGGGTTCATTAGTACGAGATTGATTTGCCAGCTTAGCGTTCTCTGGATGACTGTGAAATGATTAATTTATTTGATATCAATAGACTTTGCCATTATTGGGAGGAACATCAATTCTAAAAGTTGCAACCCCAATGTTATTGATTCAAACATAAAAAATGGTGATGCTATTTCATTCTTTTCTTTTTGTAGGTAGTAGGTTAGCCAGGGCACTTTCCACCCGTTGAGATACTACTGCGAGAGACTTATGGGGTTCTTTGACTGGCCAGACAGTACTACATTGAATCCTTCTCTCTGGTTACGGTTCACTTTCCCTTTGCCTGCATATATACCGAATACTCTGGCCTATTCTTTACAGATTCTCCTCTGTCCTTATACTTGACAACACAGATTACCAAAAAATTCTTTTTCAGTGGCTACTTTCCTCTTGGTAAGGGTAGAAGAAACTTTAGCTATGGTAAGCAGCTCTTCTAGGAGAAGGTTAATCTAAAATCAAAAAATTGGTCTCTAGTCTTGGGTAGTGCCATGGTCTTCTACTGTCTTGGGTTAGATTTCTCTTGCTTGAGGATTCACTAGGGTACGCTGTTCTGTCTGGTTTCTCTTTCTCTTGTTTTGTTAAAGTTTTTATAGTTTATTTAGGAGATATTTATTTTAATGTTGTTACTGTTCTGAGAATACAGTATTTTATTTTTCCTTGTTTCCTTTCCTCATGGGCTATTTTCTCTGTTGGGCCCCTGACCTTATAGCATCCTGCTTTTCCAACTAGGGTTGTAGCTTAGCAAGTAATAATAATAATGAAACAGATGTTTGGCACTTTTTAAAGAAGCAAGGCACCACTTTTCACGTACAGAAGCTATGCTGCAATTGAAAACTTGAATTTATAAAAGTAGTACAGTATATTTCCTAGCTCAGAATTGTAGTCATCAGTGTCTTTATTAGTTAAAAAACCTTGATATCCCTCATGTTAACATTTATATCTAGATTTGTTCTGCCACAAATACAAACCCTTTTCCTTTACATAGGATAGAGTATCACTGTAGATGGAGAACACAACAGTTAAACAAGGTGTAAACAGGTGTCCGGTAGCTACGTACCTGGAGCTGAGAAGCCGGGCTCCCATTTTTGCTCACGGTGTAGAGTACTCACATTCAATTCAGCCATCGGTAAGAACAGGTGTTCTTCCACTGGCTGAATTTCCAGGGTTTTTTTAATAAGTTTTTCTTACCAGCATCTGTGATTGTGTCAGTTGAGATAACTTTGCTTTTAAAGTTTCTTTCTTAACTCTTGATCTCAACTTGGAAAGGAAATAATCTTCAGCGCCTTAGGACAATGCCCTTGAAACAGATATCCTGACTGTTCAACCCCTTACAAGTTCAGAAGGCGATGATATCGGGAGGAACAAGCTCTTCTTCCCGAATGTAGACCGCATCCAGTAATACCTCTTGATACGAAAGCTTCTGCATACAAAATTTTCATGCTGCAAATCGAGATTCGAAAATTTTTTTGCTTCACATTGCAAAAATATTTTGTGCTACAAAACGAGGTACTGTACTGTACGGTACGAGAACCCTGCCACCTCCGAGACTGATTTTAAAATTCGCACGCCACCAGCTGTAAGCTCGCCACCATCCTCCCGCGCTCCCATTAGTTATCTCCCTACTCTGATGCTAGTTACCTCCATACTTTCCTGCTCTCCTATTGGTCAGCATCTACTGTACAGTATCCCATCATGCATCTAACCTATTGACGTCCCTTGATCATTTCGTTTTGGCAGTGCTATTGGTGTTGGTGATTGCACTTTTGTGCTTTTACCGGAGTTACTGATGTGTATCATGTTGTGTTATTCAACTGGTACTGTATATTATTAGCCATGGGTCCCAAGAAAGTTGGTGATGTGCAGGGAAAGAAGAGAGTATGCTTTCTATGGCATGCGGTTAAGTGTGATTGCTAAGTAATATGACCAAAATCTGTCTACGCTAGGGACCATCCTTAAACAGAAGAAAGCCATCAAATCAGCAACAGGTTCTAAGGGTATGACTTTTTTCTCCAGCAAGAGGAGCCACATCCATGATGAGATGGAGAGACTGCTTCTCCTTTGGATCAAGGGTAAGGAAATCGTTGTGGATCAAGGGTAAGGAAATCGTTGGTAACACGATCATTGAGACAAAAATCTTCCAGAAGGCCAGCGCCATTTTCAGTATTCTCAAGCATGCTCAGGCCGAAGATGACGCAAGAGAAGGGACATTGAAGCAGACACCCCCAAAATTCAAGACTTCTCTGGGATGGTTTGAAAAATTCATGAGAGACGGTCTGGCGTTCATTTGGTTGTGCGGCATGTGGAGGCTGCCAACTCGGACACGAAAGCCGCCGAAGCCTTTGTTAATACGTTTGATGAGTTAACACTCCAGGAAGGCTACAGTCCTCAGCTAATCTTCAACTGTGATGAAGCTGGGCTTTTTTGGAAGAAAATGCCTCGTCGGACGTAGGCTACATCACGGTGGAAGAAAAGAAGCTACCTGGGCATAAGCCTATGAAGGACAGGCTTACCCTTGCACTGTGCAAATGCTAGTCGGGATTGTAAGGTGAAGCCCCTGCTGGTGTATCACTCAGACTCCTTGAGCCTTCAAGGCCCACAAAGTTATTAAGGAGAAGCTTCTGGTAATGTGAAAGGCTGGGTAATGAGACTTGTTCACTGAGTGGGGAAATCTCTGTTTTGGCCCAACTGTGAAAAAACATTTTGGAAAGAAGTGCCTCCCTCTGAAATGCCTACTTGTGTTGGACAATGCCCCTGCTTGCCCTACTGGCCTCGAGGAAGATATCCTAGCAGAGTATTCCTTCATCAAGGTTCTTTATCTTCCTCCTAACACCACCCCTCTCCTCCAGCCCATGGACCAGCAAGTGATTTCAAACTTTAGGAAGCTCTATACGAAATATCTCTTCTAGAGATGTTTCAAAACCACTGGCAGCATAAACCTCACCATGTGTGAATTTGGAAGGAGCATTTCGATGTTGTGATATGCCTCACTCATTGATACAGGTTGGTGGGAGGTTTCGAGGCATGGAAGAAGCTGTGGCCTGATGCCGTCTCCGCACTAGATTTCGAGGGCTTCCACATAGGCCAAGCTGAAGCCAAATCTCAAAGTGTTGACGATCCTGAACCTGTTGCTCAATCTGAGGTTGCCGAGATCATTAGACTCGGGTTGTCCATGGGTCTGGAAGTCGATGAGGACGACATAAATTCTCGAGGAGCACCAAGAGGAGTTTACGATGGATGACCTGAAGGAGTTGCAGGTCATGCAACTGAATGTTATTCAAGAACATTTCTCTAGCAGTGAGGAGCAGGAGGATGACCCTCTGACAACGGTAGAAATTAAGGATGTAAGAATGGTCTAACTGCCTATCATAAGATGGCGGCTCTTGTAGAAAAGAGACACCTAGAAAAGGTTTACATAGGTCTTATTCTTGAAGAGTGTAATGATGTTTGCCCGAGTCATTTAAGGAACATTTTAAGAAGCAAGCAGAAACAAGCTTCCTTGGATTGTTAATTATTAAAGAGGCCTTCGATACTAGTAGGCCAATAGAAAGCTGAAAGTGATTCAAAAAGAAAGAAAAGTGGAACTGATGAAGAAAATGATTAAATTTAGAAAATGCAAAATGATAAGTATAAAAATAAATTAAAAAATTAAAAAAAAGGCAAAAAAAAAAGATATTTAGTTTTCAAGATTATCGTAAAGTTAAGTGTCAATATTTTTTGCCCTTTGTTAATGTGTTTTGTAAAGTTAAGTGTTTAATGTTTTCTGCCACTTTTTAAGGTTTTCTGTTGTTTGCCATCCTCCTCTTTCGCCCTGCCACTTCGCTTTCAGACATCGCCTCACTTCAAAGTTAAGGTTCCACATTTTTGTGACTATTTTCCATTTATTATTGCATTACTGTACTGTATGTTTTGATTATACATTTGATTTACTGGTTATTATTGAATGATCCAAAATGATTGTATTTCATTGTGTTTAGTATAGTTTAGCCTTATCATAAATATTTAATGTCTTGGTTTCGTAGGCTTGGAACAAATTAGGCTACAGTATTTGCATGTAAAAGGTAGCTCACAATGCAAAAAAATCCTGGTACGAAAGCCACTATGGAACCAATTTATTTTGTATTGTGAGCATGATGGAGTGAGTAACAGCAGATATGGAGGAGAAAGATCTCAGAATGGATGACATCGGAGATAGAAGAACTTGGAAATGCCTTTCTAGAAATAGCAACCCTGCATAGTGGGAAAAGCTTTTATCGAAGACATTTCTGTACTTCAATTTGATTCGCGCTCTTGCAAGCAACATGTCTACTAGTTTGCGGTATTGGACCTTGAATCATCATTTACCGATGAACGTGTTGCTTCATGGGCACAACCTTTTTCGACTAGACTGGAAACAGCAGCAGACCTTGTCTTTGCTCAGTGTGCTCCTGATACGCTAAATATTAACAAACAGGATCCCGAATGTGCTTAAACAATTGACTGAACTGTATGTGATCCTATGGATTTGCTTCTGCTTTCCTAAGCGCTCTCCTCACTGAGGGAAATGACATGCTTGGTGTCATCATTCCTCCCACACCCTCCCTCTGAACACATGCGCTTCTCATAACTGAATTTTCACAAGGATCCCTGTATTGGTGAGCAGTATGTCTCTCAAAACATGCATAGGCATGGCCCCGCACACACACACACCTGAGCGCATGCGTGGATTAACTCGCCTGTCGCCACTAGACAACCCCTCCTTTCTTGAGCCTGTTGTGGTTGCACACCAGTCAGGTGTTTGGAACAGGGGGATACAGCTCGTGCCTCAGAAATTCGTGCGCTACCCAAACGCATCTCACCTATATGTGCGTTATGCAGAGGCAACGCAATGCTTCGCCTCGCCATGCTGCACGTCACCTAGATGCTCCTTACAAGATCCAAAATGTGTCCCTACAGTGCGTGCATCCAGGATGAAGTGTAATTTGGAATTCAATTTGAGAAGAGAATTTTTTATGCAGAAAATCTTTATGTATGTCTGAAATATGATATTATGAAGCCAGTTTTATGATTAATGAAATATGATTTTGAGGTACCTTGCCAGGAGTGAAGCTAGTTAGGAAGCAAACACAGGGTTAAGACTTAGTGTTATGTTATGCTAAGGATATTGCGGTCTAAGAGGGTGTCTCAAGGGTATGTCATAACTTTTGAATTTTAAAACATCTTAAATCTAAAATATGAAAAATGTACAGTACTGTACCATAAATACACCAGGAACATTTTTTCATTTTCTTCATTTGGAATGTTGTGCTATAGTAAATATTTACCCACATTTTCATCACTAACCCAATCTGTTCCAACCAGCTACAAAGGCTCTCAATTCTGTTGTGTTGGGTATGGTAGTACATGCAAGTGTGTACGCCATATCTCCTTTGTGTTACAGTTCTCTGGCTGCTTTTGTTGTTAAACATTTCTGTTCAACCTGCGCTTCAGATTTGATTTATGGGATTTAGGGGTTATATATAAACTGATTAATGGGGAATGTTTTCATCTGAATTTACTGTGCATTCGTGTGAGTTGATCAAGGAATTTATAGCAGAACAATAATGATCCTCATTTTCAGTGTCATGTGATGAGTGCGAAAGTTTAATTTGCAATAATAGTATTGAACTTCAGAAGGGCTTGCCAATTTTGCAATGTATAATCTGAAGAGACCAGCAATTTTAGCCTAGCCTGCCCTATTCTAAATCCTAGGCTTACCCCTAAAATTATGCATATCGAATCTGATTTACCTGTCAGCAAGGATTTTGTCAAAGCTGATAGCCTCTCCTCAATCCTCTCTCTCAAATTACTTTAGCTCCTGTTGTAAAATACTAGTCTTTCCACAATCGGGTCGGTTGTATACGACCACCGGATTCTGAGATAAAGGACAGGGCAGGCAGTCTTGATCCTAATATCCCTCTGCCCGCTGAAGTAAGTACCCATGAGCAGCCATTTTATACATTTATCAATATTGGTGTACATTGAATTGTTTTTGTGGAACAGGAAAAGCAGATTTTGAATAATTCTTTAAAAGTTACGGATGGAGCTGGAAAACAGTTGTGCCGTATTGCATTTTGATTGGCAGTGAGGCTCAGTCTGGTGTAAGCTCAGCCTCTAGTTCATTTTGAATTTTTCCCAGCTGTGTTAACATTGGTATTAGCTAAGTCTAGGATGACATTTGCTACTGTACAAAGTTCTGTAATGTTTCCACAGATAAAGTGAATAATTTGTTGTTAAGGGTATGAAACAAGCCTACTAATTCTCATCTGTTGTTGAAACCTTATCTATCTCAAAAACTTTCATTAATTTATAAAACAAATCAATTGCCTAACATTATTGCCCCTAATAAAGCTAATTCTCATAAGTAGGTTATAAATCTGAACAAGAAGGCCTTGAATACAGATTTTCAAGTTGGTTGAATAAAAAGTTGTTCATTGGCAATTGAATTAAGAATATAGTTGATGTTTTCTATTTTGCCAATTCTAGTTGGTTTTCTTTTTAGCTCCTATGAAATGTAAGTTTACAGGTCATCCAGTTTTAGTTGGAGGTGATGCATGGAGAAGTATTGAATTGAAAGCTCAAGATAGAGACGACTGGCGAAATCTAACCGAGGCCCTTTGCGTCAATAGGCGTAGATGATGATGATGTTTAGATAGAACAGTTTTGGATGGATCCTTGGAGGCATCTGCAGTATCTGTGAATTTTGTTGTTAAAAGTAGAGAACAACTTTGCTCCTCTATGGTTAGAATAGTATCTGGTGCACAGAACCACTCTTTAATTACTTCCCCTATATTGTGCCCCATATTTGCTGTTACCTCAAAATAGGAGGGGTACTATGTGACCTCAGATGGCCTCCATAACACAAACTGATGCTCTAAAACTTCTCTCCTGGAGAATCTTTTTGAAACAGCTATAAACCTTCAAGGTTTCATTCCTAACAGAAGGCTAAACAGATTTGTCCATCTTATAGGAGAATTCAATGAGAGTTCTTTTTGAGAGGTCTTGGTAGGGTAAAGGTTTTCCCTCTTACATCAGATTTGGTAAAACCATCCCAATCCATAAGTCCTGTCCTTGGTAAGAAGGAAATCAAATTCCTTTGCCCTCCAATCCTCTCTTGTCAAAGGAACCCCTTCCTTTTCCAGGTAATCAAACCAACTCAGCCAAATTGAATCTTTTGAAATTGAGATTGCAAAACTTCTAGAGAAGAAAATGATAAAGGAGGTCATAGATCCATCTCCAGGATTGTAACAGGCTGTTCCTTGTGTCAGAGGTGCTTGGTGGGTTGAGGGCAGTTCTAAATGTCTCGTTTGTAAACAGACATATAGAGTTCGACAATTTTTTTTTATGGAAAGGAATGGAGATAGGATGTCTTCAGTAGAGTTGACATACAATTAATTTCCTTCACATTATTTTTCATCCTGAATCAGTGAAACTATTTCGATTTACGAGTGGTTTGAAGATATACCAGGTCAAGTGTCCAAATGCTATATCTAACCACATAGAGACTGCCCACCATGTTTTCAGAGAAAAAGTGGTTTCTATGTTCTTTAGACTATCTATTTTAAGTTACAAGAGTCAGTATGCCAATAATTTATATTAAAGACTATGAAATTTGTATTATGGTTAATGCAGATCAAGGAAGGTTTCAGGAACAAAAATTAATTTTAAGTTTGTTTCCTATTTTATGTAAAGAAATTGTCTATTTTGCTAATTAAGGGCTATAAGTTAATGTATTATACTATAATCAAGCATCTGGTATGAAATTTATTCACAACATTTGTTATTACTGAGGCTTTCAGTTCTTTTTGATATTGAGAAATCTCTGGTTGACAGAACAGTTTATTGGAATTTAGCTGTAGTTTTGCAATATTTAAAGGACTCTCATAAGGAACCTTTAGAAGATTTTTCTTTTGCATGTTTCATGACTAAAATGCTTAATCTTATAGCTTTATCCTTATCTAGATGTATTAGAGAACTATAGACGCTATCCTGTATTGTGAGTGTTAGTGTTGAGAAAATTATTTTCTCCAACTTTTTGTGCTAAAAATTATTTTAAGTACTACTGTCTTGCAATACTGTACACTGCCACTTAAACCCAATGCTCCACTAGAGGGGCAGGGCTATTACAAAAAAGGAAAACAAGAAATATTTTATTTGTAGGGTACACATCGAATATTATCAGCTTTGAGAGAGAAACAATATGAACATCAGGTGACATAGAAATAATCATTTTTTTTTTTTTTTTTTTTTTTTTTTTTTTTTTTTTTTTTTTTCCCACAGAATCAGTCTAAAGTCTGAGGAGGCCAGCAGAGAAATGTGCTCCTCCATTAAAGGCTTGATGTAAAAGAAACTATTGTTCATGTATGGGACATTTTGTTTTGATTTTCCCAAGCTTCATCTCTTATTTCTGTTGGAAGATTTTGTTTTATATTTTTTTTTTGTAGATGAAATCGGTACTGTAGTTGTTTGTTGTACAGTGTATCTGATTATTTTTTTTAATAGAATATGTCTTGTAATTATATCTGAGTTTAGATATTTTAATTTTTATTGGATATTTTAACTATTACTGTATAGCATTACAATTCAAGTTGTATTCATCTCTTCATTTCAGGTTTTATTCTTCTTTATGAGAATCGTAAACCATGACTGTTGTTAATACTCCTGAGATGTTAAGGTAAGTTAGATTCAAATATTAGTTGAAGTTTTTTTCCATGTGCCTTGCTTAATTTATAGCCAGAGAGAGGTTTGATTAGGGTAAGTTACATCATAAAATCTTTTGCCACTCTTCATATACAGTAAATAGTTGCATTATTTTTATGATATTTGTAGGTAGTATTTTTTTTATAATGTTAAAGTATGTTGTTTGCAATTTTTTTTTGTAATTGAATTTTATGTTTATCGTGTACATTGACATTTTTCCTTATCAAGAGTCGGTGAAATTACAGGTAAGATACTATTTTAAATTTAATTGATGACATTTGATAAGATGGAACTTAATTCTTACAGTATAGTTGATTACTCACTTTTGCAGATTATGTAGTAGGGGTTATTTTAAATCTTATAGAAGAGAAGTTTACAGGCCCTCAGTATCTTAATCTTATTTTGGATTATCTGACTTATTGAAGTAAAGCTATCTCAAATAGGTATTGGTAGGCTGCAGTAGCCTTTGTGAGTTTTGTGATACAACGTAGGGAACGGGCGTGTTTCTTAATGGTTGGTGTAGTTTCTGATGCGCAGAAGCATTGTTTAAGTCCTTCTACTTTGGGTCCTCTATTAGATATACCCGGTAAATAGAATCGACAAAGTGGTGCCACAGGTGGATGCCAAAACACCAAGTAACGCTTTGAGACCCCTTTCTTGAAAAACTCCCGTTTCTCTCTATAGACCCGTACCATCTACGTCTCTCGAATTTTCCCCTTCAAGAAATTTATTTCGTAACTATGGTAGACCACCAGGATTTTGATCTAGCGAAAGTTCTGGTGAAAGTACCAAACAAACCCGTAGAATTTATAGGATATTGCTCCGACAGTCTTTCCCTACAGATCCCAGTAGGAGGAAGGCTTTCTCACTTCCATTGGGTTTTGGAAAGGCTTCAACCAGAACGGAAGGTGCTTACCATTGTGAGAAAGGGCCTTCAAATTCCTCCATCCTTTAATATTCCTGTGGCTAAGGAACTAATACATTTTTTCAAGTTATCAAACAAAGAAATACAACTTGAGATTTTTCTTTTTTTCTTTTTGGGTGATTAATTGAGACATTCCATGAGCAAAAGGTGTTTATTATAAGTTATTTACCAATAGGTCTGACTCATTGGCTAGAGGCAGAATCGTTGTAATATTAGTGGCAAAATATTATGATTGTTCAGCTATTGTAAAAACGTCGAAACTCCTCTTTCTCTCTCTCTCTCTCTCTCTCTCTCTCTCTCTCTCTCTCTCTCTCTCTCTCTCTCTCTCTCTCTCTCTCTCTCCGTTTAACCCATTAGCGTAAGAGCTATTTGGTTCCTTGTTAGAGTGATGATACGAAGCCATCAAAATTGCTAATCCCATTCCTCGACAATTGCTTCTTGTGAGGGCATCACGTACCAACACTTAGTATGATCAACACCACCTCGTGTCTCCTTTGCTATTGCATCACCAAATTAACCAAGATTAAGCATACTCCTCCTCCTCCTCCTCCTCCTCCTCCTCCTGTTCTATGGCGGAAATGTTGTGTACAATCTTTGGTAGGTTTATTAAAAGTGATGAGAGTGTATTTTATGAAATGACTGCTTATGAAAAATGCACACACTTTCTTAGATATTCTTCTACTTAGAAAAATTAATCTTTGGGATTTTATTAATAGGGAAAGTAAATTTCATTAAAGCAACAAAATGAGTCTTAACAATAACCCCCCCTCTCTCTCTCTCTCTCTCTCTCTCTCTCTCTCTCTCTCTCTCTCTCTCTCTCTCTCTCTCTGGCAGAGTCTTCCGCAGCACGCTTACTAAGAGGCCTTTATCAGTGTTTAAAATGGCAAATGCCTTTCGCCAGTAATTGCCCGTCGCATGCGTTCTTCATCCAACGCACCAGGCATTAACCTCTTAAACGCAGTAAACATTATTACCGTCATCACATCTCTTGTCAATACCTAACCAAATTGACTCTGTTAACCTGAAGAGTAGGGCATGCTGCAGCTCCTCCCTCTCTTCAAGCCCCGCTCCCTTGGAGCTCCCTTCCCTTCGAGTTTCCCTCCATTGAGTTCCCCTCCCTTCGAGTTCTCCTCCCTTCCAGTTCCCCTCCATTGAGCCCCTCACCCTTTGAGGTACCTCCCTTCGAGTCCCCCTTTCTTAGACTTCACATCCATTCGATGTCCCCTTCTTTCGACCCACTCCCTTAGATTTCCATTTCCTTCAAGTTCCCCTCCCTTCGAGTCCCACATCCTTTGAGTTCCCCTCACTTCGATTTCCCCTCCTTTTAAGTCCCCCTTCCTTTGAGTTCCCTCCCTCTATGTCCCCCTTCCTTTGAGTTCCCCTTCCTTTAAGTCCCCTTCCTTTGAGTTCCCCTTCCTTTAAGTCCCCCTTCCTTTGAATTCCCCTCCCTTTAAGTCCCCCTTCCTTCGAGCCTCTCTCCCTTTGAGCCCCCTCACTTCGATTTCTCCTCCCTTTGAACCCCCTTCCTTCAAGCTTCACTCCATTTGAGCTCCCCTTCGAGCTCCCCTCCCTTAGACCCCCTCCCTACTGCTAGCTTTAGCGAATGTAAAGATGGTTTCTCATCGGAGGGGAATAGCCTCATCGTCTTTAAGGGCGTCTCCTTCAGGTGGGTGGTTTACCCTCGGGAGGAGAAGTTCCAAGTGAATCGAGGCCTTCCACAGCCCCGTTCGACAATGCAGGTTGACGTGGGGAAGGTCGTCTTCAGGGTGTTCTGCAGGTCGCTTTTATTGTTTCTTATTCTTTGGGAAAGAAAAGATGCAATGTACTGGTATTATTTGGTGCCGATTTCTTCTTTATTTGTTTTAGAAGGAAGTCTTATACGAAGTTGGGTTTCCTGAGGGAAATTGTTCTAAATTAAATTAGGTTTTGTTTACCAAAATCTTTCTCCCACCCTTTCCCTTTGTGTAACATTGTGCTTTTGTAAATACCCGTTGTTTCTCTCTCTCTCTCTCTCTCTCTCTCTCTCTCTCTCTCTCTCTCTCTCTCTCTCTCTCTCTCTCTCTCTCTCTCTTAACCAATGAGCATAAGATGTATTTAGTACGTTGTTAGAATGATGATACAAAAGCATTAGAATAGCTAATGCCTGCCCCCCCCTCTCTCTCGGTCTCTCTCTCTCTCTCTCTCTCTCTCTCTCTCTCTCTCTCTCTCTCTCTCTCTCTCTCTCTCTCTCTCTCTCTCTCTCTCTCTGTAATGTTCTTAGCTACCTGAACTTGCGTTCGAGTCTGACCGGCTGAAGGGAAACAGATGTGCTTGGTCTAAATTTTAAGAATTTAACGTTTTTAAAAGCACAGATTTAATAAAGGAAATATAATTTTTTACTTATAGCAGATTTTTATATTGATTATTATTTATCACTTAGATTTTATATTATTACTTCCCGAATAATTTCAGGATAGCCCGATACATAGGGATGATCATCCCCCTTTTGATAATGAAACGACAGAACAGAATGAAAGGCTCGAATAACAGGGAGAGAATTTGACGTCGAGATACTACGGCAAGAGCCAGATTTAAGGCTTTGATATATTTTAGCCTTAATTACATAAAGATAGAAAAGCAAATAGAATCATTTCATAATGAGGTGATTCGGTAGAGATATTACTGCGGATTAATATCTATTGGAAGAGTTACTTCTGAATTATTATATATAATAAGGTAGGGAAGAGTGGTCGGATGTTGGAGAAATAAACTTTAGAAATTGATTATATCGGACTGAATAGAATAAATTTACCTGTGAAATTCGTGGGGCCCTTATTATTTATTATTATTATTATTATTATTATTATTAGCATTATTATTATTATTATTATTATTATAAGCTACGCTAAAACCCTAGTTGGAAAAGCAAGATGCTATAACTCCATAGGCTCCAATAGGGAAAAATAGCTGAGTGAGGAAAGAAAACAAGGAAATGAATAAACTATACGAAAAAAAACATGGAAAGTTTTCGTCTATGTAAGTCAACTATGGCACAGTAAACAGGCTTTGGTGTTACCAGTTGAAGGTCTCTTAACCCTCGCAGTCCCAGTGGTGAATTCGACAAAACTTGTGGTGTAGCCAATTCTTTCAAGACAACACGCCACCCAGAATGTTTATATTTATTGGAAAGTTCTCTCCAAGACCTTTCTAATGATCACCAACATGCTATTGTTTGGGGGATTTTAAAAGATGTTTCTATTTTTATAAAATTTTGACTCACCAATGGTTGTGAAAGGGTTAATTCAAGACCAAGTTTATAAACATAAGCATTCTACCCTGTTGTTCCTTATCTATACTTTCAATTTTATAATAAAGTTCTTATGTGTTACAGACCTTAAACTTCCATTGGAAGAAAACTTGGATACTCTCTTCTTAGTAAGGTTAGAAGAGACACTGTAGCTGTGGCAAGCAGCTCTTCTAGGAGGACACTCCAAAATCAAACCATTATTCTCTAGCCCTGGGTAGTGCCATAGCCTGTGTACCATGGTCTTCCACTGTCTTGGGTTAGAGTTCTCTTCCTCGAGAGTACATTCGGACACACTATTATCTAATTTCTCCTCCTCTTGTGTTGTTAAAATTTTTATAGTTTATATAGGAAATATATATTTTAATGTTACTGTTCTTGAAATATTTTATTTTTCCTTGTTTCCTTTCCTCACTGGGCTGTTTTCCCTGTTGGAGCCCCTGGGCTTATAGCATCCTGCTTTTCCAACTAGGGTTGTAGCTTAGCTAATAATAATAATAATAATAATAATAATAATAATAAATACAACTAGGGTTGTAGCTTAGCTAATAATGATAATAATAATAATAATAATAATAATACAATTTAGCATAATGACTTTGCTGGAATTTTTAAACAGGGAATCAGCAAGTTGTTCTTGCTAGGTCGAATGTGAATTTGGGACTGAATTTTAGGAGGTCGAATATTTCTCCCTAATTCTCCTTTGTCTCGCTGGACTTCAGGCTGTTCTCGGACCAGGAACTTGAGGAAGGGGTGTGGGAGTGGGATGTATTGGCATGTTTCCTTTGGATTGCAAATGTGCGTAATCAGCAAATTGTTACTAGATGCTGCTTGTACTGTTATAACTATTATGAGAGAGAGAGAGAGAGAGAGAGAGAGAGAGAGAGAGAGAGGAGAGAGAGAGAGAGAGAGAGAGAGAGAGAGAGAGAGAGAGAGAGAGAGGTTTATTTTATCAAGTATATGCTGTCATATTGACATCAGCGGGCTTCAACTAGGTAATCCTTACTACGCGGATGTTAAATATTATATCAAATCTCTCTCTCTCTCTCTCTCTCTCTCTCTCTCTCTCTCTCTCTCTCTCTCTCTCTCCAGAATGCATTCATTTTGTATAAAAACGGAGTTACTATGTGCTTGGGAAAATTGAAAGCCTGCGGGTAAGGTGTATGAGAATAATAGTTTTGGAAATGTATGTTAAGGCCTCAATTTTATATATATATATATATATATATATATATATATATATATATATATATATATATATATATATATATATATATATAGATCTATATATATATATATATATATATATATATATATATATATATATATATATATTAAGTAGCGATAGCCAGTCAATTACATTTTGAAATACAGGATACAGTATAGAAAGCAATTCCTAATATTGTTATAATCCCCCGACGTGTTGTGATTATCCCAATAACTTTTCCAGGGCTCTTAACTTGAAAGCACATACACAACATTAAGAAACAGTCTAAAACTTAAACTAAGTCTTATAAAACAGTGAAAATTAGCAAAAGCAAAAAAGTTTTTTTTTTTTTTTTTTTTTAAAGAGTAAGAAATACGTTAAACAGAATTACATAGCGGTGGTGGTGCCTTTTGAAAATACCCTTTCTTGTTGATCTGCTGGGCTGGGGTTCAAGCTCCGCTCAAGCTCAATAGTCTCTTGTAGTGTCTGCCAACTCACCATCCTTGTGACCTAGAATTACCTGCCTAGTCATCAGGAGCCACTCCCTGGGCCTCCTTGGTCCTAGCTTTGGTGAAGAGGAGGTAGTCTCCAGGGCATTGACATTATTCCTTGCTTTTGCCCATTCACCTTTAAACCTAAACCAACCTTGCATCACCGTAAAAAAAAAAAAAAAACGAAGGCTATGGCAAATATAATTGTATGGAGGAAGCTTGAGTGTATAAGTCTGAACAAATCGTTTTATCATCATTGACTCAAGAAGGGACAAGTCATGGGAATTTGATACTCGACCTATAATGTTAAAATCTTAGCCATCAATATTAGGTTTACACATTTTAGTGTTTTTCCACCGGTTCGAAAGCTCACACCTCTATGGGAATCAGTACTGAATTTCAACAACGTCCTGGTTGATCCTACGAAAGTCCCAGAGATACACTTTGGAGACATGCATATATACACTACGCCAAAGGACATCAAAGGACTCTATCAATCTTTAAAAGGAAAGAGAGAGTCAATCGTGAGAGGAGATTTAGGGTGTAGGGTTATAGTCGCAAAGTTTTGTCTAAAGCTATGTAGAAAAAGTCTTGCATGAAAATTAAGCTAGATACTGTAACAATTTTTTGAAGTCAGAACAATATTCCATTTTAGTCATTTATTGAGAGATTTGAAAATATCCTTGTGGTATTTTTTTTTTTTTTTTTAACAATAATGGATGCTTTGAGGAGAAGTGAAAATAGAGTTGAATTTAAAAAGATAGAAAAAGAAAGCAATAATAGCTTCAACCTAATCCAGTTAAAGTTCTTTTTTTTCTATATCTTTGTATGAAAACTTATCTTTCTTGAAACGATCACTTCTAAAGAAGGTAGTTTGTTTCCTTCCTCCTTTTGTAAGGTGAACATTATATGTTTATGTTAAGAATTGGCAAACTCCTAGAATGAATTGGCACCGAATTCGTCGCTAAAAAGGGCAAAATGTCATAAACAAATCTGACATACAAAATAAGGGATGATACCTCAAAGGGCAATTGTCAAGCGTAGTCTCCTCTAGGGAGCTCATGAAAGTATCAGCAAAGGTGGGTCCTTAATAGAAACCTAAAGCCATCGACTTTGGTTAATAGAAATTCACGTTAAAAAAAACAAAAGCAGTGTCCAGTTCAGGTAGCTCCAGTAGTTCCTTAAAAGACGTTTTATGAAAACTTAAAAGTAGCATTAGGTTCTGTCAATTTTTTAGAAATCATAATTGTTTTCTCCAATGGCACATTAGTAAACAACACAACATCAACACTCATAAACAGATCGAACTTTTGAAATGTCTTCCTTAAGTGCACAGGAGTACATTTATTTATGTCAATTATCTTTATTCCTCTTTGAGCATATTTCCATAGTCTGTTTCTTATTTTAATTCCGCCAGTTTTGCCTTAGACCTTACGTAGTTATGGGCTAATACCATCTGGTTCAGCTTCTTTAAGTCTTTGTCCTGTGTTCCAACTTTCTTTCATCCATCTTATTGTCCAACCTCTTAATTTATTATCCATACTGCAAATGGGAGGATTTTGTCCTCTTACATGGTGGTTGAATGTCCTTTCAGGCCTCTGTGCTGAACATTCTCGGCCAAATTCGTAAATCCAATCCACTCTTAGTTGATCTAAGATAGTTTCCCATAACTATACCACATTTTCTATGCTCAACTTATTAAAGAAAACGGATAGATATAGTTTGTTATAGTAACCAAGTAGACTATAATGAAAGACGAGTTAATTCTTGTTAATGGTTTTTAGCATAAAATGCTTGACGTAGGAGCCTGCCATTCTCAGTATTATTTTCTGAACCATAAACTGATAGACCTTTGCTTGTCATATGTAAATGTTATTTTTTTTCGGATTTTGAAAGATGCCAAGTTTGTCATCATCCGATTCTTCACTTATTAAGATTCCAAGGCCCTTTATTTCTTAGCAAATATTCATGTTATAATGACAGAACAGTTTGATGTATTAAGAGGATTTAATTATATAATAAGGAATTGTACCTAAACATTTACTATTTTTTATTTCATCACAAATATGCAACATTTATTCATATATTTCATTCCGTGTGCTTTTTAATATGAATTGGATATGTTTTATTCATTAATATTGAATAAATTTGCGCATATGTTTTGTACTTTGATATATACTCCATAACTGCGTGCATGTTATGTTTTTCATGATCATATTGTACCAGCTTTTTAAAACTATTTTAATGAAATGTATTTATTTTTACTGCTGAAATACAAAACTACAACAGAAAATTGCAAATTTTTACATTGTAAATAAGATTTTTTCACTTGCCTAGTCACGTTCATAGTTTTAAAAATTTTTTTTTTTTTTAATCTCAGTTCCCCTAACAGTGGATGGCTCCAGTGAAAAAATAACATGCAATCACTGCCACATTCATCCTGCAACTACGGAGTCTGAGGGGGTCAACATTCAGGTTGAGAGAGAGAGAGAGAGAGAGAGAGAGAGAGAGAGAGAGAGAGAGAGAGAGAGAGAGAGAGAGAGAGAGAGATTTATATATACATTATGCATGTATGTTATAAACGCTGTTGAGAGAGAGAGAGAGAGAGAGAGAGAGAGAGAGAGAGAGAGAGAGAGAGAGAGAGAGAGAGAGAGAGAGAGAGAGAGATTTATATATACATTATGTATGTACGTTATAAACGCTTTTGAGAGAGAGAGAGAGAGAGAGAGAGAGAGAGAGAGAGAGAGAGAGAGAGAGAGAGAGAGAGATACATTATGCATGTACGTTATAAACGCTGTTGAGAGAGAGAGAGAGAGAGAGAGAGAGAGAGAGAGAGAGAGAGAGAGAGAGAGAGAGAGAGAGAGAGAGAGAGAGAGAGATTTATATATACATTATGCATGTATGTTATAAACGCTGTTGAGAGAGAGAGAGAGAGAGAGAGAGAGAGAGAGAGAGAGAGAGAGAGAAGAGAGAGAGAGAGAGAGAGAGAGAGAGAGAGATTTATATATACATTATGTATGTACGTTATAAACGCTGTTGAGAGAGAGAGAGAGAGATACATTATGTATGTACGTTATAAACGCTGTTGAGAGAGAGGTACATAATGCTTGTACGTTATAAACGCTGTTGAGAGAGAGAGAGAGAGAGAGAGAGAGAGAGAGAGAGAGAGAGAGAGAGAGAGAAAGATTTATATATACATTATGTATTCATGTTCGTTATAAACGCCGTTAGTGATTATGCACTCATATATTCTATTTACTGTACACGTGTTTGTGTTTTTTGTTTATGTTTTTTATAACGTCAATCTGGACATAACTGTCGTTTACATATTTGTTTCCCAAACTGGTAGTTTGGTTAGTATTGTAGATTTGAACCCCCAGAATTCCTACAAATTGCTTTCCACTAATTGGTTTAGTACAAATTACACTTGCTGTCATGGTACGGCATGGAGCAATTACCAGAGCCGCTGATTTCATATTCCGATTCGGTTTTGTTAAATAGTGGCTGTAACCTGCGTATTTGGTTACTGATCATAATCGGGTTATGTGGAAATTCAGGCCAAAGGTGATTTACTAAAATTGATAGATTGTCTGTTGGATTTTTTTTTTTTTTTTTTTTTTTTTACAGCTAAATATGGTATTTTTTTCATTCAGGGGAAAGATAGCTACAAAAAGCTACTTGAAGTAGAGTAAGAATGTTAGCAAATTATGTAACCAAACCTAACCTTACCTATCCTAACCAACCTAAGAATGTTAGCAAATTATGTAACCTAACCTAACCTAACCAACCTAAGAATGTTAGCAAATTATGTAACCAAACCTAACCTTACCTAACCTAACCTAACCTAACCAACCTAAGAATGTTAGCAAATTATGTAACCAAACCTAACCTTACTTATCCTAACCAACCTAAGAATGTTAGCAAATTATGTAACCTAACCAACCTAAGAATGTTAGCAAATTATGTAACCAAACCTAACCTAACCTAACCTAACCTAACCTAATGAGTCCATGCGTTAGTTTTCAAATGTTCATGATTTAATGTTAAAGGCCGCTCATGAATGACAGAGGCAAGGGACAATGATAATGCTATAACAGGGCGATACCCTAGAGACTGACCATATATACATAATTATGCTCGGCCCCCAAACCCCCTCTCCACCCAAGCTAGGACCAGGGAAGGTCAGGTGACGGCTGCTGAGGTCTTAGGAGGTAGACCAAAGAATGTTTTTTTTTATTATTTTTTTAATAGTAATTTTCAGAATATTTATTTAAAAAAATTGTTTTTGAAAATATTTAAAGAATATTTTTTTTGTAAATAGTAATTTAATTAATATTTGTCTTTCAAAAATACGCTTTTGAAAATATTCATTTTGAAAATATTTTTAGAATACATGTATGTGAATACAGTATATTTGTAAAAAAAAAATACTGTTTATGAAATGTTTTAGTTTTTATTATAAATCGAGTAAAACTTAAGATATCTAGAGAGAGAAAGAAAGAGAATTTCATCTGACTTCAAGCTTTGTCTTTAAAATTTTATTTGTTCTTCCAATTTTAGCACTCGAGGAAAGTGGATAACGGAAACAAAAATACATTTAAGGAGGAGCGAAAGCATGAATTGTGTCTTGTATATTCCTTAATTCGTGATGTATAAAGTCAAATGCATAACTGCATTATTTTATGCTTTTGAAGTTCATTTTGGCCCCTAGCGGCATTTACTTTACCTGTTGTTGTTGTTGTTATTATTATTATTATTATTATTATTATTATTATTATTATTGTTATCTTAATTATTATTATTATTATTATTATTATTATTATTATTGTTATTATTATTATTATTATTATTATTATTATTATTGTTATTATTATTAATATTATTATTATTATTATTATTATCCTCATTATTATTATTGTTATTATTATTATTATTTAGTCACAGCCTATAGTGTAAGGTTTCGGGTTGCATCAAGCTTCATTATTATTATTATTATTATTATTATTATTATTATTATTATTATTATTATTATTATTATTATTATTATTAATCACAGCCTATAGTGTGAGGTTTCGGTTTGCATCAAGCTTCATTATTATTATTATTATTATTATTATTATTATTATTATTATTATTATTATTATTATTACTACTTGCTAAGCTACAACCCTAATTATAAAAGCAGGATGCTATAAGCCCAGGGGCTCCAACAGGGGAAATAACCCAGTGAGGAAAGGAAATAAGGAAACATTGATGATCTGAGTGTAGGCTACCGTCAAGCAAGAGAACTCTAACCCAAGGCAGTGGAAGACTATACTACATAGGCTATGGCACTACCCAAGACTAGAGAACAATGTTGTTAATTGAGATTCTCCTTTCAGGTGGTTTACTTCCTGTTGACTGTTCAATAACTTTTGCCTCTGCATATAGACTGGCTTCCTTGGCCCCAGCGCCACGACTTAAATCCAATATAATCCAAATACGAAATTAGTACATCTAATTTTTATTCGTATTTTTAAGGATTTGCATTTATCTTAATGTTTGTTTTTGAATATTTATGAAATCAGTCCATCTAATTTTTTCGTATTTTCAAGAAATTGAATTCGTATTAGCCTAGAACCCGTTTATAAATATAGTCATGGCGTTTTTTAACGAACGAACGTCTTAACCTTTGGTTTTTTATATATATGAAATTAGTACATCTCATTTTTTTCGAAAATTTAAGGAATTGCATTCATCTTAATTTATCCCCTTGGAGGTATAATGGGATGTCCCGAAAATGGGAGACTACTCTTTGTCGTCTCCGCATTGGTCATACTCGGATGATACACGAGTTTCTGCTGACTGACCAACACCAAGCATATTGCGACGACTATTTGATACTGTGACGGGCCGAGAGAAGGTTGTGACTCAAAGACAGTATGAAAGCAACTGAGTGAGTTTATTATAGAACACTCTCCTTTATATACAAAAGGTCAAAGCAACAAGAAATTTCATGTTCAAAAAGAGACACCGTTACAGATGAGAAAAACAGACATGTTTTTTCTGGTTCTTTTTAGTGTCAGGGAAGAGCGAAGATACAAGCATAATATATACACAAAATGAACTATGTACGATCGTGTGACACACGGTTGGTACAATACCCTTGACAGTGAGGCATTTGTTGACTGAATGCCCCACTTATAGCACAGAAATAAATAGACATTGTTTGAGGCTCGGGGTGGGGATGGCAGTTCATCCTTGTCGAGATCCTTGGACATGATGTGTCGTACTATGATAGTGGCATTTTTAAATTTATATCAGAAGCAGGTCTTCTTAATGCTATTTAGGTTTAATAACATATTTACTTTTCTGGTTTTAATTGAATATTTTTTTAATCTTTATTTATAATAAACGATATCGGCGTCAATGACCTTCGATGTCAGGATACCAGAGAACTTCAAATCATTCATTCATTCATTCATTCATTTATGGTATTATGCTCTTTTAAAGTTTATTTTGTGCATTTATGCTTTCCCACTGCTTGGGACTACCCGTAAATTTCTTTGGTTATTTGGTATGATGCAGCAGAAGGCTTCTCTTCCCCACACTTTGGCAACAAACACCCCGCTCGCTGCCTTGAAAAGTTTTAGTCAGCTTAATGGGTGGCGTGAGTTCTTTTTGAAACAAGAGGCTTTCGTTATTTCGAAAGTTTTCTGCAAAATCATATGGTTTTTTTTTTTTTTTTTTTTTTTTTTTTTTCTTTTTAATGGAGGTGTTATTTTGAGTGGATGTTCGTCTTGATTTCAAATTTGGCGTGGCTATGCGAATGGTGTGTTTGTGTGTGTGTGTGTGTGTGTGTGTGTGTGTGTGTAGATTTTCATGTGTAATTATAGATGTGGATATGGGTCTGCGTGTGTGTTTTCGTATGGCGTGGAATTTGCATTTGGGTGAAAATTTGCCAGTTAGCGTCCGGTCCATTTCTTAAGGTTCTTGGTATAAAATAATGATATCCAATATATGTAAAATACGCTACGCCATTAGAGCCTTTTTAAGTTTTTGTATAAGTAATAATCTTACATATTCATAACATGTAAAGCATATTCTGGAGCTTAGGTAATTAATTTTCGCGTATATTTAGTGGTATGTATTTATAATGCGTAAAGAATATTCCGAGGCTCTGCTATTTTGAATATTCTGGAATTTTATTATTCTTTACATTTGAAGATATAAGTTTGCAAGAATAAATTCGCTTAATCAAAATCGCAGAAGCCAATATGTGTTGCAAGGGCATTTGAGCAATATAACATTTCTGTCTCTGATATTTGAAAATATAGCGAAGAAAGATTCACAGAGCTTAAAAACTTTGAAAGTCGTAAAGAATAGATCTAGAGTAACTTAATAAGATATTCAGCGTAACTTGATAAGATATTCTGCGTAACTTTAGATATTAAGCCCAACCTAATAATATTTAGCGTACCTGTTGAGATGTTCAGCATTACCTGAATAAGATATTCAGAATTACTTGAATTAGATATTCAGCATAACTCAATAAGATATTCAGCGTAACTTGAATAGGGTATTCGTAAAAATTAGTAAGATACTCAGCGTAACTTCCGTGATAAGATATTTAGCGTAACTTATGATATTCAGCATTACTTTAGATATTCAGCATGGCTTAAGATATTCAGCACCACTTAATAAGATATTTAGCATTACTTGAATAAGCTATTCAGCATAACTTAAGATATTCAGCATACTTGAATAAGATATTTAGCATTACTTGAATAAGAAATTCAGCATTACTTGAATAAGATATTCAGCATAACTTAATGTATTCAGCATAACTTAAGATATTCGACATTACTTGAATAAGATATTCAGCATAACTTAATGTATTCAGCATAACTCAAGATATTCAACTTTACTTGAATAAGATATTCAGCGTAAGCGAATAAGATATTCAGTACAACTTCATAAGATATTCAGCGTAACTTGAATACTCGTAATATCTGAAAGAAAGGAAACCCATATGACGTGGAATTCAAGGGAAAGGGAATTTTAAAGTGAACTCAAAAAGACTGAAAGGAAAAAAAAAATCTTTCTGTGTCTTCCTCCCGTGGAGGGGGGGGGGTGTTTGGCGTATGACATACACGATATCTCACTCGAAGAAATCCATTAGAAAGGAATGCATGGTAGAAAAAAAATAGTAGATTCCAAAGAATTCTTTATTATTGTTTATTTTTTAATTTTTTTTTTTTTAATTTTTTTTCCGTGGACGATGATCCGCTTCTCTCCGCCTCCATCTTCATCCGATTAGTTTTCGAGGCAAAGTAATGATTTTCTTGAGGATTTTTTTTTTTTTATTTATTTTGGGGGGAATTTATTTTTTTTTTGTGGGGGATTTATTTTTTTTGTGGGGGATTTATTTTTTTTGTAGGGGGATTTATTTTTTTTGTGGGGGGATTTATTTTTTTGTGGGGGGATTTATTTTTTTTGTGGGGGATTCATTTTTTTTGTGGGGGATTTATTTTTTTTGTAGGGGGATTTATTTTTTTTGTGGGTGGATTTATTTTTTTTGTGGGGGGATTTATTTTTTTGTGGGGGGATTTATTTTTTTTTGTGGGGGGATTTATTTTTTTTTGTGGGGGGGATTTATTTTTTTTGTGGGGGGATTTATTTTTTTTGTGGGGGGGATTTATTTAGTTTTTGGAATCGGTCTTGATAGAGATTAATTTCTCTTTTGGGCGGTTTTTGGGACGGGGATTAGATAGCTTTGTTTTTCTTCGCCGTGAAATAGAAATTCGTGTTATATTATGAATTTAAAAATAAGTTTATTTATATATGTGGAAGAAACTAATTTTACATTTGACCAAGTTAGCACGTTTGTTCTTCACACAAATAATTTTGCATGACATTTCGCCCCACCCCACCTCTCTCTCTCTCTCTCTCTCTCTCTCTCTCTCTCTCTCTCTCTCTCTTCTCTCTCTCTCTCTCAGCATAACTTAAGATATTCAGCATTACTTGAATAAGATATTCAGCATAACTTAAGATATTCAGTATTACTTGAATAAGACATTCAGCATAACTTAAGATATTCAGCATTACTTGAATAGGATATCCAGCATAACTTAAGATATTCAGCATTACTTGAATAGGATATTCAGCATAACTTGAGATATTCAGCGTAACCGAATAAGATATTCATTACAACTTAATAAGATATTCAGCGTAACTTGAATACTCGCAAGATCTGAAAGAAAGGAAACCCCTATGACGTGAATAACAAAAAAAGGTTTGGAATTCAAGGGAAAGGGAATTTTAAAGTGAACTCAAAAAGACTGAAAAGAATAAAAGAAAAAAAAACCTTTCTGCGAGTGTCTTCCTCCGGGGGGGAGGGGGGGGGGGGCGGCGTAGGACATACAAGATATCTCACTCGAAGAAATCCATTAGAACGGAATGCATGGTAGAAAAAAAATAGTAGATTCCAAAGAATTCTTTATTATTGTTTATTTTTTTTATTTTCTTTTTCCGTGGACGATGATCCGCTTCTCTCCGCCTCCATCTTCATCCGATTAGTTTTCGAGGCAAAGAAATGATTTTCTTGAGTTTTTTTTTTTTTTTTTTTTTTTTTAGATTTATTTTTTTGGGGGATTTATTTTTTTTTTTTTGTTGGGGGGATTTATTTTTTTTTTGGAATCGGTCTTGATAGAGATTAATTTCTCTTTTGGGCGGTTTTTGGGACGGGGATTAGATAGCTTTGTTTTTCTTCGCCGTGAAATAGAAATTCGAGTTATATTTTTAGTTTAAAAATAAATGTATTTATATATATGGAAGTAACTAATTTTACAATTGACCAAGTTAGCATGTTTGTTCTTAACACAAATAATTTTGCATGACATTTCGCCCCACCCCACCCTCTCTCTCTCTCTCTCTCTCTCTCTCTCTCTCTCTCTCTCTCTCTCTCTCTCTCTCTCTCTCTCTCTCTCTCTCTCTCTCTCTCAGAAGTATATATATATATATATATATATGTATATATATATATATATATATATATATATATATATATATATATATATATATATGTATATATATATTTATTTATTTATAGCCGGACACTTACTCATTTTTATATAGGGGAGATATTTAGATTACTCTCTGAAATTTGTACAAAGAACTCTTATATCTTTCGCTTTTAGGATTATGACGTATAAATAACGAATTTTATTGAATTTTGCTGCTTGATCAACAGATTAATTTGCTGTTAGAATTAAAATTTATTGATAGGCACAATTGTCTTACTAACTTTGAAGATTATTAATATAGCTTTAACATTGAGTACATAAACTACTCCAATGTAATTGTTCAGTGGCTACTCTCCTTTTGGTAAGGGTTGAAGACACCTTCTAGCTCTGGTAAGCATCTCTTCTAGAAGGACACTCCAAAATAAAATCTTTCTCTTGCCATGGGTAGTGCCATAGCCCTTGTACCATGGTCTTCTACTGTGTTGGTTTTGAGTTCTCTTGTTTGAGGGTACACTTGGACACGCTATTCTAACTTGTTGCTCTTCCTCTTGTTTTTATGTTTTTGTAGTACATACAGTATATGACAGATCTAATTTAATGTTGTTTATGATCTTAAAATATTTTATTTTGTTTGTTATTTCTTCTCTTAGTTTGTATATTTCCTTGTTTCCTTTCTTCACGGGGCTATTTTCTTTGTTGGAGCACTTGTGCTTATAGCATTATGTTTTTCCAACTAGGGTTGTAGCTTAGCAAAATAATAATAATAATGATAACGTATTTATATACATAACTATAGGATGGGGAAATATGGGTGTTTTTATTCATTGTTATCATTTTGCAAAACACATCTCTTTTGAGATCAGAGGAACTGAATTTAGATGCTTCGTTTATGAATGAGAAAACAGATTGCGTCACAAAAATAAAAGGCTGGAAGTACGGTAAAGGGGAAGTCATTGTTTTGGATAATTGAAGGGGATTCGGGCGAAAAATTAGGATATTAGGGTTTTTTGAGTTACGGGCTTCTAGGTATAAACGGGAAGAAAAATAATTTTCGCCTTTTGTCAGTTAAATTTGTTTTATCTTTGGTATTTGGTTTTTTGATATGTCATTGTTTTTTATTATTTTTGTTTTACTGAATGCAGTACAACACTTAATATCTCCTAATAATGTCTATGAAACTCCATCGGATGGCTTATTTCATATGTCGGATTAACAAGATATGAATTGAATGACCCTTTCTGAGTGGTAATATCTTAACATGGCGAAAGGGTTTGCATATCACCGTGATTAGCTAAGCTTTACCTGTCAGGGCCACCCATACTAGGTTGGTTTGCTGTGAGTGATCAGACCAAAGTCTTCTACCATCACCAATCCGCACTGGACAGCATGGTCATGAAAGCTGGCCAAACCTTAGACATGAATAAGGCATTGTCTGAAGCCTTTTTCCTGCTGTGGACTAGAAACGGCTGCATTTGTTGTTGTGGAATTGAGTGAACGAGTCTGTAATTATTTTGAATTCTAGGGACTGCATTGTTTTATATATATATGTTTATATATATATATATATATATATATATATATATACACACACACACATATATATATATATATATATATATATATATATATGTATATATATATAAACACACACACACACACACATATATATATTATATATATATATATATATATATATATATATATATATATATATATATATATATATATATATATATATATATATATATATATATACATACATACATACATGACTACGCTTAGATCTTCCTGTGTTTTTTACAATTTTATTTCACAGCAGCAATTTCAAGTACTTCCACTATTCATAAAATCTAGAATAGCATTATTTTAGTGATAAAAGTAACCTTTTATTGATTAGGAAGGACAAAGAGGCTGATAAATATAGTTTTGTTTACTTGTGAATTTCATTCTTACGACTCTGGTGTTTTGGTTACAGATCAGATAACAAAAGTGGAAGCAGTTTTATCTCTTCAGTGAATTGTGTAATATCGATTATCAAATGAAAAACAAACTCCACATTTAGTTGTGCCATCTTGCAGTTAGGGGGAATCGTGTCTCCCTACTAGCTCTATTCTAAGCAGAAAGAAGTGTTATTTGTCTGAGCTTCAGGACGTTACGTCCCGTCTCCAGGTTGGGACTTATTCTTTCAACCCTTTTTGATATTACCCTCTTTTTTTTACATTGCCTCTGCATCATCATCTCCTCCTACGCCTATTGACGTTTTATTATTATTATTATTATTATTATTATTATTATTATTATTATTATTATTATTATTATTATTATATTAAGCCAATCTGCAGTCCTATTTGTAAAACCAGAATGCCACAAGCCTTATGGGTCATATATAGCCCAGTGCGAAAGAAGAAACAGGTACAGGGTCAGCTATTAAAAAAAAAAGATGGAAAAATTGTCAATGACAATATGAACATGACTGTTGTATATAGTGTATTAGGATGGTTTTGAAACGATCAATGATAAGAAAAAGGAAAAGTCAACGCATTGAAGAACCTCTAGTTAAAGTCCCTTGAAGGTTGAAAGTTGTACAAACTTTGGTTGGTTCTTTCTGTTAGTTATATTAAAGGTGTCACCCATATAATGTTTTCTTCAACAATAACAAATATTATTTTTTCATTTTTGGATATATTTTATTAACTCAGCACATTCCAGATAACATTTTATCGTCAATGCTGTCTTGGATGTAATGAAATATCAATGGCTGTCTTGCCTGTATATCATGATATCTCAACTGCATAGGATATAACTTGGAGCATCACAGCTTTTATTGGTTGTATCATAGGGCATTGCGTGTTTTCCTGTGTGTAACTGATGACCTCACAGGTCATGGATGTAATTGAAGGCATGGCAGGTTGTTCTAGAGGTAGCTAAAGGTATTTCATGCTGTCTTGGATGTAACATGGGACCCCACACTTTGTTCTGAGTGTAACGTTTCACATCACAAGTTCCCATTTTATATATATATATATATATATATATATATATATATATATATATATATATATATATATATATATATATATATATATATATATATATATATATATATTCATTCTGGCAGTAAGGAAGGTTAACCAAAACCCATTGTAACACTGAAAATCAAGGCAGTATTGGTTACTTTGACATATGAAGTACTTGCAAAGCTATTATGTTAAATGAAATCTTAGGGAAATTATTCTTTTCTTACTCATGTTATGGGAACGAAAAAAATCACTCCAACAAATTCATTCTTACCATTTCGTTCGTTATGCCTCAGAAGTAACATTATTTTTGCTGTTCTCAGTGTTGCTTTTTCATTTTTTATTTTATCACCTTTGCCTTCTACATATATATTACATCTTTTTCTTCCTTCCCGTATACTCATGTCTAGTATCCTGCCCTTCAGTTTAAGCAACACACACACACACACACACACAGAGAGAGAGAGAGAGAGAGAGAGAGAGAGAGAGAGAGAGAGAGAGAGAGAGAGAGAGAGATATCCCAAGCGTGACTTCTAATTTCTTGTCATTTTAAGATTTCAGGCACTAACCATTCTGTCTATTCAAGGAAAAGGACTTCTCGCTTGATTCTTCCCGAGGCAAAATATCCACTTAGTGACATCAACCTCCCCACCCCCTATTTACTCTAACTTCCCCCCAATGGGGCATGTCCCCCTTCTCCTACCCCCCTTGCCTGTCCTCAGTCCATCATCTTGTTCCCCCCATGTCCAGGCTCATCCGTCCTCATGCGAACTTCGCTGGCTCCAAATCCCTCCTTTCATTTTCTTAGAGGAAATTGCATTAAAAAACATCTGCTAAGTCTGGAAAAAGTTATCGTTTCTCAAATCCGAATTCTTTCTTTGCATTGGGCATAAGTAAGACAGCGGGCCAGTTAGTCATGTGTGGACAAAAGGTTTGTTGTGCCTTGTCTGCATAAATGACTTCCTTTCTCCCCCCCCCTTCTTCCTTCTGCCTCCCATGTCCTCCAGCATCTTATTATGTAAAGTAGCATGACCTACATTGAGAAAATGTTGTGAGAACAAGAGGTTTTAGCTGGAAGATAAACAGGGAAGTCTCATCAAAGATGTTAAAAGTTTATTTATATATGTAATTATTAAAGGTGCTTGAGTGCTTCGCTGTACTGAGTCACTTGCGAAAGCGCATGGACGTTTGTTTAATTCCCGAAGGCGTATCTCGTCTCGAGTATATTTCAACACCAGAGTTAAGGTCCTTTATATATACTCGGAGTATATATAAAGGACCTTGACCTGAGTAATGGGAAGTGCGGATTATATTTCCATCGTATTTGTAATAAGTTTATTTAAATAACTTTAGGGATAATTCTGAGAGTGTCAAGTCACAGAAGACAAATTTGGTAACGAGAAAGAGGCTTTGGAATATACTAATCCCTGAACAAGTCAAATGCACATTGAGCATGTTTTAATAACCTGGATAATTAATGGCTAGAAAATTTCTCAATGTGTTCAAAGGTTTAATGGCAATTCATGAATGGAAAAGGCAAGAGACAATAACAATGCCCCAAAGACTGACCATATATACATGATCAGCGCCCAAACCCCCTTTCCACCCAAGCTAGGACCAGGGAGGGCCAGACAATGTCTGCTGATGACTCAGCGGATAGACCTATAGGCTCCAGCAAAATCCCCCATCCTTAGCTCACAAGGATGGTAAGGTTGCAGACACTACAAGAAACTACCATCCTTTGCATTTGGATCATTAATTTGTACTATGTAGTACTGTATTAATTTTGAAGTTAATTCTAAGTGATGCCTTCTCCATCATAAGGCTTGATACTGCACAGTATTCCAGGAGCTTTTATTCCAGCTGTGGCCAGATTGTGGAATTGTCTTCATAATCTAAGGGCTGAATTTCTGGAACATCCGAATTTTCAACTAGTTGCAAATGCCCTACTGTTTAACAGGTTGAGACAAATTTCTATTCGTAGTATATATATATATATATATATATATATATATATATATATATATATATGTATATATATATATATTTATATATATATATATATATATATATATATATATATATACACACACACACATATATATATATATATATATATATATATTTATATATATATATATACACATACATATATATAAATATATATATATAATATATATATATTTATTTATATATAAATATATAAATATATATATATATATATATATATATATATATATATATATATATATATATATATATATATATCTATTTATATATATGTATATATATATATCTATTTATATATATATGTATATATATATATATATATATATATATATATATATATATTACAGATTTATTTTAACGTTTATATAGTTTATGTCCTTTCCTC
>NC_090729.1:181271630-181286630 GCF_036898095.1 Palaemon carinicauda | reverse complement strand
TAAGATTCATTTTAATTGTTTAAAAAAAATCGAGCTCATTAAGTTTGGTTAGTGATGGTACATTTAATTTTATTATTTGGTAATATTTGTGATTGAATGTTATTTCAAGAAGGGATTCACTGACATTCAATTGATGAATGTTAGTTACCCGTTTTATTTATGTCAGTCAAGGGACCCGAATGATATTGCTTAGTGATATTTTAGTAGCTGTCGGGTATCAGCTTTCATTTCCTGATACCCGTGTGTAGGGGTTTGTGCATAGCCTATACAGTTTATGTATGTATGTATCCAAGTATATTTGTAGGAAAAAACGAAAGGTTGCACGTGATTTATGTGTATATAAATGTTTACACACGTTTATATGATTATATATATATATATATATATATATATATATATATATATATATATGTATATATATATATATATATATATATATATATATATATATATATATATATATATATATATAATTTATATAATGATATATATATTATGTATATATATATATATATATATATTATTTATATATACATATGTATATATTATATATATGTATGTATGTATGTGTGTGTGTATTACCTTTGAAATAATTTTTAATTCTCAGCAGCTTATACTGAACATGTAGCTCTCATAAACGTTGAACTTAACATAAGGAAATTATCCATAATACCTGTATGTTTGAAGCCGGTTAGCATTTTCCCCCAAAACACCAAAGAACTAAAGTATAGCCCTTGTATATATTCAAATATATCCCGAAATCTATAAATTGTCCCTTTATCAACTGATGAAAATAGAAAGAAAGATAATTACCTATAGATATTATCTTTCCATCAACTGATGAAAATAGAAAGAAAGATAATTACCTATAGATATTATCTTTCCATCAACTGATGAAAATAGAAAGAAATATAATTACCTATAGATATTATCTTTCCATAAACTGATGAAAATAGAAAGAAAGATAATTACCCATAGATATTATCTTTCCATCAACTGATGAAAATAAAAAGAAAGATAATTACCTATAGATATTATCTTTCCATTAACTGATGAAAATAGAAAGAAATATAATTACCTATAGATATCTTTCCATCAACTGATGAAAATAGAAAGAAAGATAATTACCTCTAGATATTATCTTTCCATCAACTGATGAAAATAGAAAGATAATTACCTCTAGATATTATCTTTCCATCAACTGATGAAAATAGAAAGAAAGATAATTACCTCTAGATATTATCTTTCCATCAACTGATGAAAATAGAAAGATAATTACCTCTAGATATTATCTTTCCATCAACTGATGAAAATAGAAAGAAAGATAATTACCTATAGATATTATCTTTCCATCAACTGATGAAAATAGAAAGAAAGATAATTACCTCTAGATATTATCTTTCCATCAACTGATGAAAATAAAAAGAAAGATAATTACCTATAGATATTATCTTTCCATTAACTGATGAAAATAGAAAGAAATATAATTACCTATAGATATCTTTCCATCAACTGATGAAAATAGAAAGAAAGATAATTACCTCTAGATATTATCTTTCCATCAACTGATGAAAATAGAAAGATAATTACCTCTAGATATTATCTTTCCATCAACTGATGAAAATAGAAAGAAAGATAATTACCTCTAGATATTATCTTTCCATCAACTGATGAAAATAGAAAGATAATTACCTCTAGATATTATCTTTCCATCAACTGATGAAAATAGAAAGAAAGATAATTACCTATAGATATTATCTTTCCATCAACTGATGAAAATAGAAAGATAATTACCTCTAGATATTATCTTTCCATCAACTGATGAAAATAGAAAGATAATTACCTCTAGATATTATCTTTCCATCAACTGATGAAAATAGAAAGAAAGATAATTACCTCTAGATATTATCTTTCCATCAACTGATGAAAATAGAAAGAAAGATAATTACCTATAGATATTATCTTTCCATCAACTGATGAAAACAGAAAGAAAGATAATTACCTATAGATATTATCTTTCCATCAACTGATGAAAATAGAAAGAAAGATAATTACCTATAGATATTATCTTTCCATCAACTGATGAAAACAGAAAGAAAGATAATTACCTATAGATATTATCTTTCCATCAACTGATGAAAATAGAAAGAAAGATAATTACCTATAGATATTATCTTTCCATAACCAATCAAGGAATGAATCTCACCCATTATTGACTATTTCAGTAGGGTATGATTATTCCGAAAAAGATTCCACTGGGATAAAAGTGGCCTTCGCATTTCGCAGGCAAATCCAACGGGTGCCAATGTCAGGTGACGGCAGTATTGGAAATCTGCTGAGGGTGCAGCACGGCCAGGGACGGATATACGCTGTTCGGGTTGCTCGCATTTTGTCTGTTGCATATCGAACACGTATTAAAGTCTGTGATACAGATGCATGTTTGCAGAGGTTGTTTTATTTCTTGCTGTTCTGCTGAAGCTAGAATTACGGGTTGTGGTGGCCTATGTGATAACGTCCCTGACTTGTAATCGTCAGACTGGGGTTCGAGTCCCGCTCAAACTTTGAGATAATTCAGATTGAGAAAGGAGTTAGGCAGGCATATCCATTCTCCTAAATTTTGAGATGATTCAGATTAAGAAAGGAGTTAGGCAGGCATATCCATTCTCCTAAATTTTGAGATAATTCAGATTGAGAAAGGAGTTAGGCAGGGATATCCATTCTCCTAAATTTTGAGATAATTCAGATTGAGAAAGGAGTTAGGCAGGGATATCCATTCTCCTAAATTTTGAGATAATTCAGATTGAGAAAGGAGTTAGGCAGGCATATCCATTCTCCTAAATTTTGAGATAATTCAGATTGAGAAAGGAGTTAGACAGGGATATCCATTCTCCTAAATTATTCACAGCAAGCTAGGAAGTTTGCAAAAATTCACTTAGTTTCTTTGGTCACTGCAACCTCACCATCCTTGTTTGATAAAGAATGTGGTTTTTGGGGAGCCTGCAGGTCTATGTGCTGAGTCATCAGCAGCCATTGCCTGGGCCTCCCTAGTCCTTGCTGGGGTGGTGAGGGGACTTTTTTTCTGCTTGCTAGAGTAGTATCACTGTCTATTGGCTATGTCATTCATGAGTGGCCTTTAAACCTTTAAACCGGTTTGTTAATTGGTGTTCTCTAAGTGAATATAATGGGTTCGCGTTGGTCGTCTTGGAGAGAAAATGACCCGGAAAAAGATCCGTTTGCTTACGCCACCTATAGTTGAAATAACAAATGCTTTTCGTAGCTTCTCTTCAATAGGAAACACCTGAAGAGGGATTAGTTTTCCAAAAGTTTTTAATAAACTCATTAAAATCTAAGTTAGCGTCTCAATGATTGGTTTCGTAAACTTCAACTCTATTTAGGGTAACGAAAGTTGTTGATGATCAATATTCACATACGCACACACACAGGGACACGCTTTGATTTATGATTATTAAAATATAGAAAAAAGGATAGTCAATTTACACTCATACTGTTTAATAGATAATAATAGATATGTATAATTTCATAAATTCTCCACAGTTTTTAAACTATAAACTTGTAAGAGGCAACATGACATATCGAAGCTCTCTGTGAAATACGTTTAAAACACCTTTTATTTTTTAACTAGTGTACGCGACCCGTCAAATATTTATTTAGATATATGCGCACACAGTTTCAACACTTCCCATCCCGTCACTTCTTTCCTCTCGGCGTATACCCCTCTCACCAGGATATGGCTACTCCCTATCCCCACCACTTGAAGGACGGGGAGAGACCTAGCAGTTATACGTCTGGCAATGACGCTGTGTGCGCCATATTTTATATATATATATATATATATATATATATATATATATATATATATATATATATATATATATATATATATATATATGTATGTGTGTGTATATGTATAGATTAATAGTTAGATAGATAGATAGATATAGATATATATACATAAATATACTGTATATATATACATAATGTATATATATATATATATATATATATATATATATTTATATATTATATGTATATATATTATATATATATATATATATATATATATATATATATATATGTGTGTGTGTGTGTGTGTGTGTGTGTATGTATAGATAGATAGTGAGATAGATAGATATAGATATATATATATATATACATAAATGATATATATATATATATATATATATATATATATATATATATATATATATATGTGTGTGTGTATATATACTGTATATATATGTTTATATATATATATATATATATATATATATATATATATATATATATGTATATATATTATTTATGTATACATACATACGTACTTAAACACATACATACATACATTCATTTCTAGACACTTGCTCTTTATTATATAGGGGAGATAATTATTACAGTTCGTATAATTATTACAGTTCAGTACTGACCCAGTGATGGAAATCCTCCTAAACCGTTCAATGTTTTGTCGTAAATCCCCAAAACTTTAATAGAATTATTGCATCTGACCGGCATTCCTGGAAAGTGTCATGGAAATACATGTTCGGTTTTGAAATTGGATCACCAGCGAAACCTCTTACACAGGGTTTCTTATGACCAGGACTGGCATTGGCAGAAAATTCCTTGAAATTCCTTTTTTTTTTTTTTTTTTTTTTTTTTTTTTTTTAAGATTTCTGAGAATTTTTAAAAAAGATGGTGCTGATGGAGGTCCACTATAACAACAACAACAAGAACAAATAATAATAATAATAATAATAATAATAATAATTATTATTATTATTATTATTATCATCATCATTATCACTTATTATTATTATTATTATTATTATTATTATTATTATTATTATTATTATTATTATTATTAGCTAAACTAGAACCCTAGTAAGAAAAGCAAGTTGCTATAAGCCCAAGAGCTCCAACAGGGAAAAATAACTTGGCGAGGAACGGAAATAAAGAAATAAGCTACAAGAGAAGAATAAAGCAGTAAAATGAAATATTTTAAGAACAGAACCACATTACAACTTATCTTTCATTATATAAACTATAAAAAGTTTGAAGTCTTGAAGTTCCACCGATTCAACTACCTGATTTGGATGACCATTTCACAACTTGTCGGATGTAAGTGCACATAGATTTATGTTATTCTAAGGGAATTAATGATGAGAACATTGAAAATTATTAATGAAAACCAACCAATGGTATTGAAAAACTAAAGTTTGTGACAAGTTAGCCTGCATGTGTAAGTAGCATTATCATTTCCTTTCCTCACTGGGCTATTTTTTTCCTGTTGGAGCCCTTGGGCTTAGAGCATCTTGTTTTCCTACTAGGATTGTAGCTTAGCTTGTAATAACAACAACGATAACAAAAACAACAACAACAACATCATACTGAACAGAACAGAAAAGCTTCTGCTACCAAGTGTTCGTAACTTTGAAATTGCTAATTGATACTGCAATTTCAATCTTAGATCCTCATTTGCATAAAATTCCAGTTGGTAGAAGGTAAGAAAATCCTGTAAATTTACAATTTGGACTAAGATGAAAGTATGTAAAATTTTTCTAAGAATATTTTTGAACCGCTTTAACACAATCTATGTACAAAGTAAAGTTTATAAATCAAGGGGTCGAGATTTTAGAATGATATCCTTCTTTTTATAATTTATTACAAATTAACAACCCAAAATTTCAAATTTTTATATCTTCATCAGAACATACATAGAAAATATAGCCGATACTTTATCTCAAATTTCTCATAATTTATTTTTCTGGTTATTTATTTAATTCTTGCATTAAGATTAATGATAAGAAGTTGAGCAAATAATAAATTATATACTTATGAAATGTTTTTTTATTTATTAATTCCTGTATTAAGATTCATGATAAGTTAAAGAAAGATTAGATTATATACTTATGAAACAGTTATTTATTAAAATATATTTCTGATTTATAGAATTGTTACAATAATAAATGAATAGTGTCGTAGTTTCCTTTAGCTAATTGCATAGAATTTCACATTGAGAAAGACGAAGGGGGCCACGAACGTAAGAAAAGCAAATCAAAGGCACTAGCCAATTGTGCATCTTTCAGTTTTATGCTCTGAACGTTTGTACAGGATCAAGTTTCTCAGTTCCGTCTATTGTGTTCTAGTATTTTAAGATGCGCTGCATATTATGAAGACGAACCCCTTCTATGATATTATCGCTTTTTGAGATCTTCCCCTCATAAACATATCTTGGCTCCGTCTTTGTAATATTATCTTGTTTGCCTAATAAAACTTGATGGTTTTGAATATTTTGAGTCTTTGGCCCAAGGGGGTGCTTGCGTTTTCTGTTTGTTTATCTTCTTTTAAAAAGGACCCCACCTGGTGGAGAGAACAGTGACCCCCTAGATAACTTTTTATATTTAATTTATTTATCCTGTTGGAAATGTCTCTGCCTGTCATTCTGTCGGACTGGGGTTTGAGTCCCTCTCAAGCTCGGTAGTGTCTAGTAATGTCATCTAGAGATAAACGTGACCCCTTAGATAACTTTTTATATATAGTTTTTTTTTTTTTATCCTATTGGAAATATCCTTGCCTAGCATTCTGCCGGACTGGGGTTCGAGTCCCTCTCAAGCTCGGTAGTTTCTAGTAGTGTCTGCTAGAGATAAAAGTGACCATTTAGAAAACTTTTTATATTTAGTTTCTATCCTATTGGAAATGTCCTTGCCTGTCGTTCTGCCGGACTGGGGTTTGAGTCGCTCTGAAGCTCGGTAGTGCAACCTCACTATCCTTGTGAGCTAAGGGAGCGGGTTGGAGCCTAGAGGTCTATCTGCTGAGTCATTAGCCTCCCAGGTCCTAGCTTGGGTGGAGAGCGGGTTTGGGGGCTTATCATGTGTCAATATGGTCAGTCTCTAGGGCATTGTCACTGTCCCCTGCCTCTGGTGATCATGAGCGACCTGTAAATCTTTAATCACTGCTTTTTTATAGCCCAGGGTCGAATGAGAGAGGAGTACGAATTGAAGGTTAAGGACTAACGCTCTTGACCGATGCCAAAATTTTTAAGAGAAATGGATGATTGATTGGCAATAGATGGTTTTGTGTAATGTAAAAGGTGTACGTATAGAGAGTGGAGTAATAAGTTCATTGCAGTGTATGTATATACATACATACACACACATATATATGTATATATATAATATATATATATATATGTGTCTATATATATATATATATATATATATATATATATATATATATATATATATGTATATATATATATATATATATATATATATATATATATATATATATATATATATATATATATATATGTCTATATAGTCTATATCTATCTATCTCTCTATCTATATTTATACATATGTGTGTGTGTGTGTTTGTGTTTGTGTCTGTGTGTGTGTAAGGTATAAATAATAATTTAAATAAAGAAAATCAATGTTTGTAACCAGGTCGTTTATTTCTTATCGTTTTATATTGTTGAAAAAATAATTCTGATATCTTGACTGTTTACTTTTGAAGGTCTACGTAAGAATTTTTGACATATGATAACTGATATTTTTCATAATCATTTATATATATATATATATATATATATATATATATATATATATATATATATATATATATATATATATATAATAGCTTATTCCACTTGAACCAGAGTATAGAAAAGTTCATTATGCAGGTCAGTTCCAAACCACAATTTTTATGTGATATTGCAAATGATCCCCACAAAAATGTGTTTCCTTTTTGACTAAATTGCTATTAGTTCGGTTTGGGTACATTTTTGGCATGAAACAGCATATGCCATTTGCCTTTTAAATTGGGTCGTGATTAAATTATAGCTCACCATTTCGAATTAATCTGGGTATTTATATTTTCATTTCGCAATTTTAATTGATGTTTGTGAAAATGAATGAGAATTTAAGTTACATGAAAGGGATTTTTTTTTAACTGTAGCGGTACAGGTGATGAAGTATAAAGCCTTGGATTATTTTCCTTTTGTATATTGTCGTTTAATATGTTAATTAATGTAGTAGTTGTAAAATTCACAGTATTAATGATGTGAAATTAAATTAAATGTCATTGTTAACAAAAACTTCCTTAACAAATGGGAGAATTGTTGATGAATTACCAACAATAGCTCATGCAAGTTATTACACAAACCTCCACTGAGCGTACAGTGATATTTCCATATACTGTACCCGGTATATAACTGATTTTAACTTCGCCAAGGAGGTTATGTCTTCACCTCTGTTTGTTGTCTGTCACCAGCCTAACTCAAAAAGTTACGGATGAATTTTGATGGAAATTTCAGGATATGCCAGGAATGGGCAAAATTAGAAGTCATTAGATTTCGAGTCTCGATTGTTAAGTCATTTAGGGCAGCAAGGTCGGACTTCGTGGAAGTCTGTGGCGCGGGTTCAAATCCGTAGCCGACCAGAGAGAGGCGGACATTTTGCTATCCGTATAGAACAGTGGTTCCTCACCTTTTTCCTGTCATTTCCCCCCTGCACCCAGTTCAACCATCCAGATTTCCCCCTTCATGCCTCGCCCAGCCCTCATGCCCACTCGCCTGCCTCAGAAATGGGCATGATATTCCAATTCTCCCTTTGAATATCATGTCAGTGAGAAATGATATGATCATATCACTATTGAATGGCTAACAACAAATTGCCGCACGTACTATGTTTTAGTTAGTAGGTAGTGTAATTATTTCCCCCCTGGAAGCTTCAAATTTCCACCAGGTTGGGAACCACTGGTATAGACACCTCAGGATTATGTATGTAATCGACGGATAGGTTTGCTTAAAGGAAATCGGTATTGCAGACTTAAACACACACAAACAGAGCCACCCCAACACCTAAAAATATAAGATACCTCACACGTCTCGAACTGTCGACCTAATCGCGCCAGGACTCCTCGCTGCTGCTGGGAGGAAGGACGCTGGTGAATGGTGCAACGCATGGACATACGCTACCGGGGTCTAACCGTTGTTAAGGCAGGGCAGCCGATTGGAACTACGTCCCACCCCAAAGCAAAAGCAAAGTCCTTTAAAAAGAAGGCAACTGTGCTTACCCCATACAAATGGGAAAAAGGCCGTTAATAGAAGAAGGGATTAGATTTCGGCTGCGATCCGGATGGTTTTTGAGTATAGATTCATTCATGATCAACATATGAAAGAGGGGGAGCTTGGACCGTAGAGTTGAGTAAAATGATGACACTTCCTTGACGGATGTCTGAAATCTTTATTTCTTGAGAAGTGTCTACAAACACAGGAATGTTTTATATCATCCCCTTTTTAATTCTAGGTTTCATTGAATATTTTGCATGCTCTATTTTTTTTATATATCTTAATTACAGTATAAGTTCGCGTTTTCTCTGAAATTCCATGGAAGGAGGGGTTGTTAATCAACCTCTCTCCAGGCTCCTTCAAGTTAATTGAAGTTGTTATTTTGTAAAATATATTTTTTTTCAAAATGACTTTCTTTATTCCGTTTTGTAAAAAAAGTTTACGTAGAATTTATTTGTATATGTGAAACGAAAGAAACCCACGAGAAACAATTCTATATTACAAATTTGTAAACAAACAACGATTCTCCTTGAAAACAGTCGCACTCGGCGCGAATCCACTCTCTATAGAATTAATCAATGCTACTGCAATAATTGCATTTGAATTATCACCTTTGATAATCCCGGCAGGAGGCGAAGCGATTTAGAAATGGCATTCCACTCACGCCGTTCCTTGACACTGCCAGCACAGTGTGTGTTGTGTCTAGCGTGTATTGGTAATCCCCCCCCCCCCCCCCTTTCCTCCTCCTCCTCCTCCTCCTCCTCCTCCTACTCCTCCTCCTCCTCCTTCTCACCAAGGAAGACCATCAAAGATGATTCGGCTTTGCATTAAAGACGATAGCTCTCGCAGGTCGGGTTAACCTGGTTCTCTTCATGGCTGACATGATTTAATTACTAGGGGTCGAGTTATTGAGGGTTTGCTGGGCGTTAGTGTTTTATTATACAGGTTTTGATTAATTTGTTGTGTATTTGTTAACCGCTGTACGCGACCCGTCATAAAGTGGTGGTTATTTGTTTAGATAGATATACATACACGCACATGCATTCCCCTCTTACCTGGGTATGACTGCTCCCTCTACCCTTTACCCGAGGGACGGGTAGAGCTGAGCGTGACCAAAATATATTTGTGTATATATATCATCATCATAATCATCATCATCATCATCATCTCCTCCTACGCATATTGACGCAAAGGGCCTCGGTTAGATTTCGACCGTCGTCTCTTATCTTGAGCTTTTAATTCAATACTTTTCCATTTATCATCTCTCTCTGAGAGAGAGAGAGAGAGAGAGAGAGAGAGAGAGAGAGAGAGAGAGAGAGAGAGAGAGTTGCTCTTTATTATACAGGGGAGATGAACGAGTTGAATATTTTTATGACATTCAATCACATGGTTCATTTGATCCTATGCCAATTCATTCAGTTTCATTATGCATCGTTAAATCCTTGGGTGGCCTTCCAACAAAAATTATGAATTTATTAAACCGTTTAAATGATAAACCCGTAATAAGAGAAGACAGATAAGAGGCAGTTGATCCTCCTCAGTAGAGATTTTTATAGATAAAACTTTTGATATCATAACAAAAATCTTCTTTCATATTTGCGTATCATACGCACCGAGATTGTTTATCAATGAACTTGATAAATGATTACCATCCTCTTACGCTTGGGAAAACACAAAGAAAAAGTCTAGATGCCTCAAAGGTATCTGGGATAAGCTGTTCTTAAAATATTCTTTATTGTTCATTGCTTCTTTTGTTTATTTATACCTTTATATCTTTTCCTCACAGGGCTATTTTTCCCTTTTGGTGCCCCTGGACTTATAGCCTCCTGCTTTTCCAACTAGGGTTGTAGCTTAGTCAGTAGTAGTAAGCTGTAGAAAAAGGAAGGATAATCGAAAGAGAAAAGTAGTAGTAAGCTGTAGAAGAAGGAGGGATAATCGGAAAAGAAAAGTAGTAGTAAGCTGTAGGAAAAGGAAGGATAATCGGAAAAGAAAAGTAGTAATTGTACTGCTGAAAGTCAGTGTGATGAAGCAGTCCTACTTGCAATCGAGGAATGTATCATTCGCTACTAAGCAAGGAACATTATAGCAGCTGTTTTAGGTGTGGTTCTAATTTACTTTTGAAAAAGACATTCAATCTTTTTCTCCTTCAACTGCACAAAAAATTGAATTGTTAGGAAAGTCTTCTAAGATTTTCGGTGGTCTATCTATTCTGATAAAAAGTTTTAATTCTTTCAATCTTCTTGTTTCGAGTATTGATTTCACCTCTCGTCTTCAGCTGCTGATTCCCATCTTAATTTGTTGGAAAAAAACTTGCGGTTCATTAAATTTCTTATTCCTGACCTAGATATTAATCTCTGGAACCGTCGTTCAACTCTTTATGCATACGATTTTTCCTAATTCTGACCATCCTTCGTAGTCTTAGACTGTACCATCCTGTACGTAGTTAGTTCTAAGAGTCATGCCTTCACCATAGGACTCAATGCTGCACATTATTCTAGAAAATTTATTCCCAACTGAGACCAGAATTTGGAATGAACTTCCTAATCAGGCAGTTGAGTCTGTGGATCTTTAGAAATTCAAACATATAGCGAATATTTTCATGTTGAACAAGCTAACATAACGTTGTTACTAATCTTAAGATATTTTATATTCTTTATTAATTGATTTTTTTATAATTTATGTTTCCTTATTTCCTTTCCTAAAGGGCTATTTTTCCTAGTTGGATTCTCTGGGCTTATAGCATCCTGCTTTTCCAACTAGGGTTGTAGCTTAGATAGTAATATTCTGCAAGCAATGCTGAAGTCGTCTCGTACTTTTGAGCAATGAAGCAGTCAGGACGCATTTTAACAATCCCTATTTACTTGATAACTATGTAACAATCCTTATTTACCCGAAAACAATGTAGCAATCCTTACCTGAGAGCAATTTATCGGTCCTTCTTACCTGAGAGCAATGTAGCAGTTCTTATTACCAGAGATCAATGTAGCAATTCTTACTTCAAAGCAATATAGCAATCCTTTTGTGTGAGAGCAATGTAGCAATCCTTATTTACTTGAGAGCTATGTAGCAATCTTTACTTAACCCGAAAACAATGTGGCAATCCTTACCAGAGACCAATGTAGCATTTTTTTTTTTTACCAGAGATCAATGTAGCAATTCTTACTTCAGAGGAATATAGCAATCCTTATTGTCTGAGAGCAATGTAGCAATCCTTAGTGTTTGAGAGCAATGTAGCAATCCTTATTTACTTGAGAACTATGTAGCAATCCTTACTTACCCAAAAACAATGTAGCAATCCTTACTAGAGAGCAATATAGCTGTCCTTATTACCTGAGAGCAATGTAGCTGTTCTTATTATTATTATTATTATTATTATTATTATTATTATTACTATCCAAGCTACAACCCTAGTTGGAAAAGCAAGATGCTATAAGCCCAGGGGCTCCAACAGGGAAAAATAGCCCAGTGAAGAAAGGAAATAAGGAAATAAATAAATGAAGAGAACAAATTAACAATAAATCATTCTAAAAACAGTAACAACGTCAAAACAGACATGTCATATATAAACTATTAACAACATCAAAAACAAATATGTCATAAATAAACTATAAAAGACTCATGTCCGCCTGGTCAACAAAAAAGCATTTGCTCCAACTTTGAACTTTTGAAGTTCTACTGATTCAACCACCCGATTAGGAAGATCATTCCACATCTTGGTAACAGCTGGAATAAAACTTCTAGAGTACTGCGTAGTATTGAGCCTCGTGATGGAGAAGGCCTGGCTATTAGAATTAACTGCCTGCCTAGTATTACGAACAGGATAGAATTGTCCAGGGAGATCTGAATGTAAAGGATGGTCAGAGTTATGAAAAATCTTATGCAACATGCATAATGAACTAATTGAACGACGGTGCCAGAGATTAATATCTAGATCAGGAATAAGAAATTTAATAGACCGTAAGTTTCTGTCCAACAAATTAAGATGAGAATCAGCAGCTGAAGACCAGACAGGAGAACAATACTCAAAACAAGGTAGAATGAAAGAATTAAAACACTTCTTCAGAATAGATTGATCACCGAAAATCTTGAAAGACTTTCTCAATAAGCCATTTTTTTGTGCAATTGAAGAAGACACAGACCTTATATGTTTCTCAAAAGTAAATTTACTGTCGAGAATCACACCTAAAATTTTGAAAGAGTCATACATATTTAAAGAAACATTATCAATACTGAGATCCGGATGTTGAGGAGCCACCGTCCTTGACCTACTTACAATCATACTTTGAGTTTTGTTAGGATTCAACTTCATACCCCATAATTTGCACCATGCACTAATTCTAGCTAAATCTCTATTAAGGGATTCACCAACCCTAGATCTACATTCAGGGGATGGAATTGATGCAAAGAGAGTAGCATCATCTGCATATGCAACAAGCTTGTTTTCTAGGCCAAACCACATGTCATGTGTATATAGTATGAAAAGTAATGGGCCAAGAACACTACCCTGTGGAACACCGGATATCACATTCCTATAATCACTATGGTGCCATCAACAACAACTCTTTGAGATCTATTACTTAAAAAATCAATAATAATGCTAAGAAACGACCCACCCACTCCCAACTGTTTCAGTTTGAAAACAAGGGCCTCATGATTAACACGGTCAAAGGCAGCACTAAAATCAAGGCCAATCATACGAACTTCCCGACCACAATCAAGGGATTTCTGTACAGCATTGGAGATTGTAAGAAGGGCATCACATGCTCCAAGGCCTTTACGAAAACCAAATTGCAAACTAGGGAGTAGATGATTACCTTCAGCAAACCTATTAAGACGTTTTGCCAGAAGACGTTCAAAAACTTTAGATAATATGGGAGTTATGGAAATTGGGCGGTAATCAGTGGGACTTGAGCTACCACAAACACATTTACATAGAGGAGTAACATTACCAATTCTCCAACTAGTGCTAAAAGCTCCTCTTCTTGCTTACTTGCGCAAAATAACAGATAACTTTGGAGCTAAGAAATCTGCTGTCTTTATAAAAAACAAAGGAAAAATACCATTTGGGTCTACACCTCCATAAGCATCAAGGTCCATCAACAGAGCTTTAATCTCACGAGATCGAAAAGCTAAACTAGTTAGTTTAGCCTCAGGAAAACAGGAATGAGGAAGTTCAAGTTTTTCATTACTCTGTTTACTGTCAAAAACATCAGCCAAAAGGGTTGCCTTTTCCTTTGGACAGTGAGTGACTGAGCCATCTGGTTTAAGTAAAGGAGGAACTGTTACATCTACACCAAAGAGTGCAGATTTAAGGGTAGACCACCATTTATGTTCCTGAGTTGTACCAGAAAGTGTTTCTTTTATGGTTAAATTGTACTCCTTTTCAGTTGAGGCATAAACTCTCTGAGCAAAAGCTCGAAGCTGAGTATAGTTGTTCCATGATCTGTTACCCTTCCAAAGATGATAGGCCTCCTGTTTCTCCAAATAAGCACGTCTACAATCATCATTGAACCACGGTTTGTCCTTCACTCGGTACCTTAGCACACGAGAAGGGATACGCCTATCAATTATGTTGACTAGATTCTCATTCAAAGGGACAACAGGATCTACACTATTATATAATTGTGACCAATTCAAGCTCAAAAGATCATGTAAAATCCCATTCCAGTCTGCTTGGGATTTCATATAAATTTTACAAGAATATGATATATCAGGGACAGGCTGCTCAGTCTTCACTAATAATGAAATCAAGGCATGATCAGATGTCCCGACTGGAGAACCAACCTTACTAGTTATAACGCCAGGGGAGTCAGTGTATACGAGGTCCAAGCAATTACCAGACCTGTGAGTAGCTTCATTTATGATTTGCTCACAGCCTGATTCAGAGGCAAAGTCTAAAGCTCTTATGCCATGGC
>NC_090729.1:181216630-181266630 GCF_036898095.1 Palaemon carinicauda | reverse complement strand
GTAATAGATATTGCTGTATGAAAAAGGCTATTTTTGGGGGCGTGGTCGAATGTGTTTTAATAATGATAATATAATAATAGTTTTTATTATTATTATTATTATTATTATTATTATTATTATTATTATTATTATTATTATCTCCTCCTACGCCTATTGACGCAAAGGTTTAAATGTGTTTCAATAATGATAATATGATAATGATGATGATGATTATTATTATTATTATTATTATTATTATTATTATTATTATTATTATTATTATTATTATAATCACCATCATCTCCTACGCCTATTGACGCAAAGGACCTCGGTTAGATTTCGCCAGTCGTGCATATATATCTAAATATTTAGTTGTCATTTTGACGGGTCTCGTAAACTTGTTAGCAATAATAAATTCCTCCAATTAAGAGTATTTTTAGAGCATAGTTGCAAATAGTTTTTGAGGAAATTAATGCTGAAATTTTGTCTCAATCTATGCACTTAGTGGTGTAAACCCGGAAAGTATGGAAAAATCATCATCATCTCCTTCCTCGCCCATTGACGCAAAGGGCCTCGGTTAGATTTCGCCAGTCGTCTCGATCTTGAGCTATTAATTCAATACTTCTCCATTCATCATCTCCTACTTCGCCCTTCATACTCCTCAGCCATGTAGGCCTGGGCCTTCCAACTCTTCTAGTGCCTTCTGGAGCCCAGCTGAATGTTTGGTGAACTAAGCTCTCTTGGGGAGTGCGAAGATCGTGACCAAATCATCTCCATCTACCCTTCATCATGATCTCATCCCCATATGGCACTCGAATAATCTCTCTTATAGTTTCATTTCCAAACCTGTCCTGTCATTCAACTCCCAATATCCTTCTGAGGGCTTTGTTTTCAAATCTAGTAATAGTAATTGTTGTTGTTGTTGTTGTAGATCATTGACTAGAAAGAGCCCATTCTGGTATTTGTTTTTCACTATAAGACAAACATCTTGTATATAAAAAAAAACTTTCTATTCTAGGAAGGCAAGTGACTATGGAAGCAAGATAGAATTTAAGAATTCAATTTTAAAAACTTTATTCAAATTCTGTCTGCATCAGAACGATCAATCAGACAACTTGGATCCAATAGTGTTTTTTAAAACAATTAAATTAAATATTATGATAAACTAAAGTTTATCCTACACGTAGGACATGAATTTTCGTTGAAATTTTCTTTAAAGTTTCTTTAAAACAAAATTGATTAAATATGTTAAACTAAAGTTTATCCTAGACGTAGGATCTATGAATTATCGTTGAAATTTTCTTTAAAGTCCTTTCAAAAAATTGAATTAAATATGTTAAACTAAAGTTTTCCTAGACGTAGGATATATGAATTTTCGTTGAAATTTTCTTTAAAGTCCTTTAAGAAAATTGAATTAAATATGTTAAACGAAAGTTTTTCCTAGACGTAGGATATATGAATTTTCGTTGAAATTTTCTTTAAAGTCCTTTAAAAAAATTGAATTAAATATGTTAAACGAAAGTTTTTCCTAGACGTAGGATATATGAATTTTCATTGAAATTTTCTTTAAAGTTTCTTTACAAAAAAAATTAATTAAATATTTTAAACTAAAGTTTATCCTAAACGTAGGAATTATGCATTTTCGTTGAAATTTTCTTTGAAGTTTCTTTTAAAAAAAATGAATTAAATATATTGAACTAAAGTTAATCCTAAACGAGTAAAGTTTATCCTAGACGTAGGACATATGAATTTTCGTTGACATTTTCTTTAAAACTTCTTTTGAAAAAAAATGAATTAATTATGTTAAACTAAAGTTTACCCTAAACGTAGGATATATGATTTTTTTTTCTTTAAGGTTGAGCACAAATGTTCAGATGAACGTGCTCATCTCTCGTTCTTTAAAATTTCTTTTAAAAATAAATGAATTAATTATGTTAAACTAAAGTTTATCCTGAACGTAGGATATATGAATTTTTTATTTTTATTTTCTTTAAGGTTGAGCACAAATGTTCAGATGAACGTGCTCATCTCTCGTTCAATATTTCAGAAACTTGACATATCTCTAGAAAGTCTAAACAGATGATGAGCAGAGGAACAAACCTTAATATAATCAGAATAAAAGTTATAATAGCTAGAAAATGTTGATTGTAGGTAAAACAGTGTCTTATGATTTTGATTTTATGAATGACGATGGGAGGCCTGATTGGTAACGTCTCTGCCTGGTTTTTACCAGTCGGGGGTTCGAGTCCCGCTCAGACTCGTTAGTGCCATCAGTGTCTGCAACCTTACCATCCTTGTGAGCTAAGCTTGGGGGGTTTGGGGGAGCCCATAGGTCTATCTGCTGAGTCATCAGCAGCCACTGCCTGGCCCTCCCTGGTCCTAGCTTGGGTGGAGAGGAGGCTTGGGCGCTGATCATATAATATATGGTCAGTCTCTAGGGTATTGTCCTGATTGCTAGGGCAATGGCACTGTCCCTTGCCTCTGCCATTCATGAGCGACCTTTAAAAGACCTTTATTGTGAATTTTACTCCTATCCCAATGTTCATGTTAAGAAAACTGTGGAATTATTATGGTGATGACAATAATCCTCCTATATAATGAAGAGAAAATGTCTGATATATATATATATATATATATATATACATAATATATATATATATATATATATATATATATATATATATAAAATGTATATATATACACATATGCATATATATACATATATATGTATATATATCCACATATATATATATATATATATATATATATATATGCATGCATTTATATATATATATGTATGTATATGTATTTATATATGTATATATATGTGTGTGTGTATATATATATATATATATATATATATATATATATATATATATATATATAGAGAGAGAGAGAGAGAGAGAGAGAGAGAGAGAGAGAGAGAGAGAGAGAGAGATAAATTTTTCATCTTTCCAGGCACGCTCATCGGCATTGCCAGACATCTAACTACTCGGTCTCTCCCCCATCTCGTGTAGGGGTAGACGGGGTTGTCATACCTTGGCGATAGGGGCTGTAGTTAGGAACGGGTTTGAGGGTGGGAGAGGTTGAATCTGTTTATATTTCTGCATCTTTAAATATTTAGCCGTAGTTTTTGACGGGTCGCATACGCAACGTTGTTTTTTTTTATATTTTAAAAGATATAGTTATTGCTGTTTGAAAAGTCATTACTTCAATTATTTACTGCAAGTAATATTTTCTATTTTTCTCAATATTTATGGGGAAGCACTATTTAAGAAAAAAAATATTCCATTAATGCAGCTACTTCTTAAATATTTGTGGGAAGCATTTTTGAAGATTTTTTTTTTTTTTTATAAACAAAATCAGCTAATGTTGCATCGTAACACGAGTGTACATGCAGCCATTTCTCTTACATATTTGTGGGGAATCACAAAAAAAAAAAGGAAAAAAAAAATAATACAGGTACCTCTAAATGTTGAAGCACTTTTTAATATTTTTTTTTACATAAAAAAACAGCTAATATGCCATTAATGCAGATACCTCTAAATGTTTGTGTTAAAGCAGTTTTTAATATTAAAAAACAGCTAATATATCATTAATGCAGATGCCTCTAAATGTTTGTGTTGAAGCAGTTTTTAATATTAAAAAACAGCTAATATATCATTAATGCAGATGCCTCTAAATGTTTGTGTTGAAGCAGTTTTTAATATATTTTTTTTTATCATAGAAAAACGGCTAATACAGCGTTGTAACACGAGTGTGCCTTGGCAAGTCATTTTATCTTTAAGAAAAGAAACACTGCTGCCGAGAAGGGGAGAGTATGAATACGAAGTAACAAAACACTGAATGTTGGGAATAGCAAAAGAAGAAGAAGAAGGAGAAGAAAAAGAAGAAGAAACTCCCCTTTTGTTTAGGAAGGAAAAATACCTGTGCGTCGAATGTAAATAAGAAGATGGGTACTTCCCCCCCTCCCTTGGTGAGAGGGGGATATACTCTCTCCATGGGTGAATGAGGGGGAAATTCTTGGTCAAAAAAAGGCTTTTCAAAAACTGTTGGCGGTGGATGGGATTCCGTTAAAGCTTAGGACAAGTAAATAATGATGGAGGGATGCGCTGGAAAATGAAGAAAAAGAAAAAAAAATTTGGTGATGGAAATTTTTTTCTTAATTTTTTTTATTAATTTTTTATTTATTTATTTTATTTTATTTTATATTTTTATTTATTTTATTTTTTTTTGCTCTGGAAAAAACTTTATTGTTTTTCGCTGGGAAAATAAACCATTTTGCCCTGATAAAAACTTGAATCTTCTTTGAAGAAAACCTAAGTCTTCTTTTCGCAATCTCAAATCTGAACAATTTGCGCAATCTCAAATCTTCATTCTTAATAAATGAATGATGGATCAGTATTTTTTTCATCCGCGCTAGTACTTCATGGATACAAAATGGCCGCGTATGATTGGATGCCGCCATTCATTGGCATTTATAAGTGAATTTATTATTTTTTCCTTTATTTTTATTTTGGCCAAATTATATCTCGATATCTTCGCCTTTATGATTTTAACTTAAATTTCCTCTTGTTCTTTATTTATAACAAACGACATTGGCGTCAATGACCAATGTTAGGATGCCAGAAAACTCCAAATCAATCAATCAATCTCTTATGATGGAATTGATTCCAAAGAAAAGATCGCAATGTTAAAATGAGAAAATTGTAACGTCAAGTCCTAAGAAAATACGACACAAAGTAAGGTTTTGTGTCGACCCGGAAATCGTTTTCCGGGTAATTTGGGGGGGGGGGGGGGGGACCACTGATGTAGTGAGCAGCCAGACATGCAATTGAGATAAAGTTTGATCGAGTGCCGTTTACAGGAAGAAGGCAGAGGCTGGTAATTTGCAGATATGCAGATGCACGTGGTGCCTCTTATTTCATTGCATTTTTAAATGAAGAAAAAGGTCTGCTATTATGAGGTCTTAAACAGTTTTTAGGAGCGAGAGACATATTTTGTCTGACTGCGCTTTTAAAACGTAGACCAAGATGGAATAATTTTTATCTTTATAGCGGAATTTTCTTATAATGAAGACAGGATTTTTATAGCGAAATTTTCTTGAAATGAAGACAGGATTTTGTGGTCTAATGTGTGATTTGAGTCTGTTTAAGGTAATTATCTCGTTGTTGTTTGTTGTTTAAGATTGGCTGACCCGTAGGATATGCAACTTTCATTTGTTGGTGGTTTGGGATAGGATGTGAGTTAAGGATATCTCGTTAGGTGGCTATATTAAAAAATAAGAAATGTGTGTGTGATATAGGTCATTGAACAATATGATATAGTTTCAATGATAAAAAGGATACGAGATTATTTGTTGAAAGGATGCATTATGCAATACTCCATGAAACCCAAAAAAGTGAGTCATATGACCAGTCAATTTCTTCCAAGACGGGAACTTCAAAGTGTTCGTAGTTGACACAAGAGCTAAAAAAAAACGTTTAGGTTATTCAAAGGAGATTGCTAATGCCCTGGTCATCTCTAGAAGGACTTATGGGGAAGTTAATGCTAATGGAATTATGTCATTTGAAGATTTTGAAATTTAATGTTTTCATTTCGTCCAATCGGACGAAAGTAGGACGAAATTATTTCTGAGGATGTTTATTGTATCAACGTTGAATCTGGCAGCCACAGCCTCCACATGTCTTAGAGGCGTTACTACTCTTTTAGGGTTCTCTATGACACTTGGACATAATAATAAACTGTTGAGGGATATTTATATTAGATATATGTTGAGATTTTCCTCCCTTTTGCTCTTTCATCCGGAAATTTGGAAGTCTGATCCATTTATAAAAAAATGGACGTAATTCTGAAACGATGGAAGTTGATGGAAAACGAATTTGTGGCGAACGTTGTTACGACAGAGTAAAGAGAGAGAGAGAGAGAGAGAGAGAGAGAGAGAGAGAGAGAGAGAGAGAGAGAGAGAGAGAGAGAGAGTACTCTGAAATGAGACTGAAAAAAGTATTCTGAAATGAGAGAGAGAGAGAGAGAGAGAGAGAGAGAGAGAGAGAGAGAGAGAGAGAGAGAGAGAGAGACGCATATAAGTAGATAAACAGGAAATGTGAAGCAGATGGGTCATAAGAGAAAAATTAAGATAAAGACGGTCAGAGATGGAGAGGAAAGAGAGGCTAAAAGGGAGATGAAAGATGTAGGTTTAAATATAGAGAGAGCAACGGCAAAGGGTTGATGATGGTTCTGTCTATCAAATGATCATAAACTACTGGAATACGTTTCCTTTATCACTTTTCGTGCGGGATAGTGATGTTCCGTTCCGTTTGGTTGGAGCTGAAGCCAGTGGTTCACATCAGGCTCATTGTACCATATAACTACTGCAATGTAATTGTTTATTGGCCACTTTCCTCTTGTTAGGGGTAGAAGAGACTCTTAAGCTATGGTAAGTAGCTCTTCTAGGAGGACACTCCAAAATCAAACCATTGTTCTCTATTCTTGTTCTCTGTACCATGGTCTTCCACTGTCTTGAGTTAGAGTTTTCTTGCTTGAGGGTATACTCGGGCACACTATTCTATCTAATTTCTCTTCCTGTTGTTTTGTTTAAATTTTTATAGTATTTCATGTTACTTTTCTTAAAATATTCTATTTTTCCTTGTTTCCTTTCGTAACTGGGCTATTTTCTCTGTTGGGGCCCCTGGGCTTATAGCATCCTGCTTTTCCAACTAGGGTTGTAGCTTGGCAAGTAATAATAATAATAATAATAATAATAATAATAATAATAATAATAATAATAGTTTTGGGTAGTGCCATAGCCTTTGTACCATGGCCTTCCACTGTCTTGGATTAGAATTCTCTTACTTGAGGGTACACTCTAGCACGCTGTTCTATTGTATTTGTCTTTCTCTTGTTTGTTTTGAAGTTTTTATAGTTTATATATGAAATATCTAATTTAATGTTTTTACTGTTCTTGAAATATTGTATTTTGATTATTCATTACTTCTCTTGTAGCTTATTTCTTTCCGTATTTACTTTCCTCAGAGGGCTATTTTTCTTTGTTGAAGCACTTGTGCTTATAGCATTTTGCTTTTCCAACTAGGGTTATAGCTCATGGCCTTCCACTGTCTTGGATTAGAATTCTCTTACTTGAGGGTACACTCTAGCACGCTGTTCTATTGTATTTGTCTTCCTCTTGTTTGTTTTGAAGTTTTTATTGTTTATATATGAAATATCTAATTTAATGTTTTTGCTGTTCTTAAAATATTTTATTTTGATTATTAATTACTTGTAGCTTATTTCTTTCCGTATTTACTTTCCTCACAGGGCTATTTTTCTTTGTTGAAGCTCTTGTGCTTTTAGGAATTTGGCTTTTCCAACTAGGGTTATATCCTGGCTTGTATTAATGATAATAATAATAATAATAACAACACCTTACCACACTTTAGGGTCCTTGCTGGCATAAGGCCAGCTTTATCCAATGAGACGAGTCTGTCGTTACGAAGACATTTTCTGAACACTACCTAGTTATTAGTTTTTGAATAATGATAAGAAAAACAAAATTTTCTTCTACATATTTCATAAAAATTTTATGAACGTTTATTCTTTTCTTTTTTTTTATTCTCGATATTGAATGTTATTGAATCTCTAATGGTCTTCTAAATTGTGAAGTCCAAAATTTTCCGAAAAACTTGCCCTAATTCGAAGTACAGGAAGAAAGTTTGGTTCAGTACGGATTCAAACCCATAATGATTACAGAATTGACACCAGTCTCAATCACTACAACACCAAGAAGGACTGCGTATATATTTCAAATAATCCAGGAAGTTGGATACAAACATTTTATCCTACTAACACAAGGTGCCATTCGCCTTATTGACACAATGTAGAATGAAAGGAAGATGCAGAGAAGTCATTATTGTTACTTTGAAATACACAAATTAAAGTTAGGAATAAATGAAAGAAAATTCTTCGGTCTAATGTCACGTTTATTTGTGCACATTAACTCTGGAATAGTCACTATATAGTTAAAGCAATGTTGTACTATACATACAATAACATTTTGAAACATATCGTGAAGTATTTACTATTGCACAGGGAAACGGTGATGAATTATTTATTTTCTAAGTCATTTAATGCTTTTGATTTTCTTTTAATCCTATTTTTTATAAGAATTCTACACCCTATATACTGCCTATATATATATATGTATATATATATATATATATATATATATATATATATATATATATATATATATATATATATATACATATATATATATACATGTATATATATACACATGTATATATATGTATATATATGTATATATATATATATATATATATATATATATATATACACATATATATATACATGTATATATATACACATATATATATACATGTATATATATATGTATATATATGTATATATATATATATATATAATATGTATATATATGTATATATATAAATTAATATGTATAAATATATATTATATATATATATATTTTATATATACACTATATATATATATATATATATATATATATATGTGTGTGTATATATATATATATATATATATATATATATATATATATATATATATATGTATATATTTAGTTACGTGTGTACTTAGGAATGTTAGATTTTTGTATGATACGTTATTTACACAAACATACATACGACATATCTATGTAAAATTTACATAACAGATAATGCAGTTTTTAAGTGATCATTTTCCATCGTGGGTGTAGTGAGATTCACATAAATTAAACTTTTCATAATTGTTTTTTTCTACTGATTTAATCTACTATTATCTACAATTTAATTCTTCGGCGGTCTCCTTCAAAAGAAGTTGCTTAAGTTATAAGTTATCCCTGAAAATTAAAGAGCTACTGTTAATGCAATGCGTCTGAAAGAGACTCAAAAAAGTTAGAAAAATTTGTGATTATAACGATGTGCTGTTCTGGTGTCTTGGTAAACCTTTTTTTTTTTCTCAGTAGGCCAACAGATCAGAACAGAAGAGAGCTAACATATAACATTGACTACTACACATAACGAGATATGTGCAAGGGTAAGTTGGTCATCATGTCAAGTTTGTAAAAACACAGAGTAGTTGCTTGTTTTGAAGGTTGACCTTCTCTTACAAAAAATGTAGATCATTTGCCTAACTTCTTTTTGCTTTTTTTACCTGTTTAGGGTTAGAGAGAGAGAGAGAGAGAGAGAGAGAGAGAGAGAGAGAGAGAGAGAGAGAGAGAGAGAGAGAGAGAGAGAGAGAGTGTATCAGGGTTTTTAGATGTACACTTTCACTGGTACTCGAGTACTTTTTTTGCCTCTTCTATGAATTTTTGAAGTCAAATTGTTAACACACATAATTGGTACTTTTATTTGCCAGATTTTCATTGTGGAAGCTTCGTGATTATGTTTATTAAAGGAAAGTTAATCTTATCGAATGTGTAGGCATCCATTACTTGACAGAGATAGAATTATCATCACTAAGAGTAATGAAGATTTAATGTCGATTCGCAGGTCACGACCCATTTATATAAACCACGAGGCTCTGCTTTCCCCACCATTCATCATCAGGAAATTCATGATTTGTGTCAGTTAATAGCACCCATAGCAAAGAACGCTTAAATCTCCTAAATGCAAGTTGGAGATCTCTTTTGGCTTGGCTCATTCATCCAGTCACGCTAAAACCATCAGTTCAAGTTCTTCTTGACTGAGTGAGAGCAGGTTCACTTGTTGAATTTAATGTTGCGTGTCAATTTCTTACGACAATGAGGGATGTCTTCCTTCCTAAGACACTCCATTCTGGAGTATTTGTAAGCTATGTTGCTCATTTGACGAATGTTATGACAAGCATTGGTGGAAATGTTTATATGTTTAATATCACTTGAAGATGGTGCGGAGGCCGCCATGAACTATAATTTCCATCGTTTTAGTTATGAATGAATTCATTTTCAAAATATTCGTAACTTTATTACTTTTAGACTTATTAGTAACCGGGGTACTGAAGTCTATGATTGATTCTTGATTTGTTAGAACTTGATTATAGATTTTATGAGACGATATAAGTAACATGGTAGTTCAGTACTGGTAGTTGTTCCAAAAGGATTCTTGTTATAGCTTGAATGTTTATTTTTTTGGATTCTAATTTAGTTTTGCATAACATTTTAGGGTAGTAATCCAAGATGTCATAGCAGCTTCTCAGAGCTTCTTGGCAGCTGTAACATTCATCGGTAATAAGCTGCTTGTTACAGAGGGGCACAAGATACAAAAATATTAGTTTCGCATTTGAATGCAAATGTTTCATCGAGTTACTTTGTGGAAATGAATCCTTTGTTTTATTAATTTCAAGTGACAAATTTTAATTAGCATTGTATTTATTGTTTCTATGAGCGATGTATATAATTTACGTTTTATATTTGCTGTTGAAATATGCTGTTTATTTTTACAGATACTTTAAATTAGATATTTATGGAATCTCTTTGTTTGCTGTCCTAATTTGCTTTATCTATATCCATCGTGAAAATCTCGGGTATATGACCTTAAATGGGTCACGTTAACTCATCGTTCTCGGTTTTGGCGTTTTCCATCTTGTTTCCCATGTTTAAAGATTTAAAGGCCGCTCATGAATGGCATATAGGCAAGGGATAGTGACATTGCCCTATCGAGCAGGACAATGCCCTGACTGACCATATTACTTATGATCAGCGCCCAAGCCCCCTCTCCACCCAAGCTAGGACCAAAGAGGGCCAGGCAATGGCTGCTTAATGACTCGGCAGATGCACCTATAGGCTCCCCTAAACCCATCATCCATAGCTCATAAGGATGGTGAGGTTACAGCGACCAAAGAAACTAAAGAGTTTGAGCGGAACTCGAACCCCAGTCTGACAATCACCAGGCAAGGACGCTACCACCAGGCCACCAAAACCCTAGTGTGGAATATTGAAAATTGAACATTTCGCTTTCGTTAATGACCTCTCTAATTAATATAACGTGAAGAGATCCGGAATACAATGTTAATGAGAAGAGCCGCCAGCGATAAAATGTCCTTTAGATTAATTCGGAAAGGGAGTTTCTAACATCATTTTGTTATCTCATTATGAGACCACTGTTCTAACATCATTTTATTATCTCATTATGAGACCACTGTTCTAACATCATTTTGTTATCTCATTACGAGACCAACAAGATTTCTGAATGGAATTATTTATTTCATAGGAAGGGTTTCATAACCAGAATTCATTTGAAAATCGGGAGAAAATGTGCGAACATTATTCAAGACTGTGCATTATCTCAGATCAAAGCAGCTTTCAGTAAAAAAAAGTTTTTTAAATTCTTTTGGGATATTTATAAAAGATCATATTTCCTGCGTCGATAGCCATAGTGGAAGTGATGCCAGGTGATATCAAATCAATCAGTCTGATAGGAAAAATCTTTTTCTTGTATTTTGAATCCTTATTAGATATTTAAGATGCTATCAAGGATTATCAGTGATGGTTAGACAAATCTTTTTCTTGTATTTTGAATCCTTATCAGTTATTTAAGATGCTATCAAGGATTATCAGTGATGGTTAATAAAATTTTAGCGTTACATTAAAAATTGGCGTTTGTTTTTCTTTCTTTTACATTGAAATATATTTTTTCTTATTAATTTTTATGTAATTTTTAATTACACGATTAATGGCTGAGTACTTGATTAGTTTTGTACCTGAGAAAATTGTACGAAATCAATATGAGAGAGAGAGAGAGAGAGAGAGAGAGAGAGAGAGAGAGAGAGAGAGAGAGAGAGAGAGAGAGAGAGAGAGAGGTAGCATTTAATAAGGGCTATGAATCTCCTTCATAAATCTTTATACTCTTTTTACTATTTACAATTATACAGAGTTATGACATAGAGTGACATCCATAAGTTTTGATATCTAATAACACAGACTAGAGACCAACAGATTATTTTTTTTTTTCACATATATTTCCCTCACTCGAAATCTCAAGTTCATTAAATCTTTGTTTGCAATGTAACATAGACACGTCACCTCCTCCACAAGACCTTGTTCGAGATTGAAGGACAGAATATCTACAAAACTATACTCAATTTTTTTTAATGAGGCGCATTTGCACTGACTCGCAGCGGTGCCCTTTTAGCTCGGAAAAATTTCCTGCTATCTGATTGGTTAGAATTTTCTTGCCCAACCAATCAGCGATCAGGGAACTTTTCCGAGCAAAATGGGCACCCCTGCGAGTCGGTGCAAAATCTGCCTCACTAAAAAGAATTGACTATAACTCGAGGCCTATTTTAGATTAACCCTTTCACTGTCATTGGTAACTTAGATAAAATTTGAAAAAGGGAAACATCTTTTAAAATCACCCAAAAACAAAGTAAGTTGGGATTCATTGGAAAGGGCTTGGTGAGAACTTTTCAATGAATATCAACAAGCAAAAGGATTTGTGTGGTCTTGAAAAGATTTTGCTATATCAGAAGCTTTGTTGAGTTCACCACTGGCAGTAAAAGGGTAAAATGAATGATAACAATAACTAGTAATTGTAATAAATAAGATTAGGATTAAAAGTGCCTTTTTTTTAAACGTCTAGTGACCCTATTGGCGTCTTTTTTGTTTTTCTTGGTTTTATCACTTAATGGTTATACTTATTCTCCTGTGGTTTGTTTGTAATTCTCTTTTGGCTGCATTACATAACAGTTATGGTTAGGCCATTGTGATTTATATGTAGTTTTTGCGATTTGTATGAAATTTTTGTTTAACTATGATTTATGTGTAATTTTGGGTTTAACTGTTTTATGTTTAATTTTGGTTTAACTTTACTACATAATAGTATTTTATGCAGGTTTTTGGGGTTTGTTAAATAACAGCATTAATTAATTTGTATGTAATTTTGGGATGTTTATGTAAGTTTGGTTTAACTATGATGTATATGGAATTTTAGTTTAACTTTGCTACATTGTACTGTAGTATTTGTATTACAATTTTTGTTTTGGTTTATTAATTGACAGCATTAATTAGTCACCCATGATTTATGTTAATATTGTCTTGCTTTGTTACATAACATTTATAACAGTTATAACTTATTTTTGGCTTTGTTACAAAAGTGTCAGTTATTATTCTGTAGTTTGCTCATCCTGGTATTACAGTCTTAAGAAAAGTATATTCAGGAAACCCCGTTTTGTGTTCATATGATTATTGTATTAGTGATCGAAATGTTTTGTTTCTTGAAATTGATTTTTGTATGTGATATAATTTTTGAATATTTCATCGGTGCTAGAGATCATCGGTTGATTTATTGAATAATAGAGTTTTGTCTCGGGTGATTACTTCGTTTGATAAGAGATTTTGTGGGTGATGATTCAATCTTATGAAAAGGTTGGGTGATGATTGGGTCATATGAAAAGATAGAGATTTTGGAGTGATGATTTCACTTTCGATAGAGATTTGGATGTGGTGGTTTGATCATTTTAGGGACCTAATTTTGGATGATTGTTTGATAATATCATTATTGATAGAGATTATTGGATGGTTGTTTGATTATATCATTATTGATAGAGATTTTAGGATGGTTGCTTGAGTATATTACTGATTGAGATTATTGGATGGTTGTTTTATTATATAATTATTGATAGAGATTATTGGATGGTTGTTTGATTATATCATTATTGATTGAGATTTTAGGATGGTTGCTTGAGTATATTACTGATATTTATTGGATGGTTGTTTGACTGTATCATTATTGATAGAGATTAATGGATGGTTGTTTGATTATATCGTTATTGATAGACATTTTAGGATGGTTGTTTGAGTATATTAGTGAAAGAGATTTTTGGTTGATTGTTTGATTATATAATTATTGATAGAGATTATTGGATGGTTGTTTGATTATATCATTATTGATAGAGATTATTGGATGGTTGTTTGATTTTTGGTTGATTGTTTGATTATATAATTATTGATAGAGATTTTAGGATGGTTGCTTGAGTATATTAGTGATAGAGATTATTGGATGGTTGTTTGACTATATCATTATTGATAGAGATCACTGGATGGTTGTTTGATTATATCCTTTGGTGATAGAGATTACTGGATGGTTTTTAGAGTATATTAGTTATAAAAATTTTTGAATGATTGTTCGATTATATCATTAAGGATAGAGATTTGTGGATGAATCTTTTTTTATATAATCAGTAATAAAGATTTTGTTTATATCTGATTATTTCATTAGAGATTGGAATTTTGTGGAAGTCATTTGTACGATGTTGACACGATGATTTCACGAGTTCTTTATTATTATTATTATTATTATTATTATTATTATTATTATTATTATTATTACTACTACTTGCCAAGCCACAACCCCTGCTGGAAAAGCAGGATGCTACAAGCCCAAGGTCTCCAACAGGGTAAATAGTCCAGTGAGGAAAGAAAATAAGGAAGACTACAAGAAGTTTAAGGACAATAATAACATTAAAATAATTCTTCCATATATAAACGATAAAAACTTGAAAATAACAAGAAGAGAAACAAAATAGAATACTGTTCCCGAGTGTACCCCCAAGCATGTATAAGAAAGCTATATAGTAAAAATATGTAATTTTCTAAGCTATCCGAAGGAATTTGCTGTTGACGTTGCATTGATATTGGCATAAGTATGGTGTGTATTTTTGTGCATGTTTGGTTAAGGAATCCTAAGTCTATACAGTTGTATACATTATTAAGACTATACAGTTGTATACATTATTAAAGAGCTGTCGGTCAGATCCGAGGGGGGTGAATAAATGTTTAAGATTGTTGTATAGATGCTGAAGATTCACAACAGTTTAAGTGACCTTTCGCTTATTTCCTTATTTCCTTTCCTCACTGGGCTGTTTTTCACTGTTGGAGTCCTTGGGCTCTTAGCATCTTGCTTTTCCAACTAGGGTTGTAGCTTAGCTAATAATAATAATAATAATAATAATAATAATAATAATGCATTGGAAACATTTTCACCATTGTTATTAGCCACGTATAGATTTAAATAAGTTTTGCGTTTATTACTTCCACCAAGGAGGTTATATTTTCACCTTTGTTTGTCACCATTCTTACTCAATAGGTTAGTGGCGAATTTTGATGAAAATTTCAGGATATGTCAAAAATGGGCTATTTTAGAAGTGATTAGATTTTGGTGTTCCGGATCACCATCCGGATCCGTAAAAAAATATAGTTTTCGTCCGTATTTCATGTATACTGTATGTACAGGTGTACATTTATTCATGAGCTTGTTCACTTTAGATAGATATCTTGGTTGGAATGTCCTTTGTGCTATTGTTGTGCACGTTTGACACGAACCAATCATTCGCAGCTTTGTTCGAAAACTGAATTGGAGAAAACTTTCCCCTTTATCTTTTTTTTTTTATTTTATTTTTTTTTATATATTTAGTGTTAGGAATACTTCTTGCAAGTTTGATTTTCGAGACCAGGTTTTTCGTGTATGGTAACTGTCTTGAAAGCTTAAGCGAAATGATTTCAAGATTTGCTAGAGGCCCACAACGGTTTTGTGTTGTGAAGAAGAGATTTCATTGTTTTTATCTTAGTCCAGTCATAAAGGGCTGAGAAGTGGAGACTAGAGGTGTTGCCATATTTTCTTCTCATCCAAATTCATTGCTTTCCTTAGAAAAAGGTTGATGTTTTATGAAAGGGTTGAAAAGTGGAGACTAGAGTGTTGCTATATTTGTGTGCTTCATCTAAATTCATTGCTTTTTTTGGAAAAAGGTTGACGTTTTATAAAAGGGCTGAGAAGTGGCGACTAGAGATGTTGCCATATTTTTGTGTTCATCCAAATTCATTGTTTTTCTTTAAAAAAAAAGGTGATGATTTATAAAAGGATTCAAAAGTGGAGACTAGAGGTGTTGCCATAATTTTTCTTCTTCCAAATTCATTGTTTTTCTTTAAAAAAAAAAGGGTGATGATTTATAAAAGGATTCAAAAGTGGAGACTAGAGGTGTTGCCATATTTTTGTCTTCATCCAAATTCATTGTTTTTCTTTAAAAAAAAAAGGTGATGATTTATAAAAGGATTCAAAAGTGGAGACTAGAGGTGTTGCCATATTTTTGTCTTCATCCAAATTCATTGTTTTTCTTTAAAAAAAAAAAAAAGGGTGATGACTTATAAAAGGATTCAAAGGTGGAGACTAGAGGTGTTGCCATATTTTTTCTTCTTCCAAATTCATAGTTTTTCTTGGTGAAAGAGTGATGATTTAGTAATGTAGATGTGGCATTTTTATCTTAAGCGGCGTTGCCGTTCTTCCAGTTTATAAAGTAGGGATGGAAAATTGGCACCATAGCGAATCATAGGCAAGTATACACTCCTTTATGGCTGTAGTTGATAGATGAGGAATATGAAGTATCTGAGGCCTCTAGATATTCTAATAAAACCCTGTGTTTCAAGTTGAATTGAAGAGTTCATATTTGCTGTTCATGTAAATTTTTCAGGTTTGTATGATATGGATTGAAAATGATTCTACTTGCCAGTTGTAGAATTTCGAAATTTAGTTTTTTCTTCGTTCTAAGCGGTGATATTATTTTATAGTTTTTTAGTTATTGTAAGTGGAATATAGTCTGTTGGTCTACGCAACAATGCAATGACCTATAAATACTCTTACGTTACGTATACATGAGATATGTCTTGAATTTGAGTAATAAGGTGTATATATACTTCTGGTGCTTTATAATAGCAATATTAATTGTCATTAACTTCATTAAAGGATATTACGTAGACAAGAAATGTTATTCCATGCTGCATTCTTAGCTTTCTAGTACATTATGATAAAGACAATATTGTTAGAAAACGCTGTGGGTTAGGTATACTCTCATATAAAGTAAATTTGCCTTTTCTTGTTTTTATACTTTTACAATAATTTTCACTTAATATCATGGTTAAAAAACGCTTTGGATTAGGTATACGTTTAGGTGTACTATAGTGAATTTGCATTTTTTTTTCAAACTTGTACCACAATTTTCTTTGTTACAAATTTGGACCTGGAAGTATTTAATCCCATTTCTGTGATTACTAAAATAGTCTTGCGATATTTGCTTTTCTGTTTACATTTAATTTAGCTGGAGTTTATTTTTTGACGAGATTTGGCTTTAATTAATATTTTGCATTATTCATGTCGCTTGTAGTTTTTGTGCGAGTACTTGAAGAAATGTTTGCGAGCGTCTACAGTAGGTTTTACGTTTTTATCTTTATTCTCATTTTTGCAGTTTTTCTGTCTGTTCTGAAGGATAAGTTTAACATTATTCATTTGATGTTTAGGGTTGGATTTGTGAAAGTCATTATGCATTTAATTTTCTTCCGAACGTTTTGCGTGTTTTTTTTATTCTATCTTTCATTTTGTAAATTTCTTGTATTTGTAGCCTAATGATAATGTTTATGAATGGAATTATCAAGATACTTTTATCAGATATGCATGAAAAGTGTTGATGTATGAGCTTAGGTTTTTATTTTTTTATTTTTATTATTTTTCATTATTTATGTAAATTTCTTGTATTCTTAGCCCAATAATAATGTTTATGAATGGAATTATTAAGAATCTTTTAGATAATATACGTGAAAAGGGTTTGTGTATGAACTTGTGTTTTTATGTACTCAGATTGTACACTCGATATTTTGTGGTTTGTTACCTCGGCTGTCATGCTAACTTTTTTATACATTAAAATAATCTATAAAAGTTATCAGAGAGCAGATTACATTCTCTTTTCTTGATTGTGTTCCATTTAACAGTACAGTTATAAACGAATGATATGGGTTTATAATTTCACAAGGACTCACTCGCGTTCGCTCACATACATTATTTACTCCTATAAATCTGTGACTTTTATGATAACGCTCATGATACATACAACTAGTAAATAAGGTTTAAAAGTTGCCTATATCAAACGTTTATGGCTCTTAAATGTTTTAAACATAAATTATTTCATAACCCTTTACACACACAGACGTCTCTCTCTCTCTCTCTCTCTCTCTCTCTCTCTCTCTCTCTCTCTCTCTCTCTCTCTCTCTCTCTCTCTCTCTCTCTCTCACATTTCTTCATGTAGATCAGTATAAAATGATTTCAAACTTACACACACACACTTAAAGCACCCTTGCATTCAAATAACTCGGTACTAAGCAAGAGACCAAGTCTCTTAGAGAGCTCAGGACCTCGTTTATGTCGGAGGTCTCTCCATTTGGACCACTTCCTCCGAATCTTAAAAGCTAACAAGCGCATTTGGCAGAATTTCCTTTTCTCTTTGAGAACTGACCCTTTTTTCCCTCCCTCGTCAACGTCATTGAATGCTAATCGGATCTTTCGCTGGAAAGCCTTTTTGCCGTCTCGTCTTCATTTCTCCTTCATATTTCGGGAGATGATCAAAATTTCTTTTTTGCAGTTGCTCTCTCTCGAATTTGTTTGTATTCATGTTTCTTCGATTTTCCTAGTCATTGCTGTTTGGATCGTTGTATTAAATTAGCTAGTATTATCTAAATTTGTCTATGACTTTTTTTTTTAATTATTTATTGGTCTTGGCATTAAATTAGCTAGTATTATTTGAATTTGTCTATGACTTTTTTTTTTATTTATTGATTCACGTCTCTGCGATTTTCTTCGGTTTTGCTATTTGGATCATGGTATTAAATTGCTAGTGTTATCAAAATTGATTTATGTCACTTGAGATTTTCTTCGGTTTTGCTATTTGGATCATGGTATTAAATTGCTAGTATTATCATCAAAATTGATTCATGTCTCTTGAGATTTTCTTCGTCATTGCTATTTGGATCATAGTATTAAATTAGCTAGTATTATCATAATTAATTCATGTCTACGATTTTATTTATTATTATTTGGTTATGGTATTAAATTTGCTAGTATTATCAAAATTAATTCATATCTCCACGGTTTTCTTCGTCATTGCTATTTGGATCGTAGTATTAAATTAGCTAGTATTTTCCAAATTAATTAATGTCTACGATATTCTTTATAAGTATTTGGATCATGGTATTAAATTTCTTAGTATTTTCAAGAATATTTCCGTCTGACAACTGTTAGATAAAAACATTTTCTCAAAAACTATTCCATTTAAAATTATCCTTACATTTATTCTTCTATGCGTAGGTGACACTGATACAAAATCTGTTCAGTGTTGTGGTATTAGTTTAGAAAAAAAAAAATCAAATTAGAAATATTGAATGCTGAAGTTTCGGATTCTAAAGTTTTAACTGCGATATTACATGAGTGTATTATAATATGGGGTTGACTAAGTTCATATAACCAACAGGTTCGGTTATATATGAATTGTTGAGCTATATAAGTGAGATAGATAATATGCATGAATGTGAATACTTTGCATAATGGGTAATTTGTTAAAAATTATTTAGATTTTTCAAAGATTTAAGAAGTTAAATTGAAAATAGTGTTTAATTTAATTTTCAACTTTTGTGGGCTTTTTCTTCGGTGTGAGAAGCGAAAAGAAATGAATATATTTGGTCCGTTTCTTTGGAAACTAGGAATTTGTGATGAGATTGAAGGGAACAGTTTGACAGTTTCAGAAATTCTGTTGTTGTAAGCACAAAAAAATGTGTGTGTATATATATATATATATATATATATATATATATATATATATGTGTGTGTGTGTGTATATAATATATATATATATATATACATATATATATATATATATATATATATATATATACATACATACATACATACATGTGTGTATATTTATATGTATGTATGTATATAGTGGATAGCTCCAAATAAAAGGACAAGTCACTTTCAGATTAAGCATTAATTTCTGAATTAAGAACGGTGCCTTAAGCAAAGAAGCTGGTTAAGATCAGCAATTCATGACGTGAAATTTCCTCCTTTAACATTGTGTAAGATTGAAGCTGCCTGTTTATAGATGTAGAAATATGTGAAAAATTCTAGATATTTAAGACACTTAGGAACCAACACGTGGATGTAGTTTTTGCTTTGGTTTTGAATATATGCTAATTTCTCTAATAGTCTTGGTTTGTTTTAAAATGATATTTGATATTCTAGTGAAGGGCGTTATTCATTTTTTATTTGTATAAAATTATGTTGTATTTTATTGTTTGTCACTTGCCATATATTTATATTGTTGGAATAACAACATTGGGCATGCTGCTGAAATTAACTTTACACACAAACACACACATACACACACACACACGCTATATTTCATCAAATCCAATCCTACTGAGAACTTGACCTTTCTACTTTCACACACACACACACACACACACACACACACACACACACACATTCTCATCGAATCCTATCCTACTGAGCACCTGTCCTTTCTACTTTCACACTCTCTCTCTCTCTCTCTCTCTCTCTCTCTCTCTCTCTCTCTCTCTCTCTCTCTCTCTCTCTCTCTCTCTCATCGAATCCTATCCTAGTGAGAACGTGTAATTTCTACTTTCAAAGACTATCTAATTGTGATTACGAGTAATGGCAGGTATCCCCCCTGACCTGCCTTACTCTCATCGTCATAAGGACGCTTTTCGGTCGTCCTTCCTTGGGATCTTCGAACGTAGTGTCGAGGAGGAAGTGAGGTGGAAGGTGAACATGAGTAATAACTTGAGGTTGAGTGAGAATTTATAGGGATATTACTTTCTCTATTTGTTAGTCTACGCTTAATATCCCTTAAAGAATATTTGAGCTTCTGACAACACATACATGCTAAAAAGTCCCTGGGCGTTCTTGCTTTGATAAAAGTAAGTCTCGAGTTAATATGAAATAAACTCACACGTACATTGTAAACATGAATATACTCCTTTTTTATATTGTAAACATGATGAATATATTCCTTTTTTATATATTACAATTCAATAGTTTTTCATTTTGGTATACAAACACAATACACTGATATGGTTTTACGCCGCGCACTTCACCCTTGCTTCCTATCTTCGCTACCTCTTATTTTCCTCGAAATTATCGTCACTGTCATTGTCCCTGTCACACGAAGGGATGTAAATGGATTGCTGGTGGGTAGGGAAGGACTTTCGGGACTCTCTGGTGCATATGCACTTACAAAGGATATTTTTGAAAGCATATCGGAAGTCTTTGCTAAATAGAGCGTATATGCAAGGATTAATGGCGGAGTTGCAGTACCCCAGCCAAAAGAGGACTGAGAAGAGGAGGGGGTGGATGCAGACGGGGCAGAACCCCCTCACCAGGTACATCGTGAAGAAAGGGAACCAGCACAGGATGAACACCCCGACGATTATCCCCAGTGTCTTGGCTGCTTTGGTTTCCATGCGGAACCTTTTCACTTGCACTTTGATGTTCCGCCGCCCCATACGAGACGTACCTCCGGTGGTGCGGGTTGCCCCCGTCGCCCGGACGGTGGTCTCCGTGTCCCCTCCGTGGCAGGGGAACCTTCTCCCTTGCAGGCTCGACCCTGCCGATGTGCAGTTTGAGGGGGACGTGTTCAGACTCCCCTCCTGCCGCTGCGACGTCGACTCTAAAGTGGAGAAGTTCGTGTCGACGGTGAAGCAGGAGTCTTCGTGGTTACCCGAATTCGACCTTCTCACCGAGAGCAGTTCGACGTCCGAGTGATCCCGCGAACATTCCACCTTGCACAGTTCGCACCTCTCGTTCATGGAGTAACTGTTCCCGTCGTATCTCATGTCGGGCGGGAGCGAGATGCTGGATTTCATGATGAGCTGTGGCCGCAGGGTTTTCATCTTGATGTTGTTGCCGTTATTTTTCTGACTGTTTTGTCTGTGGTGGTGGTGATGGTTCCGGTGACTGCCGTACCGGCGTTCGGGGTTGGTGTGGTGGTACGTGCTGTGTTCCTGAACGGAGTTCCTCCCACGGTGGATGCGGAGGGTAAGGCGCTCCTCTTCGAATCGACTCCCAAGGATTCTCTTGTTGCGGGTCGTCCGAAAGCCCTGGTTGATGGCGCGGGTCGTTTCGGCGGCCGCGCAGTAGATCTTCCAGTAGAAGAACAGCATGACTAACATTGGAATGAAGAACGACCCGAGTGCCGAGTACACCACGTACCCGATGTCGTTCGTCAGCTCGCAGGAGAGATGACAGCCGATGTCGTCATCGTCAAATCCTCCTCCTTCCGTCCCACCGCCACCGCCGCCTCCGGTCCCCTCCGACGCCGCAGAGGATGCCGATACGAGGTTCTTGTGCCTGTCGTTCCATCCGACTAAGGGCGGGAAACATATGACGAAGGAGGTGATCCAGACCGAAGCTATGAGCAGCTTTGCCCTCGATGACGTCATCAGGGAAGGGTAGGAGACCGGTCTGGTTACGGCCACGTATCTGTTAGGAGAGAGAGGAACATGGATGTTAGAAACTCGTTGATTGATATATTATGATTAAATTAACATATATGATGGATATTACTGCTTGAGTAATATCTACCATAATTGTTATGAAAGATATTACTCAGCTAGTAATATCTATCATGAATAAAATATATGATAGATATTAGTGGTTGAGTAACATCTATCATAAATATTTATGATAGATAATGCTTGAGTAATATCTATCATAGATAACATTTATGATGGATATTACTCAAGCAGTAATATCTATCCTAATGGATATTACTCAAGCAGTAATATCTATCATAAATAACAGTTATGATAGATATTACTCAGCCAGTAATAAATTCAGACAAGTTAATAGATATTACCTAGGCTTGACTAGATCTTTGAATTCAAAGGAGAAATTGGGATGTTAATGAGAATTAAATTTTATATTTTACCTAGTCAAAGAAAATAATCTATGAAAGAGGTGTTTTTGTTGTCAGTTCTTAAGTTAATGTGAATTGTTTATATTATTATTATTATTGTTATTACTACTACTACTACTACTACTACTACTACTACTACTACTACTACTACTACTACTATCTTAGCTACGAACCCAGTTGGAAAAGCAAGACGCTATAAGGAAATAAACCATATGAGAAATATTTAACAATTAAAATGAAATATTTTAAAAACAGTAACAACATCAAAATACATATTTCAAAAATAAACTATGAAAAGGCTTATGTCAGCCTGTTCAACATAAAAACATTTGTTCAATATAAAAACATTTGTTCAACATAAAAACATTTGCTCCAAGATTGAACTTTTAAAGTTCTACTGATTCAACTACCCGATTAGGAAGATCATTCCGCAACTTGGTGGAATAAAACTTCTAGAATACTGTGTAGTATTGATGTAAAGGGTGCTAGTATGAGCACATATATATGAGGTGGATGAATGTGTTGTTATATATATATATATATATATATATATATATATATATATATATATATATATATATGTGTGTGTGTGTGTGTGTGTGTGTGTGTGTGTGTGTGTGTGTGTGTCAAATATTAAATAATTTGTATGTTTATAGCAAATAACATATTGCATTGTCGATAACCATATTAGTTGTGACCACTTTTTACCGAAATAACTCTCTCTCTCTGTCTCTCTCTCTCTCTCTCTCTCTCTCTCTCTCTCTCTCTCTCTCTCTCTCTCTCTCTCTCTCTGGCGTTTATTCTTCCTTGAAAAGCTATTACGTAATCAAACAGCTTCTTAATGTACAATCATATACATGTGTGTATTTCAAACAAGTAAATGTTTGCACACGTCATTCGTACTGCGTATGCTAATATTATAATCTGTTATATCTCTATGTTATTAACTCTTAATACACACAATTAACTCTTGATTTGGTGGTAATCCGTGAATGGAATGTGTGTGTTATCTCGCTTGCGTGTGCGTAAACACTAAAGAAATTACGCTTAATAATAGGTTATACCATATACAAGACTCCGAGAGAAGGGGAGCGGAAACAACAGCGCATAGAAGTAATTACTGCTATGTTTGCTTAAGTTTAAAAGGTGATTTTCCCGTTTGCCTTGTATTAAATTTTCCGCCCTACCCAATATTCTCACACGGGCTATTAGTGGCTGGAGAGAGTTTTTTTTTTTTTTTTTTTTTTTTTTTTTTTTTTTTTTTTTTCGTCAGTCAAAGGTGAAAGGTGGTTTGCATTCTTTGACCTTTTGGAAGAAAATTTCTCGGGGATGAATTGCGGGTATTACGCTGCTTTATTTAGTTGGTGCTGGGGGAAGAAACGTTGCCAAGAATTTAAACGTTTCGTGGTGCGTTTTCTTGTTTTCTTGTGAACATCTGTGATTTTTGTTGTTGTTGTTTTTATAGTATTGATAATAATGATAGTAATAGTTATTATTATTATTATTATTATTATTATTATTATTATTCATTACTGTAGCAACAATATGTTGTTAACGTTGCAATTTACCTCAGTCATCTTTATTGAAATAAGGAAAGTTTTAGAATTAAAATTAATTGTTAAATAATAATAAAAAAAATAATAATTATTGTTATTGTTACTACTACTACTACTACTACTACTACTACTACTACTACTACTACTACTACTGGCAGAAATGAAGGTATTATAACAGTGTAGGAATGATCATCTACAGGTAGTAAACTCCACAGTTGGCTTAGCTATCTTACCAATTTTGCGAACTTAATGAAGATATAAGGACAGATTCTTAATCCGGCTGGATTACTTATAAGGTATCATTGATCCTACGTGCTGTATCTATTGCCTTCTTTATAGAAGCCAGCTTACATCGGATAACATTGTTCCAGCATTGGGTTAATGGTTAATGCTTATCATTACCTCCGCCAACGAAGTTGTTACGAAGTTATGTTCTACCCCCTGTTTGTGTCTGTGTGTGTTTGTTTGTGAACAGCTTCCTGGCTGCAATTTCAATAGTAGGGTAATGAAACTGGCATGGATTAACTGTTTTGTAAAATTCTGGAAGTGGTTAAATTTTTGAAGGTCTAGGTCATAGGTCAAGGTCAGGCAAAATGTCCAATTCACGTAATCAGCCATAAGTTTGGACAACGTTGGCACAGAGACTTCAAACTTGGTTCATATTTGAGTGTATGAAAATCCACGCCAATTAATATATGTTTAGGTCAAAGGTCAAGGTCAAGCAAAAGGTAGAGAAATAAGATACTGTGTTAGGGGTTGCGTTCTACTGAGGTTCCCTCTTGTTGTTATTATTTTTGTTTATTTTGCAAAGTTCCCTGTGAAACATGCCAAAAAAATTTTTAACAAATAAATGTTCTGTAACTGAGTAATGTTTCTGAAAATTATTGAGTGATATAACGGACATATTTATTTATATTGTTAGTAGCTTATTACGTAAAAGAAAAAAGTTATCTCAAATTTCCAGGATAGTAATGTAGGTTAATCTTCCAAGTTGGTACGATCTCACATTTTCACCTACAGTATCAATTAGAGGGGCACTCAGCAGAGAGCAGGCCTTTTATTAGAAATATAGTGGAATTGTTCTTGGGTCATACCCCACAAGTCCATCAAGTTTGGTTGAAATTGTTTCAGTAGTTTTTGCGTTATTTTGTTTTCAAACAAATAACAAACAAAATATTTGCCATTTACATAACATTTGGATTATTTTCAAAGTACTGCTGCGTACTTGTACTTGGATGTACTTAATCCAAAAGGTCATTTACATAACATTGGGATTATTTTCTAAGTACTGCTGCGTACTTGTACTTGGATGTACTTAATCCAAAAGGTCATTTACATAACATTGGGATTATTTTCTAAGTACTGCTGCGTACTTGTACTTGGATGTACTTAATCCAAAAGGTTACTCAACATGGCCACCAGGTTTGGTCAAAATCGTTGCTGTAGTTTTTGTTTAAAGTTGCTCACAAACAAATAAACGAAGACGGGTGAATACATACCCTTCTCAAAATCAAAGAATCTTTTCTTTGATTTTGGAGAAGGCAACTAGAGAAATCCGTAGCTTTGTAATGTTATTATGTTATTATAACGCCGTTATGATATAAACAAGCCAGTTACGTTTCCCTCTCAACAACGTAATAGTGAATGTTTAGTTCGGTCATTTGCCTTATATCCATATTATCCTGTCTTATACCCTTGGGACATTTGTTAATTCAAATCTCTACCCTACTTTAGTTTTGTTATTTTATGAGCCCCTTTGCAATATTGAATAGTGATATGTTTTATGCCAAATTTGTTAATGTAATTCTTCCCTTTCTTAAGTTATGGAAGTTGACGTTTACCCCAAATTGTAACAAACTACTAAAGTTGATTAATCCATATATATATATATATATATATATATATATATATATATATATATATATATGTATGTATGTATGTATGTATGTATGCATATACATACTGTACTCTGTGAATCCTCAAATTGCGCGTAACATATATTCGATTTGTGATTGTATTTTAAGAAAAAATAATATTTTATCAAGAGTTTTATATATGTATATATATATAATATATATATATATATATATATATATATATATATATATGTATATATGTATGTATGTATGTATGTATGTATATATGTATGTATATACATACTCTGTGAATCCTCAAATTGCGTGTGACATATATTCGATTTCTGATGGTATTTTAAGAATAAAATAATGATATTTTATCAAGAGTTTTATATATATTTATATATATATATATATAATATATATATATATATATATATATATATATATATATATATATATATATATATATATATATATATATATATATATATATATATATATATATATATATATATATATATAATATACACACCCCGTAAATCCTCAAATTGGTGAAACTTATATTCGACTTGTGAGGTATTTTAAGAAAAAATAATATTTATGCCGTAATTATTAGGAATTTTAATGTCGAAATTTATTTTTTCCTTTCTCCTTTGGAAAATTACAGTTTCCCTAAGTAATGTGGACTTGCAATAGAGATACGTAGCCGAAGCAAACCAAAGTATAATATAAAAAACATAATGCTTGAATTCTTTAGGAATATTTATTTCTAAAACCATTTCATGTTGCCTACAGCTGTAATTACACAGTCACACACACACACACACAGCAGATAGTTCGTACTGGCATTGTCTATATGTTCATATTATTGCAATGATCACGTGGTTTGGGTCCAATCTGACAACAAAAACATTGCTATCTCTGTTCCGGGTCATTGTTTTACCACTCATGACTCAAGGGTTCTTTCCCCGGTACATTTTCTCTGCATCTTGTTGTTTCTTTGTTTATTCTCCATTTTCCTTTCTCTCCTTTGTGGTTCAAATCTCGCCAATGTATACAAAGTATGATTATGCAGATTTTTATTTTCTTTTTGGTTTGTCTAAATCCCCTTTAATTTTCTTAATGACAGCTTGTATTTTCATTCTCCTTTTTTACTATAATTTTTTTTTCTAAATAAGTACAGTATGAACATTTTCTTTATCTTTGGATTTTAGAATAAAATTTCTTGAGAGTATAATTGGGTTTGATGCTTTTTATAGCTGGCATAAAGAGAATTCATGACTTTAGCACATTCGTTAGTGCGGACGTAAAAGCCTTCAGGCACTTAATAAAGACGGATAGTAGGCGGTCTTCTTTTTTTTTTTTTTTTTTTTTTTTTTTTTTTTTTTTAAAGACTGATTGTATGCCTGGTTTATTTAAAGACTGATTGTATGCCTGGTTTATTTAAAGACTGATTGTATGCCTGGTTTATTTAAAGACTGATTGTATGCCTGGTTTATTTAAAGACAGATTGTAGGCCTGGTTTTAATAAGACGGATTATAGGCCTGTGTTTTAAGACGGATTGTAGGCCTGGTTTTTTTTTTTAAGACGGATTGTAGGCCTGGTTTTTTTTTTAAGACGGATTGTAGGCCTGGTTTTTTTTTAAGACGGATTGTAGGCCTGGTTTTTATAAAACGGATTGTAGGCCTTTTTTTATAAGACTGATTGTAGGCCTGTTTTTTATAAGACTGATTGTAGGCCTGGTTTTTTTTAAGACGGAATGTAGGCCTGGTTTTTTTTAGACAGATTGTAGGCCTGGTTTTTAAGTCTGATTGTAGGGCTTTTTTTAAGACAGATTGTAGGCCTGGTTCATTTTTTAAGACGGATTGTAGGCCTGTTTTTTTAGATGGATTGTAGGCCTTTTCTAAGACGGATTGTAGGCCTACTAAGTGTTTTTTTTGCAACAGTGCCTGACAGATATTTTACATAATTCTCAAAATAAAATTATCTCTTTTTCAAGTTATCGTGATTTAATTAAAATGATAAGGTCACCAATTCTTTATCTGAAGGTCAACTCTGTCATTATCCTTCATGACCTTCATCTTGTAAGAATATCAAGCATGAAAGCCACTGTCTCATAATTGATAGCGTTGTCCACCAACCATTTCCTCCCCTAAGGAAACTGCGCTACCAATTTTATATCCATTCGCCCTAATAAGTATATTCTGAAAACACTGTAATTTTATAGCGGTACCTCACCTTCATCTGCTTGAAAGCTTTGTAATCTTCTGCTGTTTGTGTTTATATTTGGATCAATGTAATTTTCTTAATTTTTATTTACCGGGGGGGGGGGGGACTTCTTGCCCCACCACCCTCAACACCTTCCTCATGTCAGGACCATTTTTGGTTTTGTAGCTTTTGATCTAATTACAGATGACCCCTTATTATAAATGTGTTGCTAAAGGGGCCTCGCATGTACGTACACAAATGAAATGAAATCATGACGAGAGAGAGAGAGAGAGAGAGAGAGAGAGAGAGAGAGAGAGAGAGAGAGAGAGAGAGAGAGAGAGAGGAGCAGTGTATGAGGGTTTTTAGATGTACACTTTCACTGGAACTTGAAGTCATTGTCTTTGCTCACATGTGGAGAGTTTTTGAAGTCAAATTATTAACATTTTTATTTGTTAATTTTTTTAGGAGATTTTCAGCCTTATTGGAGAAATCGTGTATGTTTATTTTTATTTATTTTCAACCTTTTTGGAGAGATTATGTATTTTTCAACCTCGCTATTTTTAGGGTTTAGCTAAACAGTTCTGTTTGCTCTAATATAGCTTCCCTCGGCTCAATGACTAAGAGCAAAGATTCATCCCCTCTCTGCTTGTGCTGGTTTCCTCAAAGGTGCATAAGCACGTATGGTCCAATATATAAACAAACATTGAACCCGCCCCCGCAACCTCACCGATAACAAGAATTTCCTTAGGGTAGGACTATCCTTTTTGAGGCAGTTAGCCAAGTGAGTTCTGGGTGGAATTCGGAAATAAGGATTTCTGGGAATTAGTGGGATGTTCCTGTAATACGTTAGTTTTTGTTTCATGAAAGAAATTCGTAATTTGGTTCGTTTTCTATTATTATTATTATTATTATTATTATTATTATTATTATTATTATTATTATTATTATTTGCTAAGCTTCAAACCTAGTTGGAAAATCAGGATGCTATTAGCCCAAGGGCTCCAACAGGGAAAATAGCCCAGTGAGGAAAGGAAATAAGGAATTAAACTATAAAAGAAGTTTAAGAACAATAACAAAAATAAAGTAAAGCAAATCTCTCATACATAAACTATAAAAACTTCAAAATTACTTTAATTTTGATAGTTTTTTTAAGATTGTGAGAAGCTGGTAGAAGCAGTGCCCCGTTTATATTTCATGCATAGATTTATTGTCAAAGTCATTTACGTTTTGGATTTGCTGTGGTTGTTAAAGACCATTCTATTTAGAATCATATCCCTCTTCAATCAAACATTTTCTGGACTGAGTGGTTTAAGCATAATGGCGTGCTTCACATTTTTCATCGAATCTGTACTTGACATGATGATTGACTAAAGTATTTTTTTAGCTCGACACATGCTATTAACAGCCTTTTTGTAGTATATATACATATATGTGTATATATGTGTATATATCATATATATATATATATATATATATATATATATATATATATATATATATATATATATATATAACTGTGTGTGTGTTTGTATATGTGTGTCTATTTATTCATTTATTATGAGAGAGAGGGAGAGAGGAGAGAGAGAGAGAGAGAGAGAGAGAGGAGAGAGAGAGAGAGAGAGAGAGAGACGCATACTTCACTTCTCTGATATGTGAAATAACACCTAAGCGCAAACGTTACCTACATAACGAAGCTCGAGTTATGATATATCTGAAATGATCAGAATTAATTTAAAATTACTTTAGTCACGTTGGATAAATGCCGCCTTTTTTTGCGTTCAACTCAATTTTTAAACCGTAATTTATAAGTCAAATCTTAAATTTTAGGTCAAATGTGAATCTACGAACCAACTAGGATTTTTTACTCTCTCTCTCTCTCTCTCTCTCTCTCTCTCTCTCTCTCCTCTCTCTCTCTCTCTCTCTCTCTCTACAGTCGTATGTACCCAGGATCATAATATATCTGCTTTCATCTAATTTGACAGACACACACAAATACAACACACACACACTCTCTCTCTCTCTCTCTCTCTCTCTCTCTCTCTCTCTCTCTCTCTCTCTCTCTCTCTCTATTGCTGTGGCGCTTGTTGGACAACAACAACCCAGAGCTCTGCAATTTTTCTTCAGGTAGAATAAATATTATTCAAGTACAGACATTTTTTCATATTTTCTATTTGCGTCTTGTGAAAATCAGAGACAATAAATTGTTTAAAGATCTTTTTTTTTTTTTTTTTAAAGGCTCATTTTTTATCTTGAAGTGGGAATTTATTCCTTGAAATTACTTTTTCTTAAGTGAGCAGTTTTTAAAGTGACCATTTATTTCTTGAAAAGACAAAGTATTCCTACAGTTTCTTCCTGGATGTAAGAATATACTCCATGAGGTGAGAATTTATTCTGCGAAAAAAAAATATCTATTCCTTGAAGTGAGAATGCATTTCACGAAGTGAGTTTCTTTCTGAAAGAGTTTATTACCCAAAAAGAGAAATTATTTCTCAGAGAGAGAGAGAGAGAGAGAGAGAGAGAGAGAGAGAGAGAGAGAGAGAGAGAGAGAGAGAGAGAGAGAGAGAGGAAACAACGTACACCAAGTTAATCCGGGAACCTTGGCTCATGACCTCCATCAGACTGCCTCAGTAGACGGAGTCGCGTATAATAGTTTGTTTATTATTTCAAGCGCGTTGTGTTTTTCCTCTATAAACCCTCGCAAGCAATATTCTTACCTAAAGCAACTCTCCACCCTCCTCCTCTGCTTCCTCTTATTAGAGGGCCAATGTCTGTGAAAAAAAAAAAAAAAAAAAAAAGGTTGGGCTGGTGGTCGGCTAGCTCTTAACTCTGAGCATCTGGGGGTAAAAGTTGTTGAAGGCCTTGGGTCATAATGATAAGGCTTTTATTTACTTTATTTTCTGGTAAAACAAACAGAGGTGTTTCTAATGAATGGGGTGTTTGGCGTCTAGGGCTTTTGTTTTGCTTGATATGGATTATTATTATTATTATTATTATTATTATTATCTGCTAAGCTACAACCCTAGTTGAAAGAGCAGGATGCTATAAGCCTTAGGGCTATAACAGGGGCAGCAACAGGGAAAATAGCCCAATGAGGAAAAAATAAGCAAATAAACTATATATGAGAAGTAATGAAAAGAAGGATGTTATAACCCCCGGGTCCCCAACAGGTAAAATAGCCCAGTGAGGAAAGGAAACTAGGACAAATAGAATATTTTAAGAACAGTAACAACATTAAAATAGATATTTCCTATATAAATTATAAAAAAAACTGTAACAAAATACGAGGAAAAGAAATTACATAAAATAATGTGCCCGAGTGTAGAGTAACATTCCACGTGCTTTCGATTAAAGCCAAGCATATGGTTAATTTGAAAAAAAATAAATAAACAGTTTCCTGTTTATATCAGTAGGTTGCATTTTTTTTCAATTGTTTATGATGAAAGGTGGTTAAGAGAGATGGATTTCAATAAGGGAAGCTTTAGAAAACAAAGACTAGAATGAAATACATTTGAAATACAGCTTGTTTGATTAAAGATTTGTATTTCGGTTGAATTGAGTTTTGTTCGAGTTATAGATGCACAGTTACCATTAAACGTACTGACCGAATATAATCAAATACCATTTTTACCGTCATCTTACAGTTTTAGAAATTTATAGGGATTACCAGAAAGTTGTTTAGTATCACTTATGTAACGGTAAGGCAAAACAAAATCTAGATTTTAAACTTTAAATGCTCATAAGATTCTCTCTCTCTCTCTCTCTCTCTCTCTCTCTCTCCTCTCTCTCTCTCTCTCTCTCTCTCTCTCTCTCTCTCTCTCTCTCTCTCGTTGTTTACGATCTCTATCTTCCAACTTATACATTATCTCGAATCTTCTCGAGTTTCAAGAAACCCTTTGATAAACTTTTCGATATTGGGTAGATTAATGTACTTGACACTTTATTTCGAATTGAAGGGTTTTTTGCAATAAGATATTTTGGCTGCTTAAAGAAAATCTATTTTTAAAGAATTATGATTTGTTTCCAATTTTTTTTCGTGAGCAGTTGCCAAGAACGTTTGTGGTGACATGTTTTTTTTTTACGTTTTCTTGTAACTAGGTGTTTTGAAAATCAGGTTGTTTTCATTTTCTTGACATGGTATTTTACATTGTTTGAAATATTTGTTTTATTTTAATTTTATTGACATGGAGTCTTTTTATTGCTTGAATTATTTACTTTTCTGTTTTCATATTCTTGGTATCGAGTCTTTTATATTGTTTGAAAATCAGTCTTTATTGTTTTGATTATCTAGATTATAAACCTTTTACATTGTGTCCATTTTCTGCATAGTGAGTATTTGACGTTATTTGAAAATCAAACACAATTGTTTTTATTTTTTTGATATTTTGTCTTTTACATTATTTGAAAATCAGTCATTTACAGTTTGTAAATATTACTTTGTTGTTTTCATTTCCCTCATTTGAAAGTGATTATATTACATTATTTGAAAAATCAGACTTTTTTTGTTTACTTTTTCTTGATATTGAGTCTTTTTATGTTTTAAAATTTAACTTTGTGAGATACTGAGTATTTTAAATGGTTTGAAAACCTGAGTATGTCGTTTCAATTTTCTTGATGTTGAGTCTTTGAGACTGTTCGAAAATTTTAATGATGTTTTCGTTTCTTTTTTACCGAGTCTTTTAGTGTTTGAAAGTCAGACTGCTGTTTACCTTTTTTTCTGAATACTATAAAATATTGCTCGAAATTTTGGTGTTTGTGATGATGAGTCTTTTACATGTTTTGAAATAAAGCGTGATTTTGTTGTTACTATTTTCTTTATACCGAGGATTTTCATCATCATCTCCTACGCCTATTGACGGAAAGGGGCCTCGGTTAGATTTCACCAGTCATCTCTATCTTTAGCTTTTAATTCAATACTTCTTCATTCATCATCTCCTACTTCGCACCTCATAGTCCTCAGCCTTGTAGGCCTGGGTTTTCTGACTCTTCTAGTGCCACCGAGTATTTTACGTTGTTTGAAAATCAGACTTTATTTCTTTTATCTTGATAACAAGTTTTAAATTGTTTGAAAAATGTTCTTTCTTGTTTTCACATTATTGTTACTGATAATGTAACATTGCTGACTTGGTTGTTTTTCATTTAAATTATGTTTTAAATTAGGTAACTAGAGAAAGGGATGATAAATTGTTCATTTGTACATAACCACCTTTTGGAAAGATGAAATATTATCCTGTTTAAATAAATTGGGCCTTATTTTCTGGATTTAATTTCGAAATACTGTGCAGTTGAGTATTTTCTTATACGATAATACATCATTGAAATAAATTAGGTTATCTTTTCCGGTTCACGTCTGGTCTGAAAATGATTAGTTTGCCCCCACATCCGGCTATGTTATTTACTATACCCCCCTCTCCCCATTTCAAGTTATTTCTTTCTTGAAAGGGGGAGGAGAGCCCCCCCCCCCCCTTGGTTGTAATAAATCAAGACATACTTTGCTCATTTAGTCTCAAAGATCCCTTCTTTCCATTAGACATTGACTAATCCTCAACTGCTTTAGGTCATCACAGGAGACTCGAGTTACAAATGAATTTTGAAGGCTAATTCGCCGAGTTACATTAAGATGATGGATTTTCTAAGCTAGAGTAAAGCGTGGAAATGCTGTTAGTGTTATGAAAGGAGATCCGGGTGGAATAGGCAGGAGAAGTTTTATATACATACTTGTTTTATTAATCTGGGAAGACATATTATTATTATTATTATTATTATTATTATTATTATTATTATTAGCTAAGCTACAACCCTAGTTGGAAAACCAAGATGCTATAATCCCAAGAGCTCCAACAGGGAAAAATAGCCCCGTGAGGAAAGGAAATAAGGAAATAGATAAACGATATGAGAAATAATTAACAGTTAATGAAACATATTTAAAACATTAACAACATCAAAACAGGTATTTCGTAAATAAAATATAAAAAGGTTTATGTCAGCCTGTTCAACATAAAAATATTTGCTGCAAGTTTGAAATTTTCAAGTTTTACCGATTCAACTACCCGATTAGGAAGATCATTCCACAACTTGGTCACAGCTGGACTAAACTTCTAGAGTACTGTGTAGTATTGAGCTTCATGATGGAGAAGGCCTGGCTATTAGAATTAACTGCATGCCTAGTATTACGAACAGGATAGAACTATCCTGGGAAGATCTGAAAAGGGTTAATATGAAATTATACAATTGTGTGGAGGTAATGATCTCAGATTTATTTCATTTATAGGGCCTTGAAATGTTTTTATGTTTATGAGGCTGATATCAGTCTTTATTTAGTGTATATATGAAAGATCTGTTTTAATGCTGTTACGGTTCTTAAAATGTAATTTTTGTTTCTTTTGTTCACTACTTCTCTTGTAGTTTATTTATTTCCCTATTTCCTTTCGTCAGTGGGCTATTTTTTTCCTAGTTTGGGTCCTTGGGCTTATAGTAACCTGCTTTTCCAACTAGGGTTGTCACTGAGATAGTAATAGTAATATTGATAATAACAATGATGATGATATATTTGGTGTTTTAAAAGCAACAAAACTTTTAGTTGTTATCAGTCTGTATATCGGTGTTGATTTTGTCAAATATTTCCCTATGATAGAACTACCTGTTTAAATCAGTTTTACAGATGCTTATTATCAAAATATGTTTTTTTTTTTTATCATTCTCACTTTTAAAATGTACCTTTTTAAAATGCTGCTCCGACACCGGATTGTAATTCGTGTAACATTGTTTTATTTATTTCTGAGTGAGTAAACGTTGTATATTCCATCAACAAAATAATCAAGTATAGTAACTTATATATCCCACAGTGTGCTATGTGTGACAGGCATCCTAAACTGTTGTTGCATTTAGACAAAAACTTAAGAGTAACAACGTTAAAATAAATATCTCGTATATAAACTATAAAAACTAACAAATCAAGAGGAAGAGAAATAGGATAGAATAGTGTGCCCGAGTGTACCCTCAAGCAAGAGAACTCTAACCCAAGACAGTGGAAGACCATGGTACAGAGGCCATGGCACTACCCAAGACTAGAGAACAATGGTTTGATTTTAGAGTGTCCTCCTAGAAGAGCTGCTTACCTTGCAGCAACTGGCAATAACCAAAGATTTTTAATGCAAATTATATTGAATTCAATGTACATCTACAATATATTCAGATTATGGGCTAAATACATTATCAAAATTACATTTTCAAATACATTATCAAAATTACATTTTCAAATACATTATCAAAACTTTAGAAAGGAATCTTTATGTTTATTTTTTACCGGTAGCACATTTACTATAGAACTGTATCATGTGTGTTCAGTATTGACCAAAACCATTCTGCTGTTTTAAGTTCACACATCATAAATAACTTATTTTGATCGAAAAGTTCATAAACTACCTCGTGTTTAGAGACTCTTGCTGATCAGACGAGATGATGACTTGCACGAAAGTTTCCTATTAATCATCTTGTTTACATATCTCGCGGTTTCCAACAGCCCATCCGCCAAGTTATTTTAAGGGGAGGTGGGTAATGTTTTGGATGCCGAGGGATGAATTTGTTGCTAAGGGAAATCTGGAAGGATGGTTATTATTATTATTATTATTATTATTATTATTATTATTATTACTTGCCAAGCTACGACCCTAGTTGGAAAAGCAGTATGCTATAAATCCAGGGGCTCCAATTAAGAAAATAGTCCAATAAGGAAAGGAAACAAGGAAAAGTAAAATATTTTAAGAGCAGTAACAACATTACAATAAATATTTCCTATATAAGCTACAAAAGATTTAGCTAAACAAGAGGAAGAGAAATAAGATAGAAGTGTGCCCGAGTGTACCCTCAAGCAAGAGATCTCTAACCCAACATAGTGGAAGGCTATTGTACAGAGGCTATGGCACTATTTAAGACTAGAGAACAGTGGTTTGGTTTTAGAGTGTCCTTCTAGAAGACCTGCTTACCATAGCTAAAGAGTCTCTTCTACCCTTACCAAGACGAAAGTGGCTACTGATACATATTAGAGGGACACTCAGTAGAGCGCAGACCTCCGCCGCGGCAGCTTATTTCTCGACCTTTTGCTCGACTTTAACCTTCACCTTTGACCTTAACATGTATTAATCGGCTTGGATTTTCATACACAAATATGAACCAAGTTTGAAGTCTGTGACAACGATGTCCAAACTAATGGCTGATTACGTGAATTGGATATTTTGCTTGAGCTTGACCTTTGACCTTGACTTCCAAAATTTTATAGCTTCCAGCTTTTTACATAAAAGTCAATCCATGCATTTTTTATTACTCCACGTTTAAAATTGTGGCCAGGAAGCTGTTCACAAACAAACACACATACAGGGGCGAAAACATAACCTCCTTCAAATTTTGTTGGCGGAGGTAACTAGGAGAAAGAACAATCAGAGATTTAAGACTGATGTGGTTTTTTTTTCTCTAAAAGAAATGACTTCTAAGGAGAGGCACTCCTCAATTGGGCGTCTTCCTGTTAGAACGCTCTCATAAGAAAAAAAAAGATCCAGGACCGTCGAAGGAACGGGTTTATGATCGGAAATTTGAGTTTCGGGCTTCAGCTTCGGTCGTCATTTTGTGTCATCCTCATCATTATCTGTCTGTCTTCAGTGTTCGTGTCAACACGAGGAGCAGCTATTAAAATATACTTCCTCCGATTCGTTTCCCTTACGCAAGAGTCTGTGGTCCGCGGGTCAATCTAAATCATAATCTAAATCATCATCATCAGGAGAGGTAATTTGAGATGGTGATACACACACATATATATGTATATATATATTTATTTATATATATATATATATATATATATATATATATATATAATATATACATATATATATATATATATATATATATATATATATATATATACACACACACATATATATATATATATATATATATATATATATATATATATATATATATATATATATATATATATACACACACATATATATATATATATATATATATATATATATATATATATATATATATATATATTGATAGATAGGTAGATGGATAGATAGTGTTGCCTAATTGTGCTTGCTAATAGTTTTCATGAACAATTACCCATTTCTTTAAATTGTTATTGTAATGAGTTCATGTTCTTGAAAAAGGGGAATTATCTTTCATATCTTTCCCGATTTTAGTATTATGATTAATTATCGAAGTTTCGTGTAAACTCTGGGTACGGTTATAAGCATCAATCTTTCACTTAAGAAAAGTTAATTGCTTTCAGACACGCTACTTTCCCTGCATCATACGGCACATCAATATTTTTAAGACTCGTCGAACTTTTTTTGGGGGGGAGCTTTAATGGAATTCCATAATTTCCAGTTTATTATAAGAAAAAAAGATCGAAACTTTTCCTTATAGGAAGCTCAAGCGAGTCTGGTCGTAAGAGGAAAATAATATGGCTTATTATTGAAAATCACCCGAAGTTTACATTCCCCCAAAGATGTTCTTGCTTTTCTCTCTCTCTCTCTCTCTCTCTCTCTCTCTCTCTCTCTCTCTCTCTCTCTCTCTCTCTAGGTAATGAGTAATTAAGAGCAAAATGACATGTCAGTTGTCACGGCCACCATTCTCCTTCCCCCCGCCTGCCTTCCCTGTACAACAAGCAGGTTGTTTATTAATTGCTTGAGCACTTGTCACGTATTTTAATTAGCAGTCGCAAGTGGGATTGCTTGCTCCCACCTCAACGTAAGCCAATCAGGATACGCCGTGACTGCTTCTGGCCTGTATATATACAGGGTCTGAGCTGGATCGGTAGTCACAGGCATCTCATTACTGCTACCCACTGCTACAAGTCTTGCCTCCCTCACCTGTATTGTGTATCGTCTTTCGTCTTTGTATCATTTTTGTGAACTTCTCTGCTGTTCGGTTTTTTCGGCTGAGTATTTTGTAACCTGTACCTCGTAATCCCCTTATCTCACCAGTGTGTTGTCCAGTGTTAGGGCAGTTATATTTTCTTTATATTTGTGTGTATTATTTTGTGTGTATTGTTTACTTTATATGTATATGTTTATTGTGCACTGAATTAAATTAATGTTATGTTACTGAAATATTATTTCAACTTCCCATTCCCAGCATACCACAGTTACATGCGTTTCCCTTGCTTATCTTTACTTTTAATTTTGTTATACCTTGGGTATTCGGTATGCAATTATATTTAACTTTTTTCTATTTCACATTCTAACACCCAAGTTGTGACACAGTCTTTCTTATAAGATGTAATTAATTGTCCATTTTTTTTATATTTATACATTGTTTTCATACAACATTTTTAGAGGATAATTTATATATCGTTCTTTAATTGAATGAATGTTTTCATGTTTGGAGGAAAATACTATGATATTAACATGCATAGCAAGAATTTTTATTTTGACTGTTAATCATTTAGGATTTTTATAATGCTGTAAATATAGAAAGGCATTGCGCTTCAGAAAAATTTCTGATAATTAACAAAGTCCCACAACACCATTTCGTAAGGTTCCAATGTAAGTTGTAAAAGAAGATCTTTTAATTCTTTTTTGGTAGAAGACGACTCGGGCACATACACACACACATCTGTATATATACACACACACATATATATATATATATATATATATATATATATATATGTATGTATATATATATGTATGTATATATATATGTATGTATATATATATGTGTATATATATATATATATATATATATATATATATATATATATATATGTGTGTGTGTGTGTGTGTGTCTTATATCCATCCAATCGACGTTTTAAAATCTTTATCTTTTTGTCAGTTTTGTAATTTCTAGTTTTCTTGCTTATTTTAAAACCTGTAACCTCGTTCCTTGTTCCCATTGTTGGGAGTTCTTAATTTTCTTATCTCTTTTGGATTGCCATCTTTAGGTATATGGTTCTTAGATTATCCAGTGTTAATACTACCTACGTCATCTCTTCTTCTTCTTCCTCCTTTTTGTTCTCTTTCTTATTCTTCTTTTTGCTCTTGTTCTTGTTATTGTTCTTCTTCTTGTTCTTGTTTTTTCTTCTTCTTCTTGTTCTTGTTCTTCCTGGTCTTCTTCTGCATCTTCTTGTTCTTGTTCTTCTTCTTCTTGTTTTTTCTTCTTGTTCTTGTTCTTCCTGGTCTTCTTCATCTTCTTCTTTTTGTTCTGTTCTTGTTGTTGTTGTTGTTGTTCTTCTTCTATGTAGAATGGCCGGAGCTTTTCTACGGACGGGGGCATTTTGGCAAAATGTCATAACCCCCCAATTCATTCATCAGTTCAATACCTCGGAGTAATTATTTCTGTATGAAATTGAGAAATATAATATCGTGACAATAAGATCAATCAAACATTTATGTATATCACAATTTTGCATTGACTTTTCATACCGGATCATGTTCTTTTTATGTCATTTTTCATTTTCCACCTTCATCTTTTTGCTTGTTAAAAGCACCAAGTTTTTTCGGATCATTTCCTTTTTATGTTGGTTGTTTTTCATTCCCCACCTTCATCTTTTTGCTTGTTAAAAGCACCAAGTTTTTCCGGATTATTTCCTTTTTATGTTTGATGTTTTTCATTTTGCACCTTTATCTTTTTTCTTGTTAAAAGAACCAAGTTTTTCCGGATCATTTTCTTTTTATGTTTATTGTTTTTCATTCCCCACCTTCATCTTTTTGCTTGTTAAAAGCACCAAGTTTTTCCGGATCATTTCCTTTGTATGTTTGATGTTTTTCATTTTCCACCTTCATCTTTTTGCTTGTTAAAATCAACAAGTTTTTCAGTCATTTCCTTTTTATGTTGTTCGTTGTTCTTTATTTTTGACCTTCATCTTTTTACCTGCTAAAAACACCAAGTTTTTTCCTGATCATTTCCTTTTTATATTTGTTGTTTTTCATTCTCCACCTTCATCTTTTTGCTTGTTAAAAGCACCAAGTTTTTTTCCGCATCATTCCCCACCTTCATCTTTTTTCTTCTTAAAAGAACCAAGTTTTTTCCGCATCATTTCCTTTTTATGTTTGCTCTTTTTCATTCCCCACCTACATCTTTTTTCTTGTGAAAAGAACCAAGTTTTTCCGGGTCATTTTCTTTGTATGTTTGTTGTTTTTCATTTTCCACCCTCATCTTTTTGCTTGTTAAAAGAACCAAGTTTTTCCGAATCATTTCCTTCTTATGTTTGATGTTTTTCATTCTCCACCTTCATCTTTTTGCTTGCTAAAAGCACCAAGTTTTTTCCCGATGATTTCCTATTTATGTTTGTTGTTTTTCATTCTCCACCTTCATCTTTTTGCTTGTTAAAAGCACCAAGTTTTTCCTTATCATATCCTTTTTATGTTTGTTGTTTTTCATTCCCCACCTTCATCGTTTCGCTTGTTAAAAGCACCAAGTTTTCCGGATCATTTCATTTTTATGTTTGTTGTTTTTCCTTTTCCATCTTCATCTTTTTGCTTGTTAAAAACACCAAGTTTTTTCCTGATCATTTCCATTTTATATTTGTTGTTTTTCCTTTTCCATCTTCATCTTTTTGCTTGTTAAAAGCACAAAATGTTTACAACTTTTTTTTTTCTCTCTCGGCGAGCATGCGAGACTACAACGACCTCTTATTCAGAAGCCTCCGGGATGTTTAGACGTCTCGAGAGCGTTTAGCTGCCTGTCAAGATGTTAGACTATAAGGTACCAGCTCCGAGTGGGCGTCCACTTTTCCCCGTTAATAAGCTGGTAAATGTCAAAGGTCTCCATGACTCGAAATTTTAAGTTTCGTTCATTGAAGTTTCCTCAAGCTTATTTAGAAAGGATTACTGTGTTGGTTTCTAAAGTATTATCTCCCTTATATGATAAAGAACTAGTGTCTAGCTATATATATATATATATATATATATATATATATATATATATATATATATATATATATATATGTATATATGTGTGTGTGTGTGTATATATATATGTATGTGTATGTATATATATTTATAAATATATGTGTGTGTACATGTTATATATATATATATATATATATATATATATATATATATATATATATATATATATATATATATATGTTTCCGGTCACGTTCAATAGCATTGCTATATGTATAACTATTCGGTCTCTCCTCCTCCCTCGGTTAGGAGGAGAGTAGTAATACCTGATGAGAGAGGGAATTGCGTTTAAATGCATATTAATCTAAATGTCTAGGCGTCATTTTGACGGGTCACGTAAACTACTGTAATTATCAATAATAAATTCCTCCAAGTGAGAGTATTTTTCTAGCATAATTGCAAATAGTTTATCACAAAAATATTAGTCAAATTTGGCTCGATTTATGTCCTTATGGTTATAAATCCGGAATGTATATAAAATATAATGTAAAATTGAATCTTTGAGAAGCCAAGAAAGGAAACAAGTAGATAATTTGTAGGAAATATTAGGGAGTTGATTTTCTTTTCCTGCGAAGGGCCAGAGGAGAAAGCTCGAAGAGTTTGCGATCAGAAGACTCCCAATTTCTGTTAGAATAGTGAAATGAAGACTACTAATTTAAATAGAGACTGAAGGATCTTTATTTCTTAAGGTAGACGCCCTTTTACCTTTGTTGGAGATTTTCTTTCGGACATTGACCATGATTGCATGTCCCCTCCCCCTCCATCCCACACTTCCAAAAGACTACTCATAATCCCACACACTAAGAGCCACACAAGACCCTTTACCCAACAAATGAAATTACACTGTTAAAAAGAACCGTAATTCTAATCGGAAATTCTCCGTAGAAATATACTGTTTTCATCCGTATTTCAGTTAAATACAGGTGACCGTAATTTTACCCTACTTTGTTATTATCTTTTACGGGTTGGTGACCGTAATATCACTCCTCTACGTCAATATATTTGGTTTTAAAACGATAAATGCTTGGCAACATTTACGCAGGATTTTTTTTTTCTTTTTCTTTCGGAAAATTTTTACTGTGATAGAGGACCCTCACAATCGCATTACCAGTAACTTATTCCAAAGACAATTTTATTCTCTGTAAGAGCTAAAAACATCAAATATTATAGACTACCTTCATTAGATGAAATTGATAATAATGATAATAGCAATATTACACACACACACGCGCGCGCGCTCCTTGATCTCTAATGATGTCTAAGCTGATCCAAGTATTGAATTAACTATATAAATAGTCGACTTTTGGTTGATAGCAAAACTGTTGAGGGTCGTTTGGCTAGCGATCCCATTCCTAAAGAATAGTCTGGAGATACCCTTTTACATACACTTAAAAATTTGCATTAAAAACGGCAAAAGTCTGGCAACATTTATTCTAGGAATTTAACCGTTTTAAAAACTGTTATATGGACGTAAAAGAGTGATATTACGGTCATCGGCACGTAAAGGATAATAAAAAAGTAATGAAAAATTACGGTCGCCTGTATTTTACTGAAATACGGTTGAGAAAAGTATAATTTTACGGAGAATTTCCGATAAAAATTATGTTTTTTTGTAACTATATTTTATAAGAATATAGCTTCCATTTATCTTTTTTTTTTTTTTTTTCTTATTTTTATTATATGTTAATTTCAGGTTCGCCCTTCTGGGCATTGCATCTAACTTTTAATAACAGTAGTCAGGAAAGTGCTTGAAAATGGTTAGCATTTCATCTCACGTCTCGGAGAGAGAGAGAGAGAGAGAGAGAGAGAGAGAGAGAGAGAGAGAGAGAGAGAGAGAGAGAGAGAGAGAGAGAGAGAGAAATTTATTTACTGTACATTGGCTAAATTCCTCCCCTATTTAAATTGAAGCGACAGAGAGAGAGAGAGAGAGAGAGAGAGAGAGAGAGAGAGAGAGAGAGAGGAGAGAGAGAGAGGAGAGAGAGAGGAGAGAGAGAGAGCGGAGAGCGCAGGCACACGAAGTGTTGATTTCGGTGTGGTGTTTTAGGAGAAAGTGCCTCTCGCGAATGTTGCATTGCGCCAACATGGAATAAACATGGGTTGCATGGCATTGCCCTTTCTGAAATTTTTCCTTTTTTTCCCCCCAAGTAAAATGAAACCAACTGGCCGATGGATGCAGGAATAAAGTAAAAACTGCTTTTGTAATGCATATCAAGGGTACAATTCAATGTGGATTTGAAAGCATTCCTTTCTCTCTCTCTCTCTCTCTCTCTCCTCTCTCTCTCTCTCTCTCTCTCTCTCTCTCTCTCTCTCTCTCTCTCTCTTTGGTTACAATTTTTTGAGTTGAGGAGATTGTAGATTTGGTTTTGTAATGCATATCAAGGGTACAATTGAATGTGGATTTGAAAGCATTTCTCTCTCTCTCTCTCTCTCTCTCTCTCTCTCTCTCTCTCTCTCTCTCTCTCTCTCTCTTGGGTAATTTTTTTGAGTTGAAGAGATTGTAGATTCGCTTTTGTAATGCATATCAAGGGTACAGTTGGATGGGGAATTTGAAAGCACTCCTCTCTCTCTCTCTCTCTCTCTCTCTCTCTCTCTCTCTCTCTCTCTCTCTCTCTCTCCTCTCTCTCTCTCTCTCTCTCTTGGGTACAATTTTTGAGTTGAGGAGATTGTAGATTAAAGACACTAGGTTTTCACAGATTTAGGCAGTGTTTGGCTTCATTTGTAGCTGTTACTGATATTCTACCATTATCTTTTTATTTTAAATTGATATTTATCATTATTTTAACACCCAAATGTTTATAATTATCTTTTATAGTTGGTAGAATTCTTGGAATCATGGATGAACTTTCAATGTCTAAAGTACACATTTTTAACGTCATTGTCATTATTATTATTATTATTATTATTATTATTATTATTATTATTGTTGTTGTTGTTGTTGTTGTTACCTAAGCTATAACTATAACCCTAGTTGAAAGAGCAGGATGCTATAAGCCTTAGGGCTACAATTGGGGCTGCAACAGGGAAAACAGTCCAGTGAGGAAAAATAAGCAAATCAATAAACTATATATGAGAAGTAATGAATAAGAAACTACGAACTATCTTCAAGACCAGTAACAATTGCTGCTAAGAATAGACCCTCACTCCCAACTGTTTGAGTTTGTAAACAAGGGCCTCATGATTAACACGATCAAAGGCAGCACTAAAATCTTGGCAAATTATTAGGACTTCGTAACCACAATCAGGGGATTTCAGTGCAGCATTAGAAATTATGAGGACAGCTGTTTACTGATCAGTCTGGATGAGCATAATAGTTTTAAGATTAATTTTCCTTAGTTATCATCTTAATGATTTTTGTCACATAATAAGGAGGAGATAATCGTTCATTTTGTGGTTACATATTATTATTATTATTATTATTATTATTATTATTATTATTATTATTATTATTATTATTATTATTATTATTTTTATTATTAAGCTACAACCTTAGTTGGATGCTATAATCCCAAGGGCTTTAACAGGGAGAATAGCCCAGTGAGGAAAGGAAATAAGGAAAAACTACCAGAGAAGTTTAAGAATGATAATAACGTTAAAATAAATCTTTCATATATAAACAATAAAAACTTAAAGATATAACAAGGGGAAGAGAAACAAGATAGAATTGTGTAAAGCTCTCTTGTTGAAGGCATTGCTATATATGTATATGTATATATACACTGTATATATATGTATATATATATGTATACACTGTGTATATATATATATATATATATATATATATATATATATATATATACACACACACACATATATATATATATATATATTTATATATATATATATATATATACACACTATATGTATACACTGTATATATAAATATATATATTATATATATAAATATGTATTATATATGTATTATATATATGTATATATATATATATATATATATATATATATATATATATATATAAATATATATATATATACACACGCACACACTCAATTATTTCCCTCCAATAACGTTGACATTTGGTATCAAGTGTCTTGGGAAAGAAATTCTTTGTTTATAGCTATTCCATATAAGATTGACTGCTCCGTATTTTCATAGTAATTTTGAGAAACTATGACGTAACTTTAGAGAAGTATCATATCTTTTTTTTTCTTTTTTTTTCGGAAGGAAATTGTGTTAGTGGTTATCAAAGAATTACATCAAGAAAATTCTGCGTGACGAACAGAAGGGAAAGTGCAATGGGATGGGGTGAAGGTTATATGACCAGCTTGTAAGCTTCCCTTGTCCTCGTTGAGCGAAAGGCGTTTAACAGAACGGTTCTAGTAAGTCGTAAATGTAACTGGCTGGCCAGTAAAACCAGAATGGCTATTGCAGGTGTAATAAGACGAGGGGAAAATACACTTAAATAAGTCACAATTTGAACTCTCAACATGGAATGTGAGAGTTTTGCCTCTCTCTCTCTCTCTCTCCTCTCTCTCTCTCTCTCTCTCTCTCTCAGGTTTCTGATTGACAGGGTTATCACTTACGGTTCACAGCTGAGGAACTGTGGTTCTGTTCACAGCTGAGGAACTGTGGTTCTATTCACAGCTGAGGAACTGTGGTTCGGTTCACAGCTGAGGAACTGTGGTTGGGTTCACAGCTGAAGAACTGTGGTTCAGTTCAAAGCTGAGGAACTGTGGTTCGGTTCACAGATGAGGAACTGTGGTTCGGTTCACGGCTGAGGACCTGTGGTTCGGTTCACAGCTGAAGAACTGTGGTTCGGTTCACAGCTGAGGAACTGTGGTTCGGTTTACAGCTGAGGACCTGTGGTTCGGTTCACAGCACAGGAATCGTGGTTGGGTTCACAGCTGAAGAACTGTGATTCGGTTCACAGCTGAGGAACTGTGGTTGGGTTCACAGCTGAAGAACTGTGATTCGGTTCACAGCTGAGGAACTGTGGTTCGGTTCACAGCTGGGGAACTGTGGTTGGGTTCACAGCTGAAGAACTGTGGTTCGGTTCACAGCTGAGGACCTGTGGTTCGGTTCACAGCTGAGGAACTGTGGTTCGGTTCACAGCTGAGGACCTGTGGTTCGGTTCACAGCACAGGAACTGTGGTTGGGTTCACAGCTGAAGAACTGTGATTCGGTTCACAGCTGAGGAACTGTGGTTGGGTTCACAGCTGAAGAACTGTGATTCGGTTCACAGCTGAGGAACTGTGGTTGGGATCACAGCTGAAGAACTGTGGTTCGGTTCACAGCTGAGGAACTGTGGTTGGGTTCACAGCTGAGGAACTGTGGTTGGGTTCACAGCTGAAGAACTGTGATTCGGTTCACAGCTGAGGAACTGTGGTTGGGTTCACAGCTGAAGAACTGTGGTTGGGTTCACAGCTGAAGAACTGTGATTCGGTTCACAGCTGAGGACCTGTGGTCGGGTTCACAGCTGAAGAACTGTGATTCGGTTCACAGCTGAGGAACTGTGGTCGGGTTTACAGCTGAGGAACTGTGATTCGGTTCACAGCTGAGGAACTGTGGTCGGGTTCACAGCTGAAGAACTGTGATTCGGTTCACAGCTGAGGAACTGTGGTTGGGTTCACAGCTGAGGAACTGTGATTCGGTTCACAGCTGAGGAACTGTGGTTGGGTTCACATCTGAAGAACTGTGATTCGGTTCACAGCTGAGGAACTGTGGTTCGGTTCACAGCTGAAGAACCTTGATTCGGTTCACAGCTGAGGAACTGTGGTTCGGTTCACAGCTGAGGAGTTCGGTTCACATCTGAGGAACTGTGGTTCTGTTCACAGCTGAGGACCTGTGGTTCGGTTCACTGCTGAGGAACTGTGGTTGGGTTCACAGTTGAAGAACTGTGATTCGGTTCACAGTTGAGGAACTGTGGTTGGGGTCACAGCTGAAGAACTGTGATTCGGTTCACAGCTGAGGAACTGTGGTTCTGTTCACAGCTCTGGAACTGTGGTTCTGTTCACGGCTGAGGACCTGTGGTTCGGTTCACAGATGAGGAACTGTGGTTCGGTTCACATCTGAGGAACTGTGGTTCGGTTCACATCTGAGGAACTGTGGTTCTGTTCACAGCTGAGGACCTGTGGTTCGGTTCACTGCTGAGGAACTGTGGTTGGGTTCACAGCTGAAGAACTGTGATTTGGTTCACAGCTGAGGAACTGTGATTCGATAGATTGAATAGGGAGAGGATGGTAATGACGTAGCCAGGTAGCGTTATAAGTTTAATGTCACTATTAACAGAAATAGTGTAATAGACACCTGGTTGTTAGATGACTGTTATGTGTTCAGTTTGGGGGAGAGATAGAGGGAGTGATTGATTGATTGATTGATTAATTGATTATGAGTTATATGGCATCCTGGCATCTAAGGGGGGAAAGAGAGAGAGAGAGAGAGAGAGATGCGTTGATTGATTATGAGTTATCTGGCATCCTGCTTCTAAGGAGAGAGAGAGAGAGAGAGAGAGAGAGAGAGAGAGAGAGAGAGAGAGAGAATTCTGAAAAGAAGTCCCGCTAGTTGAGTACGTCTTGATTTTGTAGGTAATGATCTCTCTCTCTCTCTCTCTCTCTCTCTCTCTCTCTCTCTCAATTATGATCAGAAAAAATGAGGTTTTGTGTCTATTTTCAATAGATTTTAGATAAACATCCGTCCTATTCAAGAGGTTTTGTGTCTTTATTTTCAAATAGATTTTCTTTATGTAAACATCCTTTCCGATCCAGGAGCGTACACACACACACACACACACACACACACACACATCTCGTAAGGAGGTGTAAGCGTACTATCATCACCCACTTGACGTACATTTCTATTTTCGCCCGATGAGTTTTCCTTTTTGTGTCATTTCCTTTCATGTTTTCAGTTGATGGAATTCCGCGAGTGTTTTGAGACGCCCACCGTAATGCCGCTTTGATCTTTGCAGGGCGTAAAAATATCATCTTTCCCTTATATATTATTATTATTATTATTATTATTATTATTATTATTATTTATTATTATTTTTATTAAAATTTTTATTATGATTATTATTTATTATTATTATGATTATTATTATTATAATCATTATTATTATTATAATTATTATTATTATTATTGTTATTATTATTATTATTAAAATTATTATTATATATTATAATTATTATTAAAATTATTATTATTATTACTTATACTATTATTATTAAGATTATTATTGTTATTATCTTTATTATTATTATTATTATTATTATTATAATTGAAATTATTATTATCATTATTATTATTATTAAAGTTATTATTATTATTATTATTATTATTATTAATGTTTTGAGACGCAGACCGTAATGCCGCTTTGATCTTCGCAGGACGGTAAAAATATCCTCTTTTCCTTATGTATATAAAGATGACCCCCTCCCCCTCCCCCTCCCCCCTCCTTCACCTCTGGTATTTCTCGTTCAATATACGTGACGGAAAATAACACCTGGTATTCTGCAAGGTTCTTTATCTTATTTATTTTCCTTTTCTCTTTTCTTCTTTTTATTTACAACATTGTAATATGTTTTTTTTTTTTACTGTGATATGTCATCGTATTTTACTTGTGACGTTAGTGTTGATGTTATACTTTCTTTCAAGTTATATGGTTGTGTTGCTGTTATTCAAATTATAACATTTATTATCAAAATTATTGATTTTATTATTATTATTGTTGTTGTTGTTGTTGTTGTTATTATTGTTCAAATTATATAAATTAGTATTGGTATGAATATTGTTGATAAAATTATTTTTTCTATTTTTGATATTGTTGAAATTATGGTAATTACTATTATTATTATTATTATATTATTATTATTATTATTTATTTAAATAAGGAATTTATTATTATTGTTATTATTATTATTATTATTCAAATAATAAATTTATTATTATTATCACAAATAATTATTATTATTTTTATTATTATTATTATTATTATTATTATTATTTTTATTATTATTATTATTATTATTATAACCATCTTCATCATCCTTTTTGAAATGAAAAAGATATGTCACGAAGTTTAAGGAACTTTACCTCTGAAGGGAAGTCATTGGATATATTCAGAATGTTTAGTGATGTGTCGATGTTTATTTGTGTGTAATTTCCTTTGCGCGGAAGAAACTGGATGGTATTTTTTGCCAGGATTCCTATTCAGGGGCTAATTTCCATCTTTCGCTTTCACCACTGTTTTAGTTATTAACTCCGCCAAAGAAGATGGAAGGAGGTTATGTTTTCTCCCTGTTTGTGTGTTTGTTAGTGAAGAGCTTCATGGCCACAATTTTAATGTGGAGTAATGAATCTTACAGGGATTAACTGCTTTGTAAAATGCTGGAAATTATTAAATTGTGGAAGGTCAAGGTCACAGTCAAGCAAAATGTCCAATTCATGTATTCAGCCATAAGTTTGGACAGTGTCGTCACAGAGAATTCAAACTTAGTTCATATTTGAGTGTATGAAAATCCATGCCAATTAATACATGTTAAGGTCAAAGGTCAAGGGTCGAGTATAAGCTGCCGCGGCTGAGGCTTGCTCTCTACTGAGTGCCCCTCTCGTTGCTAATGTTTAGTGAATTTATTCATATTCCCATCATTTTTTTAATCTACGTACTCTTAACTCAAGATTCTTCTGTAGGATTTCATTAACACTAATTTTATGGTTAAACACCCCCCCCCCCCAAAAAAAAAAAAAAAAATATGTCAGGATGGAAACGTAAATAT
>NC_090729.1:181178590-181216130 GCF_036898095.1 Palaemon carinicauda | reverse complement strand
TCAAGTGTCTGACTATATTTTATACACATATATGTGTATATATTTGTATATATGTATATATATATATATATATATATATATATATATATATATGCATATGTATATACATATGTGTATGTGTAAGCATATACAGACTACACACACATATATTTATATATATATATATATATATATATATATTGTGTATATATATATTATATATATATATATTATATATATATGTATATAAATATATATATGTATATATATGTGTGTAAATATATATATATATATATATATATATGTATGTATGTATGTATGTATGTATGTATGTATATGTGTGTCCCATGTGTACGGATATAAATGACATCCTGGATCTCCTCTGCACTATTATAAAAGAGGTTTATACACTTTACACAGTAAAGATGCCCTCAGATAGTCTCCTATTCATCGAATGACAGCCTTAGTGATACTGCCTTCTCTCGTGAGTAAGAAAAGAATAGTTACTCCTTTGATATGCTGAATTTACCAAAGTTGTGGAACTCTACATTTCCTAAAGTCATGATACTCTTAAGAGAGCCCATTGATCTCGCAGAACGTTTTTTACAGGTCATGGTATTCTTAAAGGGCCAATGATCACATAATGATGTGTATAGAGCAATAAATTTAGATCTTTCTTAGATTGGATGTACACTGCATATCTTTTTTTTTTCTTTTTTTTTCTCATACAAAAGATCTTGCTCCTTGACTTTCCATTTTCTTTTTGGCCAGACACTAATTTAGTTATTCGTGTTTGAGCACGTGTTTTTGCTTTACTGTATTCTTGTATGTATGTACTTTACATATATATGTATCAGCCTGTTTTGGCTGTAGTTATGCATACAAATATAATAATAAAAGCAGGAATCAATGGGAAAGTTGAATTATCATGTAATTAAATGCAAACATCAAATGCATTGCAGAAAATTCGACGAGAATAACAAGGAAATGATGTTAAGTAACTTATCTAATGAAGAGAGTAATCATAGTAACACTAAAGATGAGCATTGTGAAGAAGAAGAAGAAGAAGAAGAAGAAGAAGAAGAATCACGCCACTGGGCACCAGATCGCAACTGCCTTCAGCTATATAAGGATATGCAAACACTCTTTAAGCAACAAGAGATCTTTGTGCTTCTTTCTGTGCTTCTTGAGTAACTGCATTCTTGTGTAGGTGCATATCGTCTTGCATGCGTGCTCAAGCAATTATGTTTTTGCTTTAATACATGCATACCCAATTTATTTATATGTATTTACATATATGTATGTGTATCGTATACATGTATGTAAATTATACATATATATATATATATATATATATATATATATATATATATATATATATGTTTTTGTAATTATGATTTAATACATGAACTATACCATACATATAATATATATATATATATATATATATAAATATATATATATATAAATTATATATATACATATATATATATATATATATATATATATATATATATATATATACGTATATATATAAGATAGCCATCCGGCTGGTGTAAGTCAATCGTTTACCTTGATTTCTATCCAGAACCAAGGTTCGAATCCTTTGCCGGGGAAGTAGTTATCTTAAAAGGATCTCTCTCTCTCTCTCTCTCTCTCTCTCTCTCTCTCTCTCTCTCTCTCTCTCTCTCTCTCTCTCTCTCTCTATGTATATATATATGTATATATATATATATATATATATATATATATATATATATATATATACTGTATATATATAATTATATATGCTTTTGTCGAAACAGTGCTATAGTGAATAAAGTATGAAGAAAATGAATAACCATCGTTCATTGAACCAAAGGATTACGGCTAAAAACTTAAAAAGCTGAGGAAATGTGAAGAGTCCTGCAGGAATCATTTTGACGCCACTAAAGCTTTCGCCTTCAATGATATATATATATATATATATATATATATATATATATATATATATATATATATATATATAAATATATATATAAATATATATATATATATATATATATATATAAATATATATATATATATATATATATATATATATATATAATGTAAAGTATATATATATATATATATATATATATATATAAAGTATATATATATATATATATACATATATATATACGAGTATATATATATACACACACATATACACACTTATAATATTGAGTATCAGTGTGAAATTGTACGCACCTGCGCGCGCGCTTGTCGTATGTGTGTTTGAGAAAGTTTGCATTTTCGTCTGCCCGTGTGGTACAGTAAATGCTGCCAGTCGCTAATTCAGTAATATGATGTAAATCAATGGTAAATAGGCCTACCCGTGCTTAATTAAATTCTAATTTGCTTTTGAAAGAAGGCACGAACTCGGGGGAAAAAGCAATTAAGGATGTCTGGTGAGAGCGACAAAAAGGATTTGAAATTAGCAACGAGAAAAGAGACGATAAGAGATGAAAAAGAAAAGCGAGTGGCCTCTTATCACTACCAAGATAAAACTGGACTTTGAACAACTTTTTGGGGGTGTGCTAATGAGGCCAATCTGGATATTATTGAATGGAGAAGGTTTTTATCTCTCTCTCTCTCTCTCTCTCTCTCTCTCTCTCTCTCTCTCTCTCTCTCTCTCTCTCTCTCTCTCTCTCTCTGACTACTTTGTTCATAACATTATTTATCCTTTGATTTTTTCAAATTCTCTCTTCTTACCCTTTTCTTGCCTTTCAGTCCATCCCTATTCTTTGATGTCTGTTGTCTTCCACGCCTATACATCCAGTTGGTATATGCCCCTAGTCCCCCCCCCCACTTTTTTTCTTTACTTCATCGTCGGTTTTGCATTCCTCTCCTTTTTCAAAATATCTCTTCATACCCTTTACTTGCCATTTACTCCATCTATATTCTTTGAAACCCGCTCTCATGTCTATATCCGATTGGTATATGCCCCCTGGTTTTCTCCCTTTTTTCCCTTTTATTTTATCATAGCTTTTGCATTCGCCTCCTTTATCAAAGACCTCTCTTCAAACCCTTTTCCTTCCATTCATTCCATCCCTATGTTTTTCATCTGTTTTCCTCCATGTCTACATCCGGTTGTTGTACGACCCCTGTTTTTTTTTCTTTTTTACTTTTACTTCATCATCGCTTTTGCATTCCTCTCCTTTTTCAAATTCCTCTCTTCATAATTTTTTTCTTACCATCCCTTTCTCTCCCTATTCTTTGATCAATGTTCTCCTCCTTGTCCATACATCCGGATGATATGTGACCCTTGTTTTTATTCTTTTTTTTTTACTCGGTTTATCATTACTTTTTCATTCGGCTCCTTTTTCGAACTACTCTCTTCATACCCTTTTCTTACCATCCCATTCAATCTCTATACTTTGAACCTTGTTCCCTTCCCTGTCCATACATCCGGCTGGTATATGCCCTCTGCTCCCCCCCCCCCTTTTTTTTTTTTTTTTTTTTTTTTTTTTTTTTTTTTCTTTTTTTTTTTTTGGTGAGGAAGAATGGTCTAGAGACATTGTTATGGATTAAATGTCTCATAGACTTCCTTCGCAGCAGAGTATTCTGAGCACGTCTCCTTTCAGCCGATGGTGTGCCACTTCGATACCGTTCACCAGCACACCCTTTCGCCACACTCAAGGAGTCCTACGGTGGAGGTTCCTCGACGATTTGTATACTGTGTGTATATGTATGGATATATACATACCTAATTCACACATACGTGTATGTATATATATGTATAATATATATATACTTTTTATACATATGATGGTGTTTATAGAGGAATTTAATCTATATACAAATAATAAAGAGCAAGTGTCTGGCTATATATATATATATATATATATATATATATATATATACAGTATATATATGCATATATATATATGTATGTATGTATGTATGTATGTGTGTGTATATACATTACTTTCATATTACGCTCAGCGGCAATGCCATATCTCTAACTACTGTCTCTCTCTCTCTCTCCACGTCCGTAGACTATAGGGAGTGAGAATAGTCATACCCTTCTTAGATCGGTATCCTAAGAGGTACATTAGGAAACTACAATATCACAAATGGCCGAAATTGCCGTGTTGTAGCTAGGAAACAGGAAAGGGTTGGAAAGGGTTGAATCTGTGTGTATGCGCGTGCATATCTAAATATTTAGCAGTTATTTTTGACGGGTCGCGTAGTTGTTACGAAATAATCTCTTTCAGGAATACAATTAAAAGATAATCTCCTTTATAGTAGTACTTTAATTGATTAATAAAGGAAGAATTACAGTTATGACGTATTTACAAGTTCGGCTATAAACCTATAGTCCATTTCTTTTAGCGAGTCGTATTTGCACCGACTCGCAGCGGTGCCCTTTTAGCTCGGAAAAGTTTCCTGATCGCTGATTGGTTGGACAAAATAATTCTAACCAATCAGCGACCAGTAAACTTTTCCGAGCTAAAAGGGTACCGTTGCGAGTCGGTGCAAATATGACTCGCTAAAAGAAATGGACTATAGTTGGAAAAGCAAGATGCTATACGTCCAAGGGCTACAACGGGGAAAAATAGTCCGGTGAGGAAAGAAAACAAGGAAATAGATAATCTACAAGAGAAGAATAAACAATTGAAAGGAAATATTTCAAGAAGAGTATCAGCATTAAATTAGACCTTTCACATATAAACTATAAAACCTTAAAAATTAGAGGAAGAGAAACAAGATAGATCACCCTAATTACCGTTGACCAGTTAAAGATAGAATATTATTATTATTATTAATTGCTAAGCTACAACCCTAATTGGAAAAGCAGGATGCTATAAGCCCAGGGGCTCCAACTGGGAAAATAGCTCAGTGAGGAAAGGGAACAAGGAAAAATAAAATATTTTAAGAAGAGCAACAACATTAAAACAAATATCACTTTATAAACTATAAAAACTTTAACAAAACGAGAGGAAGAGAAATAGGATATATATATATATATATATATATATATATATATATATATATATATATATTTCAAATGATTTATGTAAGGATATAGTCTATATACCAACATGATATATACAGCCCCATCCTCACACGTTAATGCAATTATGCACCGCACTGATGCCACTTAAATCGCCTTTTGAAAGGAATGAATAAATACATGGGCGAGCACGAGTGACGAGTAGTGCCCCATTAACATGACGTACGTGGAAATGAAGAAGCGTCAGGATTTATATTTTGCGATGCCTAAAACTATGACGATATTTGAGCAGGTGGAGATGGGAAGAAAATATATAGGTCGAGTCTCCTCTGAAATGACCAGATGGGAATTTTAGTGTTTGTTGCTATTAAAAAGTGGTAGTGCGGGCGAGTGAATTATTGTTTTGCTTATATATATATATATATATATATATATATATATATATATATATATATATATATATATATATATATACACGTATATATATATATATATATATATATATATATATATATATATATATATATATATCTGTAATGAGTCCTCAAGCTGTATTTAAAGATTCAAAGACCGCTCATAAATGGCAGAGGGAAGAGACAGTGACAATGCCTTTGCTAGTAGGACAATGCTTCAAAGACTGGCCAAATATCCACATGATGAGCTCCCAAGACCTCTCTCCACCTAACCAAGGACTGGGGAGGGCCTGGTAATGGCTGCTAATGACTCAAGAAGTAGAACTATAGGTTCCCCCAAACCCCCCAGCCTTACCTCGAAAGGATTATGAAGTTGTAGACACAACAAGAAATTATTGAGTTTGAGTGGGACTCGAACCCCAGTCCGGCGATTGCCAGGGACATTTCCAATATACCACCACAATCCTAAGGCAATACTTGAGCCCGTAGCTGCACTCACTTTCAAGCCTTCTACTATACTCTTCATGCCTCATTTCTTCCCTCTTACCGGTACGCTACTGTTCAACCTCTTGTACAGTTGGCTTCATTAATTCTGGTACACTTCATGGGAAGCAAAGCAGACGCCTGTGTGCCGGAATTAAGGAAGCCAACTGTACTTAATTTTTCAACTTCTTGTACTTCCTTCCTGAACTCTTCTGAATTACATTCCATGCCACAGTTGCAAGTTGCTATATGTAAGGATGAGCCTTTGTAAATATCCCCTTAAAGATACACAAATGTAACACGATTTCTGAGCTCTTCTAGTAGAAGGACGCTCCAAAATTAGACCATTGTTCTCTAGTCTTGAGTAGTGCCATGGTCTTCCACTGTCTAGGGGGTAGATTTCTCTTGCTTGAGGATACATCCAGGCACACTATTCTTTCTTATTTCCTATATAATTTCGGAAAGATTTATTTTAATGTTACTGTTCATGAAATAATTGTTCGTTACTTGTCTTGTTTATTTATTTCCCAATTTCCTTTCCTCACTGGGATAGTTTTTTCTTTTGGAGCCCTTGGGCTTATAGCATCCTACTTTTCCAACTAGGGTTGTAGGTTAGCTAATAATAATAATAATAATGATAATTATAATAATAATGATAATAATAATAATAATAATAATAATAATAATAATAATGATAATGATAATCATCATAATCATAATAATAATGAATAATAATAATAATCTGCTCGAAGGCACCTTACTAATCATCATTCGTCTCCTAAATATGACGCGATTCCTTTATTTATTGAACGAAATCTCCTGCGGATGTGATCTCGATGAGTCCGCATCTCTCTGATTACGTCTTTTCCTCATCAGCAATGGGAGAGGAAGAACTATTTCCTGAGGGACCCAAACAAATCTACGTGTCTCAATTATAGTCCAATCGAGTTTTCTTTCTTTTTCCCTCGACGATTTCTTCCCGATGCTCTAGAAAACACTTGAGATAGAGATGAGTAATTACGTAATCTATCTGTTATCTATTTATCTGTCTATTTGTATATATATTTTTCAGCACTTCTTTTTTTTTCATTTGAAAATGGTAGTGCCATTAAAGTTTATCCGCTTGATATCTCAATAATGCTTTTCTCACTCCAGCAATTTATGTGAATTGTATTGTATATATATATATATATATATATATATATACATACACATGTATAAATGTGTGTAATGTATTTTGTATATATATATATATATATATATATATATATATATATATATATATATATATATATATATATATAAGGATATGTATTTCACAGTCATGAACACGCACACATACACTATATATATATATATATATATATATATATATATTATATATGTATATATTTATATATATATATATATATATATATAAATATACATACATACACACATACACACACACACTTACCATATGATGTATTTGTGGCATTTAATAATAGGTATAACATCTATCCGACTTAACAAAACTCCATCAACGACAGAGCAAGATTGAAGCAGTATATTTGTGCTGAATCCCAAAAGATATGTTAATGCGGAATGGATGTTTTTTAAATTGTCACTTTTTTATTAATAGAAATAAAGGTTAAACGAAATCGTTATATTCGGAGAAAATCTGTAAAAGGTACCTGCTTCAGGAGAGTCTAATTAGCGAACAGATCTCGTTTGTGAGGGGGGGGGGGGTCCATGGGTGTTGGAGGGAACCAGCAGGATCTTCTAATGGCCAAGGGGTTTACCCCCCCCTTACCCCAACCCACCTGGATTCTACATTTCTCTTGCAGACACCAACCATGTCTGTGATAGAGGACGAGAGTGATGAGGATTTTATTGCTAAAAGGATATATATATATATATATATATATATATATATATATATATATATATATATATATATATATACTGTATATATATATATATGTATATATATATATATATATATGTATATATATAGATCTATATATATATATATAGATCTATATATATATATATATAATATTTATATATATATAATATTTATATATAAATATAAATATATATATTTATATTTGTATATATGTGTATATATGTGTATATATATATATATATATATATATATATATATATATATATATATATATATGTGTGTGTATATATATATATATATATATATATATATATATATATATACGTGTGCATTTATATTTTTATATATATGTGTATATATATAATATATGTGTATATATATATATATATTATATCTTTTTTTTTTTAATTTTTTCGAGTTAAACGATGTTCATTGAGCCCCATCGTTATTATCATTATTGTTGATTAAATGGTTTCTGTCGTCAGCTTATTTTTGTGGTCAGGCGATTGTCCTGCGCTGACGCTCGCTGGCAGTTCCTTTATAATGAGATGCTGATCTCATTTTGGAGCTGAATTGTCTTCCACGTTCCTCGTCCCCTGATTTTGGGTCCCCTGATCCATCCATCCATTTATCTAAAGCCTTTAAAGTTAAAGGAATAAGGATGTTAAAATCCTTTATTATTTTGTTATTCTAAGGATGCTGTTTTTTGTTGAAGGTGTTTAAAGTTGAAGGAATAAGGATGTTAAAATCCTTTATTGTTTTGTTATTCTAAAGATGCTGTTTTTTGTTGAAGGTGTTTAAAGTTAAAGGAATAAGGATGTTAAAATCCTTTATTGTTATGTTGTTCTATGGATGCTGTTTTTTGTTGAAGGTGTTTAAAGTTAAAGGAATAAGGATATCAAAATCCTTAATTTTTTTTTTATACTGGAGATGCTGTTTTGTTTTTGTTAAAGTGTTTATTCTAATTATTATTATTGTTGAGCTAAGCTACAACCCTAGTGGGAAAAGCAAGATGCTATAATCCCAAGGGCTCCAACAGGGAACAAATAGCTCAATGAAGAAAGGAAATAAGGAATAAAATAAACGATATAAGAAGTAATGAACAATTGAAATAAAAATGTTAAAAATATCAACAACCTTAAAACAGATATTCCATATATAGAATATAAAAAGACTCATGTCAGCTTCTTCAACATAAAAACGTTTGCTGCAAGGTTGAACTTTTGAAATTCTATTTAAGGATTAATTCATTTTACAAGAGGAAGGGATTATGCATAATTAGAGTAGATGAAGAATGTAAACGATTAATTTTTATTGTTCTTTTATTTGAGGTGATTAAGAGTAGAGTTTCATTGCCTGTTTTCCTTAAGGAAATGCTCTTAAAATCATCGCGACAACACTTACTGCAAAAGGAGAGGACAGCATCTTATTCTATAGGAAAAGGAAAAACTAGCTTCGTCTGTTATTATTATCATTATTATTATTATTATTATTATTATTATTATTATTATTATTATTAGTTAAGCTATAACCTAGTTGGAAAAGCAGGATGCTATACGCTCAAGGGTTCAAACTGAGGGGTACCCCAGGGCAGTGTACTTGGCCCAATCTTATTTTGCATCTATACTATTGGTCTTTCGAAAATACTACCAAGTTCAAACTATTTGCGGATGACACAATTTTACTTCTCCATAAATGATATAGATGACAATACTTAAACTCTAAACTGAATCATTGATAGTGTTAGAGAATGGATGAAATTTAAACAACTAAAATTAAGTGAGAACAAAACTGAATTCATGGTGGTGGGTAAGAGAAACAGCGTGAGAAACTTGGGTGATATTCAAGTGAACATAAATAATGACTCGGTGCTGATGTATAGTAAAGTTAGAGATCTAGGTGTATTTCTTGACTGTAACCCGACTCTAAATGCTCAAATAAATCATGTAATAAAAACTACTGATTATCATCCAAGAAGTATTGCGTTTATAAAAAAGTACCTGGACGAAAATTCTGTAAAGAACTTGTGATAAACTGTGTTATTACCAGGATTGACTACTGCAACCCTATGTATTACAATTTACCAAAAGGGCAACTTAAGAAATTACAAAACATAATAAACCGAGGAGCAAGACTGATAGAAGGTGTCCCACCTAGAGAAAGGATCACCCCTATACTGGCTGCCGATTTAAGCAAGAATTGAATTTAAAATATGTACAATAACCCACCAAGTTATCAGAACCGGTCGTCCAGCATACTTAGGAGAATTTCAACATATTGCGCAGCCAACAAATCGTGTCGACACGAGAATAGTTACAGATGGCTTCAAACTGTTGGAACCTAGATATATGTTTACTTTAGGCTCCAGAGCTTTTAAATATGCGACCCCGAGACTATATAATAAGCGCCCACGAAACATTCGAATGATTGAAGACATTAAGGCTTTCAAGAGGAAACTGAAGACTTTCTTATTTCAACAGTCTTACAACAGTGACGATTTAACAGTAAATGAACAATGCGCGATATGAAAGGTTAAATACTCTGAACGAACAAGGTAAAACGACAACGGAGGTCCTGTAGAGAGTGGGGTTCTCCTGCTCTATGGGACCGGAAAAGCAGCCATCAAAATAAGTAAGTATAGTAAGGAAAAATAGCCTAGTGAGGAAAGGAAATAAGGAAATAAATAAACTATATGAGAAGCAATGAACAATTAAAACAAAATATATTAAGAACAGTAACAACATCAAAACAGATCTTTCATATATATTCTTCAAAAACATGAAAAAGTAATGATATTTTTAAAAACCAGTATTCATGCAGTTTAGAAGTAATGTATTTAGATTTTTTTTTTTTTTCATTGACTATCTGTTTTATAGTTTATGCGATTTGATTTGATTGTAAAATCATATTACCTGGCTACCAGGAGAGAGAGAGAGAGAGAGAGAGAGAGAGAGAGAGAGAGAGAGAGAGAGAGAGAGAGAGAGAGAGAGAGAGATGCTAAGGGCCTGGTTAAGGTGACGTTTATCATCTCGTTAGCGAGGCTCATCCCAGACTTTATGCTAACACTACGAAAACGACAAAGGAGAGAGAGAGAGAGAGAGAGAGAGAGAGAGAGAGAGAGAGAGAGAGAGAGAGAGAGAGAGAGGCTAGCTCTTTCGATGGGAAATATGACCTCATATTTTTTTCTTTTATCTTCCATCACTGTTATTGAAGTTGTTTATTTGGTATTTTTACATGAAAGTATCCACAAATGTTGGTTATTCACAAGTGTTTTTTGATTTCCTGTGAAGGAAACAGGTTTTGAATTTTGGGCTTTTTGGTATTTCAAGTTTTATATTTGGAAAATGGTGAATATTACTCCAATAGAATACGACTATTTGAGGTGGCAAACCTTCCTAGTATAAGAGGTTATAATATATATATGTATATATATATATATATATATATATATATATATATATATATATATGTGTGTGTGTGTGTGTGTGTGTGTGTATGTATGCTTGTATTGTGTAGCATTAGATAGGAAAAAATTGTACATGATTTTTTCCAAAGTAACAGAATCGCAAGCAGTATTTTGTATATTTTTTGTCCAAGACCCAAAGTAATAGGACCAGCAATATATATGTGTGTATATATATATATATATATATATATATATATATATATATATATATATATATATATATATATATATATATATATATGTATATATATATATATATATATATATATATATATATATATATATATATATATATATACACACACACACACACATCTTGAAATTCCTCATATCAACGAGAAAGGGAACATAGACTAAAAAAGATATTTAAGAAATTTACGTAAAAATTTTTTTACACATTGATGTAATGCAATTTCAGAATAAAAAGTTACCTTGACCACACATAATGAGAATCAATATATGTACGAATTTACAGCATTTGTATGAAATAATTAATATTTGCAGGTAAACATAAACGTGTCCAATAACTTCCGTACCATTGCCGTGTGAATATCATTAATAAAAGTCTGGCATCGGTACTAGACAATTTGCGTCATTTTAATTGCACGCGTGGCTCATTAAATCTCATTAAATCTTCGTCCGTGTTCCATGCATGGGTCCATTATAATCCTTCTCAATCATTAGTTAACAAAATTCTAATGATTTAACGCGTTTGGGTCTTTCTACGTTGTTCGTGATTGGGATGAATTTTTTTTTACTTTATGGATTCCCAGGTTTTTCTTACAGTTCTGAAAGTGGAGAGCTTTTTTATGGATTCCCAACTTTATCTCGCAATTCTGAAAGTGGAGGGATTCTTTCTTTTTTGGTTTTATGGATTCCCAAGTTGTTCTCACAATTCTAAAAGTGGAGTGAATTTGTTTTTGTTTTATGGATTCCCAAAATTTTCTTTCAATTCTGAAAGTGAAGTGATTCAGTTTTGGTTATATGGATTTCCAAATTTTTCTTACAATTATGGAAGTGGAAAGATTTTGTTTTTGTTGTATGGATACCCAAGTTTTTCTTACAGTTCTGAAAGTGGAGTAATTCTGTTTTTATTTTATGGATTCCCAAGTTTTCTTAGTTTTGAAAATGAGAGTGATTCGTTTTTTTTTTTTTTTTTTTTTTTTTTTTTTTTTTTTTTTTTTTTTTGTATTTGTTTAATGGATTCCCAACATTTTCTTGAAGTTCTGAAAGTGGAGTGATTCTGTTTTTTTTATGGATTCCCAATTTTTCTTAGTTCTGAAAAGGAGATTAATTCTGTTTTCTTATGGCTTCCAATTTTTCTAAGTTCTGAAAGTGGAGTGATTCTGTTTTTATCTCATGGATTCCCATTTTTTCTTAGTTCTGAAAGTGGAGTGATTGCGTTTTTGTTTTATGGATTCCCAACATTTTCTTACAGTTCTGAAAGTGGAGTGATTCTGTTTTCGTTTTATGGATTCCCAACTTTCTCTCACAACTGTGAAAGTGGAGTGATTCTTTTTTTATACCTCAGCCAACGAAGTTGGGCGGAGGTTTTATTTCACCCCTGTTTGTTTGTTTGTTTGATAACATCCTTTTGCTCTTCCTTGACCTTGACCTTTGACTTAGGACTTTAAAAATTGAATCACTTCCGCGCCTCAACATAGCAATTAATCCCTGGAAGTTTCACTATATGAGTAAAATTGTGGCCAGGAAGTTGTTCACAAACAAACAGGGGTGAAAACGCAACCCACTCCCAACTTCGTAGGTAGAGGTAATAATAATAATAATGATAATAATAATAATAATAATAATAATAATAATAATAATAATAATAATAATAGTGATTAAACTGTTCTAAAAATTCAATATCAGTTTATTTTACTGTACTTTAGTCTGCAATCAAGTCTTTGGATATGTCTTTATCGAAGCCGTTTATTCATGTAGCCACATGTATAACTATCATTCTTCCACTGCATCCTCCCATCCATTCAACACGCTGTGCAATATAGCATTTACGAATTGTACCCGATTGCTGTTAAGGGCTTCCTTCGCTTTGCAAACGACTTGCCGTGAGATTGATCACTAGCCCAAGTCGCTGAAAAGAATCGAGGAAGTCATAACATTATTATTATTATTATTATTATTATTATTATTATTATTATTATTGTTGTTGTTGTTGTTGTTGTTATTATTATTATTACCTGTTAAGCTATAACCCTAGTAGGAAAAGCAGGCTGCTATAAGCCCATGGGTTCCAACTGGGGAAAATAGCCCAGTGAGGAAAGGAAACAAGAAACAATAAAATATTTTAAGAACCGTAACAGCATTAAAATAAATATTTCCTACATAAATTATAAAAACTTTAACAAAAGAAGAGGAAGATAAATAAAATAGAATAGTGTGTCCGAATGTACCCTCAAGCAAGAGAACTCTAACCCAAGACAGTGAGAGGCCATGGTGCAGAGGCTATGACACTACCCAAGACTAGAGAAAAATGGTTTGATTTTGGAGTGTCCTTCTCCTGGATTTAATATATAAGTGCATATCATTTTCATTTTGTATATGCAAAGCAACAAAGCAGCTGCATTTAGACCACTTCTTGACAACGGGCTCAGACATCCTTATTCAAGGCCTATGTATATTTATATATATATATATATATATATATATATATATATATATATATATATGTATATATATATATATATATATATATATATATATATATATATACATATATATATATATATACATATATATATATATATATATATATATATATATATATATATATATATATATATATATACCTTGTCCTTATTCCTGTTTGGGGTTTGGCCAGGTAATGATAGGAGATTTTCGTATGATTGCTCACAGCAAACCAACGTAGTATGAGTGGTCCTGACTAGTACAGGTTTGTTAATCAGGCCGTTACGCAAATCCTTCACCACGTTAAGGTATCCCTTCCAGAAAGGGTCATATGTACTGTGTATGTATGTATATATATATATATATATATATATATATATATATATACATATATATATATATGTATATATATATATATATATATATATATGTATGTATATATATATGTATGTATATATATATATATATATATATATATATATATATATATATATATATTTATATTTATATATATATATATATATATATATATATATATATATATATATATATATCTATATCTATGTATGTGTGTGTACTCACGGAGAGAGAGAGAGAGAGAGAGAGAGAGAGAGAGAGAGAGAGAGAGAGCGCAACGCCTTTCATCCTGATAACTTTAATCATTCTCAAAATGAGTCCGGTTTTAAGATTAAACGTCTTCGAAATACCCTAAATTGAATTAGCATCGGGTAAACTTCTGCCAAGAGTTTTGATCGAAATCTGTAACTGGATTTGACTTTAGGTCCACGAAATTGATCGTAGCGTCTCATCCAGATGAGCATTTAAAGCCTTTTGGGGAAGAGTTGCTGATGGGTAATTAAGAATTCTTGTATCGTGCTTTCTGCATTTTGCCTGACGATCGTTTACCCGCATCCTGGGTATGATTGGATGTGACGCCAGATAGAAAATCGCGCGGGAAGGGATGCCAGATAGAAAATCGCGCGGGAAGGGATGCCAGATAGAAAATCGCGCGGGAAGGGATGGCTGATGCTATTCATGGATAATTTAGATTTACCTAGAGGGTATCTTTTCACTGTCTTTGGGTCGAGTTCTCTTGCTTGAGGGTACACTCGGGCACACTATTTTATCTTATTTCTTTTCCTCTTTTTTTTCAAGTTTTATAGTTTATATATGAAATATTTATGTTAATGTTGTTACTGTTCTTAAAATATTTTATATTTATTGTTGATTGCTTTTCTTGTAGTTTCATTATTCCCTTTCCTCACTGGGCTATTTTCCCTGTTGGAGCCCTTGGGCTTATAGCATTCTGCTTTTCTAACTAGGGTTGTAGCTTAGCAAATAATAATAATAATAATATGTTTATTTTAGGAGTGTATTTAACTACATCAGAATTTTCTTTAGTGTATTTGACAATTTCCTTGAAAGAAGATTTTTTATGAAATAAAAAAAAAAGTACTGTATATCTCTAATTACTGTACTGTAATTGTTCAGTGGCCACTTTCCTTTTGGTGAGGGTAGAAGAGACTCTTTAGCTATGGTCAGAAGCTCTTCTAGGAGAAGGACACTCCAAAATCAAACCATTGTTCTCTAGTCTTGGGTGGTGCCATAGCCTCTCTACCATGGTCTTTTACTGTCTTGGGTTAGAGTTCTCTTGCTTGAGGGTACACCCAGGCACATTATTCTATCTTATTTCTCTTCCTCTTGTTTTGTTAAAGTTTTTATATTCTATTTTACTTTTCCTAGTTTCCTTTCCTCACTGGGCTATTTTCCCTGTTGGAGCCCCTGGTCTTATAGCATAATGCTTTTCCAAGTAGGGTTGTAGCGTTGCAAGTAATAATAATAATAATAATAATAATAATAATAATGATAATAATAATAATAATAATAGAGAATTTCCTCGAAAATTTCTTTTTATGAAATAGAAAGAAATTGGGTTATTTTATTAATTTTTTTTGAGTTACATCAAAACACTATTGCTTCTTGTCTGTCTATCTCTCTATTTATCAGTCTTCACTCTTCGGGAGATAACTGCAGTAACTGAAGGATTTCAATTTGAATTTTTGGGCACAATGGACTGTTTGTCAATGAAGAACTGATTTGATTTTGGAGGTGGTGTCCATTTGGTCTTCAGTATGTCGTTCAGTTCGCTTAGGGAAACTTGTTAAAATCAACTTTTTAGTTAAATGATATATATATATATATATATATATATATATATATATATATATATATATATATATATGTATGTATATATATATATATATATATATATATGTATATATATATATACATTATATATCAATGATAATTTTTGCATATTTAGACGTGTTTTTCATATTCATATAAGCCATCTATTATACTCCTCTTAATATCTGTATTCTCTCTACCTAGGGATCAGAGACCGAAGGGAGAATCAACTTAAAGATAATAGCTTCTGGTCGGCCGGGGAATCGAACCCGGGCCTAAGAAACTAAGGTTTCATTGACTTTGCAACTCAGCCACAAAGAGAGATATCCCTCTTTGTGTCTTAAATTATGAATTAAAACCTCAGGATAGAGACGACTGGCGTAATCTAATCAAGGCCTTTTTGCGTGAATAGGCATAAGAGATGAAATATAAATATATATATATATATATATATATATATATATATATATGTGTGTGTGTGTGTGATTGATTGATTGATTTAAAGTTTTCAGGCAATATATATATGTATGTGTATATATGTATAGATATATATATATGTATATACATATACATATATATATGTATATATACATATATATCTATCTATATATGTATACAGACATGTATACATATAAATACATATATATACATATAGATATATATATATATATATATATATACACACACACATATATATATATATATATATATATATATATATATATATATATATATATATACACATATTTTATCGTCTAGTGTTGGGATTCAACATTTCATATGATGGACTCGAAGTCTCTCTCTCTCATTTGACGGAACGCCATCTCATCAAGTACCCAGACGCATTACGATCGTCATTTATGGATTGCAAACTTCCGGTTTATCAGGGTTTGCCTTGATGGACTTATTTGCCTTCCTTCGGACTCAAATCAATGCCATTAGCGGATTAGTTCTCCTTTTGGGGTGTTTTCAATATTATTATTATTATTAATTGCTAAGCTACAACACTAGTTGGAAAAGAAGGATGTTATAAGCCCAGGGGCCCCAACAGGGAAAATACCCGTGAGGAAAGGAAACGAGGAAAAATAAATTATTTTCAGAACAGTAATATTTAAATAAATATCTCCTATATAAACTATAAGAATTTTAACAAAACAAGAGAAAGAGAAACAAGATAGAATAGTGTGCCCGAGTGTACCCTCAAGCAAGAGAACTCTTATAATATGGTATTAGACAGAAAGTGTAAGTTTGGTCCGGATAACTTTTTAAGTACACTTTAAAAAAAAAAAACCGTAATTTTAATCAGAAATTCTCCGTAAAAAAAAAATATATACTATTCTGAATCGTATTTCCATAAGATACAGTCGACCCTGATTTTACCTTACTTAGTTATTATCTTTTACGGGTTGGTAACCGTAATATCACTATTCCACGTCAATATATCTGATTTTAAAACGGTAAATACCTGGATTTTAGCCGTTTTTTATACGGCAAAATTTTAAAAGTGGTATTTTAGTAATTTTGACAATTTTCTAAATCTAATCAGGATTGATTTTTGTATTTTGCAACAAGTAGCATTCAAATTGTATTGAATTTAAATTCATGGAACGTAAGGAATGTTGAATGTCCAGATGTATCAAAGTCCCGAACTTCATTATGGTATCCATTTTGTCATTTCCGTCAGGTAATGGATATTGCGGGGCCACACCGGACCACGGTCCAGATCACGGTCCAGTATATATAGACCTTGGTCCAGATATACCAGGTCAGCCAGACAGCGTACCGATTTTAAACCTCTTCTGCGCATCTACGTCATCTGAAGGGGCTTAGAGTGTTGGCGAGACCCATTAAGAACGTAGATCTATCACACTGTCAATGTAAATAAAACAACATTTTACCTTTGGAAAATATTTTATCAAGTTAAAACTTTCATTTTTTTTCTTAGGGCCTCCCTGCATGGTTGTCCTTGAGGTTTTCTATACTTTATCAAATTATTATATAGACCTTGCACCGGACATGCCCGTCTCTCCAATACGCTTGGCCGGATTATCCCACAGTTGCTAAACATTAGTTTTGTCTTGACTCTGGTCTTTTCGTTCCCCGTTAATCAATTTTTATTGCTCAACTAGATATATGAAAATTTATGGTTTTCCCTTTTTTGGTTGGTTTTCTCATGTCCGTAAAGTAACGTACACTATTTAAAAAAAAAACGTAATTCTAATCGGAATTTTCCTGTAAAAATATTCTGTTTTTAACCGTATTTTAGTGAAATACAGGCGACCGTAATTGTACCTTGATTTGCTATTATCTTTTACGGATTGGTGACCGTAATATCACTCCTTTACGTCAATATATCCGTTTTTAAAACGGTAGAAATCCTGGTATAAATGTTGCCTGGCATTTACCGTTTTTTTTTTCTTTTTTTTTTTTAATGCAAATTTTTAAGTGTAATGAGTGATGTTCGTTACCCGTGGATGTGAATTCATCAGTCAATTCCTTATTAGGCAACTAAAAATCCATCTATGATTTTTTTTTTTCTCAGTGTTAGTCCCCTGTGGCCATTAATCGAAGTTTTAAAAAACAACTCACATTGGTTATATCGAGTATTGGACATGATACCTAAATCAACAGTCAGGGAAAAAGAGCTCTTTCCACAGAGTGATTCCAATTCTTGAACCGGATAAGATATTTGATATTACTTGAGGGGAAATCAATCTTGATTATAAATATCCCCGTAGATTTGATTTATAAATGGGTGGGAAGATCGAGAGGGAGGCAGAGAATTGGGGGGAGAGACAAGGTTTGTTGGAAGAGAATGCCTTTAACAGAAGGCATTGGAGAGGGCGGATCAGGAAACCGATCCCTTAATGTAGGGATAACGGTGGGAAAGAAGATTACTGAAAAAGAGGAATTAATTCCTTAATTACATAATGCTGTTATTGAGAATTATTGTAAAAGAATTATATTGCTAATTATAGAAGAATATTGGGAGTTGAATGTCAGGACAGGATTAGAAAGGAAACTATAAGAGAGATTACTCGAGTGCCGTATGTGGATGAGACCATGGTGCGGGGTGGATGGAGATGTTTTGGGCATGCTCTTCGCACCAAACATTTAGCTAGGCTCCACAAGGCACTAAAAGAATTGGAAGACCCAGGCCTACATGGCTGAGGACTATGAAGCGTGAAGTAGGAGGTGACGAATGGAGAAGGATTGATTTAAAAGCTCAAGATAGAGACGTCTGGTGAAATCTTACGGAGGCCCTTTAAGACAATAGATTTGAAGGGAGAAGATGATGATGGATCACATAGATTAGTTTCTCAGCCGAAAAGATTACATATTAGATTAGTTTCTCAGTCGCAAAGATTACATAAAAGATAAGTTTCTCACCCGCAAATATTACATATTAGATTAGTTTCTCAGCCGAAAAGATTACATATTAGATTAGTTTCTCAGTCGCAAAGATTACATAAAAGATTAGTTTCTCACCCGCAAATATTACATATTAGATTAGTTTCTCAGCCGCAAATATTACATATTAGATTAGTTTCTCAGTCGCAAAGATTACATACTAGATTAGTTTCTCAGCCCCAAAGATTACATATTAGATTAGTTTCTCGGCCGAAAAGATTACATAAAAGATTAATTTCTCACCCGCAAACATTACATACTAGATTAGTTTCTCATCCGCAAAGATTACATAATAGATTAGTTTCTCAGCCGCAAAGATTACATATTAGATTAGTTTCTCAGCCGCAAAGATTACATATTAGATTAGTTTCTCACCCGCAAAGATTACATAATAGATTAGTTTCTCAGCCGCAAAGATTACATATTAGATTAGTTTCTCAGCCGCAAAGATTACATATTAGATTAGTTTCTCAGCCGCAAAGGTTACATAATAGATTAGTTTCTCAGCCGCAAAGATTACATAATAGATTAGTTTCACAGCCGCAAAGATTACATATTAGATTAGTTTCTCACCCAAAGATTACATAATAGATTAGTTTCTCAGCCGCAAAGATTACATATTAGATTAGTTTCTCAGCCGCAAAGATTACATATTAGATTAGTTTCTCAGCCACAAAGATTACATAATAGATTAGTTTCTCAGCCGCAAAGATTACATAGTAGATTAGTTTCTCATCCGCAAAGATTACATATTAGATTAGTTTCTCACCCGCAAAGATTACATAATAGATTAGTTTCTCAGCCGCAAAGATTACATATTAGATTAGTTTCTCAGCCGCAAAGATTACATATTAGATTAGTTTCTCACCCGCAAAGATTACATAATAGATTAGTTTCTCAGCCGCAAAGATTACATATTAGATTAGTTTCTCACCCGCAAAGATTACATAATAGATTAGTTTCTCAGCCGCAAAGATTACATATTAGATTAGTTTCTCACCCGCAAAGATTACATAATAGATTAGTTTCTCAGCCGCAAAGATTACATATTAGATTAGTTTCTCACCCGCAAAGATTACATAATAGATTAGTTTCTCAGCCGCAAAGATTACATATTAGATTAGTTTCTCAGCCGCAAAGATTACATATTAGATTAGTTTCTCACCCGCAAAGATTACATAATAGATTAGTTTCTCAGCCGCAAAGATTACATATTAGATTAGTTTCTCACCCGCAAAGATTACATAATAGATTAGTTTCTCAGCCGCAAAGATTACACATTAGATTAGTTTCTCAGCCGCAAAGATTACATATTAATTTAGTTTCTCAGCCGCAAAGATCATAAAATAGTTATTGATAGTTGAGGTTTCTCATTACTGAGGTATGTTTCGGGAGGTGGACCTGTTTGGAATGCTCATGAGTTTGTCATGCTTCTGGCTACTATAATGATTTAAAAAGCTGGACATGGTCATTGGGTTGCTCCATAGAAGAACAAATTAATAATAATAAAAAGAGAACTTCACATATGTATTGAAAATTTTTTTTCATCAGTAAAAAATGTTACGTTAATGATAACATAAGGAGAACCACACATTTTTATTGAAATTCCTGTTTTTCAGCAGAAAAAAAATGTTACGTTAATAATATCAAAAAGAGAACGACACATTTTTATTGAAGTTCCTGTTTTTCTTCAGTAAAAAATGTTACGTTAATGATAACAAAAAGAGAACACATTTTTATTGAATTTTTTTTCCATCAGTAAAAAAATATGTTACGTTAATAATAACAAAAAGAGAACTACACATTTTTATTGATTTTTTTTCCCTCAGTAACAAATGTTACGTTGAGAGAGAGAACTACACATTTTTATTGAATTTTTTGAGAACTACACATCTTTATTGATTTTTTCCCATTAGTAACAAATGTTACGTTAATAATAACAGAGAGAGAACTACACATTTTTATTGATTTTTTTTTTCATCAGTAAAATAGGTTACGTTAATGATAACAAAAAGAGAACTACACATTTTTATTGAAATTCCTGTTTTTCATCGGTTAAAAATATTACTTTAATATAAAAAGAGCGGCGTCAATGACCTCAGATGTCAGGATGCCAGAAAATTTTAAATCGATTAATAACAAAAAGAGAACTATATAGTACAATTGAGATTCCTGTTTTTCATCAGTAAAAAAATGTTATGTTAATATGTATAATCTTACCTACATACGAAGTAATTTACATACATGCTAATTTTGTGGATCAACATTCAAGTAAGCAAGATTACCTTTGGGACGCGAGTCAAACGTCTGTTCTCTCAAACAGTATGCGTTTGATTAGTAGACAAAATAAACAATGAGGTAAACGGTTGATTTTATTTCTACCCATGTTTTGAAATACATGGAAAATAGGTAGATAAATTTTTTTTTATTGTTGCCAGTCGCAGGTTTTTGCCCAAGGAGATCTATAGTCAAATTTGTTTCCTCGGACTTCGTAGAAGTCTTTTGTTGGGTTCAGCTCCGCACCCGACCACGCACCCGACCAATCAGAAAAGCGGACGCTTTGCTATCCGTGTAGACACCTCAGGATTATGTATGCTTCTACGGATAGGTTTGCGTAATGCCCTGTCCACGCAATCGAGCATGCACGACGGGCAAACAGTGATACCAGGTCACAATAGTTTAGTGAAAATGAGGGTTGATGACGTCAGAAGCGGGAAAACTAACGGCAGGGATCTGGCAACACTGCATGATGCCAGATCCCTGTCTGGTTTTCCCGCTTCTGACGTCATTAACCCTCATTCTTACTAACTATTGTGGTCTGGTATCACTGCTTGCCCCGTAGAGCATGGTCGATCGTGTGGACAGGGCTTAAAGCAAATGGGTGTTACAGACTAATACACACACAAACGCAGCCATTCCAACACCTAAAAATATAACAGACACCTCACACGTCTCGAACTGTCGACTTAACCACGCCATGATTCCTCGCTGCTGGGAGGAGGCGATGGTGGCTGGTACAACACAAACTACCGTGGTCTAGCGATGGCGGACAGGGCACCGGTCGGGACTACGGTCCACCCCAAAGCCAAAAGCAAAGTCCTTCAAAAGAAGGCAACCGTGTTACCCCATACGAATGGGAAAAAGGCACGCTAATAGAATAGATGATGATGTCCCTTGTTTTTCTTGCACGTAAACATAACACCAATTTGCCTATTGTATTATTGTTTGCTGCTTGTCGCTTTGTTTGTAAGATAGCAGGATTGCGCAAAGAATTGTGTGCATCTGGATAAAGCTTTTACCAAAGATATTACAAATAGTCAAGACTATAGTCAATTCTTATTAGTGAGGCAGATTTGCACTGACTCGCAGGGGTGCCCTTTTAGCTCGGAAATGTTTCCTGATCGCTGATTGGTTGGGCAAGATAATTCAAACCAATCAGATAGCAGGAAACTTTTCCGAGCTAAAAGAGCACCTCTGCGTGTCAGTGCAAAGGCGCCTCATTAAAGAAAATTGACTATAGGTTATGATTAGCTTTACTGCTACTTTAAACACGAACAGTTTTAACTTTTATGGGAAATCCATTCAAAGATAAAAGAAAAATGCCATATCCACCAAATCAGGACACCGTTTCATGAAAAAGAAAATTAACTGTCTCAAGAAAATATGGCAAAAACTTTAATTTCTAAGTGTCATCCTTTTGTAGCCGAGGAATTACAATTTGATTTTACATTTTCAATTACAATTTTCCAAGGTTGTGTTCCCGAAATAATCAAGTTTTAATTAATCTTCTTTGATGGGCTCTCAGAATATTACTATATTGATTTTTTTATAATGAGGCGCATTTACGCTCACTCGCAAGGGTGCCCTTTTAGCTCTGAAAAGTTTCCTAGTAGCTGATTGGTTGGACAAAATAATTCTAACCAATCAGCTAGTAGGAAACTTTTCAGAGCTAAAAGGGCATCCCTGCGAGTCAGTGCAAATGCGCCTCGTTATAAAAAAAAATGAGTATAGGCATAGTGATTGTAGCAAAGGAGGTACAAACAACTCACAGTGCTTGCATCTTTATAGCCCCGGTTGAAGTTCTTTGATAAAAAGGTTGGTTATTTTTTCATGTAATATGGTAGGCTGCATGTCCCCCTGTTGGAGCCCTTGGGCTTATAGCATCTTGCTTTTCCAACTAGGGTTATAACCTGGCTTGTAATAATAATAATGATAATAATAATTATTTTTCTTTAGAAATGTTTATTTAAAAACTTATAAATTTAAACCCTCTTACACCTTCTACACCATCTTCCCTGCTCACCATTTTTCTCTGCTGTGCCAAGTTCTGGGTCTTCTCTCTCCTTTGAGGAGGTTTTTCATTTGTATGGGAAAGTGAAATTGAGAAATCGGAATTCGCTTCTTTGTGACCTTCTTCTGTCGATAAAGGAAAGTGGATATGTTAGCAGATCGTCTCCTCCAAACCCCCCCCCCCCCCACACACACACACACACTCATGGTTTATGGAGCTGCTTCTTACATAAGTTGGATCCTCTTATCGATTTAGGTTTTTGGGGGATTATTTTCATCATTTTCTTTTTAGTTATTATGGATTTATCTAGATAATTCCCGTTTAATTTTTTAAAATTATTATCGATTTATCTGGATAATTACCGTTTAATTTTTTTTTAATTATGGATTTAGCTGGCTAATTCAATTTCAAATCTTTCAGGTCTTTGTCATTATTTTCAGCATCATCTTCTAAATTATTATGGATTTATCTGAATAATTCCCATTCACGTTTTTTTTTTCAGCACTTTCTTTTTAATTATCTTGGATTTATCTGGATAATTCCATTTAAATCTTTCCATGTCTTTGTGATTATTATCAGCATTTTCCTTTTAATTTTTGTTAATTTATCTCGATAATTCCTTTTAATTTTTTTTCAGATCTTTTTGATTATCATCATCATTTTCTTTTTTATTATTTTCATCATTTTATTTTTGATTATTATGGGGTTTCCTGGATAATTCTAATCCAAGTTTTTCAGATCTTTGTGATTATTTTCAGCATTTTTTTTGTGATTATTCTCAGCATTTTTTAAAGATTTTTTACAGCATTTTCTTTTTAATCATATTTGTTTTTCTTGATAATTCTCACACCTTGTTTTTCAGATCTTTTTGATTGTTTTATTTTTTTTTTCTTGATTAATTCGTTTCATTTTGATGATTCAGACTATGAAGAATATATTGGCCGTTTTTTTTCTAATTGTTATGGTTTTTCTACAAAAATATTGTTTCCGTTTGCGACTAAGATTTATCGTGATGATGTTTAGCCTTTATTTTTTACTAATTATGGAGTTTATAAATTTCGTGTATCCACTTATAGATTAAGAAACTGTCGATTTTTTTTTATAATATTCTATGTAATCATTAACGATTTCTTAGGATCCTCTGAACTGTTCATTATTTGTAGATTATTTCTTTTATTTTTTTTCCTTTTATTGATTATGTAAGAATTTTCTTTGATAATTAAATCATAGATTTTAGCATTCTTTGAAAACATATTACCAATTTTCCCTTACGAGTCAGTATGTTTTAGCATTTTTAGAAAAGATATCACTAATTTTCCCTTAAAATTGGATGATTCCGATTCATGTCATTGTTCTCAATATATATATATATATATATATATATATATATATATATATATACTGTGTATATATATATATATATATATATATATATACATATATATATATATATATATATATATATATATATATATATATATATATATATATATATATATATATATATATATATATATTCACAGGCTTTCTTGATTAACTGAGATCATAATTATTAGATTTTGGTTACTTAGTATTATCTTTATAATGATTTAAACTTTTTTTGACTAATCGGATATATCTGAGTAGAATTTAACTACTGAATTTAGTACTTTCTCTTCACTTATTAATTTCAATATCCATACATTCTTGAGGGATAGCTTAAATTGGCTACTGACCACAGGTAATATTTTTTTTCAGTATGAGTTCCTCATTACCAATAAAAACGTTAAGTTCCTCATTACTATTAAAACGTTTAGTTCCTCATCACTATTGAAACATTTAGTTCCTTATTAGTAGTAAAAACGTTTAATTCCTCATTTCCATTAAAACGTTAATTTCTTCATTATTATTAAAACGTTTAGTTCCTTATTACCTTTAAAAAGATTTAGTTCTTCATTACCAGTAAAAACGTTTAGTTCCTCGCTACCAGTAAAAACGTTTAGTTCCTCGATACCATTAAAGGTTTAGTTGCTCATTACCAGTAAAAACATTTAGTTCCTCATTACCAGTAAAAACATTTAGTTTCTCGCTACCAGTAAAATATTTAATTCCTTATTACCAGTAAAACCGTCTAGTCCCCCATTACCAGTAAAATAATTTAGTTTCTCATTACAGTACCAGTAAAAACGATAGACCCTCATTACCCATAAAAACGTTTTACCAACTGAACCCAAATTAAGAAACGAATTTTAAGAAAGAATAAAACTCGTCTAGCGTGATAGACAGCACCTCCACCAAAGAATAAGAATTATCGTAAATGATTACTTGTTTTGAAATGACCCCGGAGCAGTTTAGGTCATTCCCAGCACAAACGATGTAACCTACTATTTCAGGCATGCAGAAGTGGCTTACTGGGTAACGTTTGCTGCCTCTAATGGATAGCGTGTTATATAAATCGAGTCGCTGCTAGCATTGCCAAACGGCCTGGGGTCACGTGGGCTGGACGATAAATCATGAATATGTAACGCACAATAAACATTGTGTTTCTTGGGTGAATAATGAGATTTTCGCCTTCCATACAGCCAGTGATTCTGTTTATGTAGAAGGTTTCAGAAATTGTCAGGCTAAAAATGGTGGGGATATACGGTCTTGTTTCATATTTGACACATACAGACCTACACAGACGCATACTAACATAGACACACACTTACACACAGAGGCATAACCACACAGACGCAGACGCATACCTACACAGGCGCATACCTTCACAGACACATATCTACACACTCCCACACATACACACATATACGCATTTACACATACGCACCCCCTCACAGACGCAGCTACATATACACAGATCCACACAGACACACACAGTTACACACACCAACAGACACACGCATACATACATAAACACATACTCACACAGACACAATTTAGATCAATATTGAAAGAATACTAACAAATTAAAAGGCACATTTTAGTTTTTTGTATTTTCCCCGAGGCAGACATAAGTTCGGAATTATAATAGTCGTTTTTCAAATCAGTTATAATTCTATTTCAGACCATACCATATATTAAAATACAGTAGCTTGGCCTTTGTTAGCGCAATTTTGTTCGCCAAAAAAAGCCATAAATCAGTCAATTAAATCTCATATATTTATTGGATGAAGCCCAGGGGCGTTGGTTAATCTGATTATAAACTAATTTCAGTATTTTTTATTTTATGTAAAAATTAAATACCATGCGCAATTATTCATTATTTGCTTATCGGGATGATATTATTATTATTATTATTGTTATTATTATTATTTAAATTTATGTGGACATTATTATTATTATTATTATTATTATTATTATTATTATTGTTGTTATTTAAATTTATGTGGACATTATTATTATTATTATTATTATTATTATTATTATTATTATTATTATGTAAATTTCTTCGAACATTATTATTAGTATTATTATTATTATTATTATTGTTATTATGTAAATTTCTTCGAACATTATTATTATCATTTATTATTATTATTGTTACTATTATTATTATTATTATTATTATTATTATTATTATTATTATTATGATGATGTTAATTTGTGTGAAGATATTAGATTGTGCATTTCTGGAATGATTTTGTTATCTTGTAATGGTTGAACAAAAGCAAGTACACTAGTATGTATGCTTCATTGTAATTTGTTTTGTATCGTTTGTTGTTTGATAATTGTCATTCCTCACAAAGTTATTTTCTATGATTATTTTCTTTATTTTGTTTCTACCTGTTCACGGTAGGTTATCTAAAGTATGTCTGCCATGAAGACGTTTTTCGTTTGTTTAGCAGTTGTAACTGTAAGCGTAACAGTTGTGACTCTAAGCGTAACAGTTGTGACTGTAAGCATAACAGTTGTGACTAAGCATAACAGTTGTGACTGTAAGCATAACAGTTGTCGTTTGCTTAACAGTTGTGACTGTAAGCATAACAGCTGTGACTGTAAGCATAACAGTTGTGACTGTAAGCATAACAGTTGTGAATGTAAACATAACAGTTGTGACTGTAAGCGTAATAGTTGTGACTGAAAAATTGCGTGAACAAAGATGAAAGAAGTAATGATGTATGCAAAGCTGTGATGGTTCGGCCCTTACTCTCTCTCTCTCTCTCTCTCTCTCTCTCTCTCTCTCTCTCTCTCTCTCTCTCTCTCTCTCTCTCTCTCTCTCTCACAATGAGAAAAAGGAAAAAGAATTACCACCTTACTTTAACATCAAAATTCAATCTATAACTATTATTATAACCACAAACCTGTTTAAGGCAGGTTATAAAAAGTATGCCTATAATGCATAACAGTTGTAACTGTAAAAATGTGTGAACAAAGAAGTAATGGTGTATTTAAAACAATTGTTTGCCTGTTTGGGCCGAATATCTCTCTCTCTCTCTCTCTCTCTCTCTCTCTCTCTCTCTCTCTCTCTCTCTCCTCTCTCTCTCTCTCTCTCTCTCTCTCTCTCTCTCTCTCAGGAAAAATATCACATTACTTGGACATCGAAATTCACAATCTATAACTATTATTATCACCACAAACCTATATGAAAACATAAACACTAAGAGACAGTGTAGCAAATTATAGAGCTTTTTTCACGATGTGCGAAAATGACATGTTTACAGAAAGAGTTTCCATTACTGCAAGGTGGGCTTAAACCTGAGAATTCGCATGTCTCGTCCTTCTGTTCGAGAGACAATTTCTAAACAACCGTAAAAGAAGAATGAAGGAAGAGGGAGAGAGAGGGGGGGGGGAGGGGGGGAATGAGTGGGTGGAGAGGGAAGGCTTAGAATGAGGCTCTGAAATAAAAAAAAACCTCATGACGTGGAAATGACAAAACAAAAACAAGAAAAATGACAAGGGAAAATAACGTTTTTTATGACGTCTAGTACTCGTCCGTGGACATAATAACAACAACAAAAACAACAACAACAACCTCTCGTCTTCTATGAGGCTGTTTATTTGTTGCTTGCTATGTTGTTGACCCCAAGTAATATATATATATATATATATATATATATATATATATATATATATATATATATATGTGTGTGTGTGTGTGTGTGTGTGTACGATTATGTGTATATCATCATCATCATCATTTTTTCATACGCCTATTGACGCAAAGGGCCTCGGTTAGATTTCTCCAGTCGTCTCTATCTTAAGCTTATAATTCAATAATTCTCCATTCATCATTTACTTCGCGCTTCATAGTCCTCAGCTAATATATATATATATATATATATATATATATATATATATATATATATATATATATATATATATATATATACACACACTCTGGAGTTTATGGTTATTTTATAACTAACTTTGATGATTTTATTTTTTATTTTTTTCAAATCTAAAAATACCTTTCAATACCGAATTTTCTCTGCCACGGGATCACATACCCATAAGAAATTCCTTTTAGGATAAACACGTTTACAAAGCCAAGGATTCGAACCTTAGCGTCGAGTAGATATTCAGTAAGACTAACTCTCCTCTAAAGGTAGGTAAGATTTGATTCCAACTGTACTGTATTTCAAACTGCATTTTGAATAGACCACTAATAAGCTTGACGCAAATTAAAGTAGAATACAGTTATATGCTGAAGACTGTTATCAAATTCAATATTGGATGTAGGTTTAGGAGTTAAATTGTAATAAATCGATATATGTTCAGTGAAACAAATGTTTTTTTTTTTTTTTTTTTTTTGGATGTTTGGAAACTGAATGGAAATGTCGGCAAGAAGCCAAAGAGCAGTCTATGGCGGATTACGATTGATTCTGATTAAATGGATATTTCCTTTGGTTTGTCTTCTCAAATTTAGCCTTTGTTTTTAGGAAATTGACACACACACACACACACACACACACATATATATATATATATATATGTGTGTGTGTGTGTGTGTGTATGTATATATATGCATATATGTATGTATATATATATATATATATATATATATATATATATATATATATGTATATATATGTATATATATATTTTTACTATTATATGTATATATGTATATATATATATATATATATATATATATATATATATATATATATATATATGTATGTATGTATGTATGTATGTATATATATATTCAGAGTGAAAACTCTTGGAGTATGTTTTATACATTCGCTCTTAAGTGACGATTGTTTCTTTTTTCAAATCTCTCTCTCTCTCTCTCTCTCTCTCTCTCTCTCTCGGTTATATTTACGGATACATTCGAAAAGCCGATAAAGCCATTCCAATTAAATCATAATATCATTCGAATAACGAGTTGTGTTAGTGAGGGATATTGACTCGTTAAATGGCTCGTCGCTACGAGTCCTTAGGTTCCCATCATTGTTTACTTTCTTGTGCCCTATCTCTCGTTTGGTTTTAATAAGCTGCCTAAAGGGAGAAGGGAAACATTCCTAGTTGTTGTCCTGAAAGTTTGGCTCTTATGCAATTGCAGTTTTGCTTTATTTTTTTTTTCTCTTAATCGATTACTTTGTCAGAAGTGGTTTCTCTATAGTTCAAGAACGGGCTGACATAAGTTTCTCTTTATATTACTGTGTAGTGTTTAAAATGTCTATTTTAATTTGTTACTATTAAAATACTTTGTATTAATTGTTTATTACTTTTCTTTTAGTTTATTTATTTCTTCATTTTCTTTTCTCACTGGGCTATTTTTCCATGTTGCAGCCCTTTGGGCTTATAGCATCCTGCTTTTCCAACTTGTGTTGTAGCTTAGCTAGTAATATTAATAATAGTTTCAATTCGCAGAGGAAATGAAGAGTGTTAATCGCATCCAATTTTATCTGGTACACCATGACGTACTAACTGGGTTTTAGAAAAAGAAAAAAAAGTCTGATATAGGGCTGATACACACTATCGGTCCGGAAGCGCTCCTCTCTCGCCCCAGTCACGGTCCGGTCGCGACCCGCTCTCGCTCCACTCACGGTCCGGTCAAATATTGATACATGATTTTAAATGGAAGCATTCACACTAGCGTTCCGGTCCGCTCTCGCTCCGGTCTTTCTCCGGTCATGAAAGAAAAAAAATCAATATGTATAATAACAGGCTAATGTTCAATGCTTAAATACATTTCCTAGTATCACTGAAAAATATTCGTATACAATTATGCTTTTACCTTATATTTATAATTCTGCCATGACACTGATCGGACCGAAGGTGTGAACACCCTAGATCGAACCGAGACTGGAGGGTGACCGGATCTTTCCTTGGTGAAATTAATCAACCTTTAAGTAAACATTGAAAATACCACCTGAAGTCTCTTGTCTTTCTTTCACCGTCATTCAGTGATAGATGGGATATTGATCTATCTGATGACCTTATACTAACATGTATAATTTTTAAATGTCAAGCCACTTGACAATTTCGGGTGTAGTCTTTCGGTTTGGGGGAATCTTCCCTTTGTTGAAGATAATGGAAACATTTGTGAATTACCTTTATTCATTTTTGGAAGCCATAGTTCATGAGTTTCCTTTATTTACTTTTGGAAGCCAAAGACCATGAGTTACCTTTATTTACTTTTGGAAGCCAAAGTTCATGAGTTACCTTTATTTACTTTTGGAAGCCAAAGTTCATGAGTTACCTTTATTTACTTTTGTAAGCCAAAGATCATGAGTTACCTTTATTTACTTTTGGAAGCCATAGGTCATGAGTTTCCTTTATTTACTTTTGTAAAGCAAAGTTTATGAGTTTCCTTGATTTAGTTTTGGAAGCCAAAGTTCATGAGTTACTTTTATTTACTTTTGTAAAGCAAAGTTTATGAGTTTCCTTGATTTACTTTTGGATGCCATAGTTCATGAGTTTCCTTTATTTACTTTTGGAAGCCATAGTTCATGAGTTACCTTTATTTACTTTTGGAAGCCATAGTTCATGAGTTACCTTTATTTACTTTTGGAAGCCATAGTTCATGAGTTTCCTTTATTTACTTTTGGAAGCCATAGTTCATGAGTTTCCTTTATTTACTTTTGGAAGCCATAGTTCATGAGTTACCTTTATTTACTTTTGGAAGCCATAGTTCATGAGTTTCCTTGATTTACTTTTGGAAGCCATAGTTCATGAGTTTCCTTTATTTACTTTTGGAAGCCATAGTTCATGAGTTACCTTGATTTACTTTTGGAAGCCATAGTTCATGAGTTACTTTTATTTACTTTTGTAAAGCAAAGTTTATGAGTTTCCTTGATTTAGTTTTGGAAGCCAAAGTTCATGAGTTTCCTTGATTTACTTTTGGAAGCCATAGTTCATGAGTTTCCTTGATTTACTTTTGGAAGCCATAGTTCATAAGTTACCTTTATTTACTTTTGGAAGCCATAGTTCATGAGTTTCCTTGATTTACTTTTGGAAGCCATAGTTCATGAGTTACCTTTATTTACTTTTGGAAGCCATAGTTCATGAGTTTCCTTGATTTACTTTTGGAAGCCATAGTTCATAAGTTACCTTTATTTACTTTTGGAAGCCATAGTTCATGAGTTACCTTTATTTACTTTTGGAAGCCATAGTTCATGAGTTACCTTTATTTACTTTTGGAAGCCATAGTTCATGAGTTACCTTTATTTACTTTTGTAAAGCAAAGTTTATGAGTTACCTTGATTTACTTTTGGAAGCCATAGTTCATAAGTTACCTTTATTTACTTTTGGAAGCCATAGTTCATGAGTTTCCTTGATTTACTTTTGGAAGCCATAGTTCATGAGTTACCTTTATTTACTTTTGGAAGCCATAGTTCATGAGTTTCCTTGATTTACTTTTGGAAGCCATAGTTCATAAGTTACCTTTATTTACTTTTGGAAGCCATAGTTCATGAGTTACCTTTATTTACTTTTGGAAGCCATAGTTCATGAGTTACCTTGATTTACTTTTGGAAGCCATAGTTCATGAGTTTCCTTTATTTACTTTTGTAAAGCAAAGTTTATGAGTTACCTTGATTTACTTTTGGAAGCCATAGTTCATAAGTTACCTTTATTTACTTTTGGAAGCCATAGTTCATGAGTTTCCTTGATTTACTTTTGGAAGCCATAGTTCATAAGTTACCTTTATTTACTTTTGGAAGCCATAGTTCATGAGTTTCCTTGATTTACTTTTGGAAGCCATAGTTCATGAGTTTCCTTGATTTACTTTTGGAAGCCATAGTTCATGAGTTTCCTTTATTTACTTTTGGAAGCCATAGTTCATAAGTTACCTTGATTTACTTTTGGAAGCCATAGTTCATGAGTTTCCTTGATTTACTTTTGGAAGCCAAAGATCATGAGTTACCTTTATTTACTTTTGGAAGCCATAGTTCATGAGTTTCCTTGATTTACTTTTGGAAGCCATAGTTCATGAGTTACCTTTATTTACTTTTGGAAGCCATAGTTCATGAGTTTCCTTGATTTACTTTTGGAAGCCATAGTTCATGAGTTACCTTTATTTACTTTTGGAAGCCATAGTTCATGAGTTTCCTTGATTTACTTTTGGAAGCCATAGTTCATAAGTTACCTTTATTTACTTTTGGAAGCCATAGTTCATGAGTTACCTTTATTTACTTTTGGAAGCCATAGTTCATGAGTTACCTTTATTTACTTTTGGAAGCCATAGTTCATGAGTTTCCTTTATTTACTTTTGTAAAGCAAAGTTTATGAGTTACCTTGATTTACTTTTGGAAGCCATAGTTCATAAGTTACCTTTATTTACTTTTGGAAGCCATAGTTCATGAGTTACCTTTATTTACTTTTGGAAGCCATAGTTCATGAGTTTCCTTGATTTACTTTTGGAAGCCATAGTTCATAAGTTACCTTTATTTACTTTTGGAAGCCATAGTTCATGAGTTTCCTTGATTTACTTTTGGAAGCCATAGTTCATGAGTTTCCTTGATTTACTTTTGGAAGCCATAGTTCATGAGTTTCCTTGATTTACTTTTGGAAGCCATAGTTCATGAGTTTCCTTGATTTACTTTTGGAAGCCTTAGTTCATGAGTTTCCTTGATTTACTTTTGGAAGCCATAGTTCATGAGTTTCCTTGATTTACTTTTGGAAGCCTTAGTTCATGAGTTACCTTTATTTACTTTTGGAAGCCATAGTTCATGAGTTACCTTGATTTAGTTTTGGAAGCCATAGTTCATGAGTTACCTTTATTTACTTTTGGAAGCCATAGTTCATGAGTTACCTTGATTTACTTTTGGAAGCCATAGTTCATGAGTTACCTTTATTTACTTTTGGAAGCCATAGTTCATGAGTTACCTTGATTTACTTTTGGAAGCCATAGTTCATGAGTTTCCTTGATTTACTTTTGGAAGCCATAGTTCATGAGTTACCTTGATTTACTTTTGGAAGCCATAGTTCATGAGTTACCTTGATTTACTTTTGGAAGCCTTAGTTCATGAGTTACCTTGATTTACTTTTGGAAGCCATAGTTCATGAGTTACCTTGATTTACTTTTGGAAGCCATAGTTCATGAGTTACCTTGATTTACTTTTGGAAGCCAAAGTTCATGAGTTTCCTTTATTTACTTTTGTAAAGCAAAGTTTATGAGTTACCTTGATTTACTTTTGGAAGCCATAGTTCATAAGTTACCTTTATTTACTTTTGTAAAGCAAAGTTTATGAGTTACCTTGATTTACTTTTGGAAGCCAAAGTTCATGAGTTACTTTTATTTACTTTTGTAAAGCAAAGTTTATGAGTTACCTTTATTTACTTTTGGAAGCCATAGTTCATGAGTTACCTTTATTTACTTTTGGAAGCCATAGTTCATGAGTTTCCTTGATTTACTTTTGGAAGCCATAGTTCATGAGTTTCCTTGATTTACTTTTGGAAGCCATAGTTCATGAGTTTCCTTGATTTACTTTTGGAAGCCATAGTTCATGAGTTTCCTTGATTTACTTTTGGAAGCCATAGTTCATGAGTTACCTTGATTTACTTTTGGAAGCCAAAGTTCATGAGTTTCCTTTATTTACTTTTGTAAAGCAAAGTTTATGAGTTTCCTTTATTTAGTTTTGGAAGCCAAAGTTCATGAGTTACTTTTATTTACTTTTGTAAAGCAAAGTTTATGAGTTACCTTTATTTAGTTTTGGAAGCCAAAGTTCATGAGTTACTTTTATTTACTTTTGTAAAGCAAAGTTTATGAGTTACCTTTATTTACTTTTGGAAGCCATAGTTCATGAGTTACCTTTATTTACTTTTGGAAGCCATAGTTCATGAGTTTCCTTTATTTACTTTTGGAAGCCATAGTTCATGAGTTACCTTTATTTACTTTTGGAAGCCATAGTTCATGAGTTTCCTTTATTTACTTTTGTAAAGCAAAGTTTATGAGTTTCCTTGATTTAGTTTTTGAAGCCAAAGTTCATGAGTTACTTTTATTTACTTTTGTAAAGCAAAGTTTATGAGTTTCCTTGATTTACTTTTGGAAGCCATAGTTCATGAGTTACCTTTATTTACTTTTGTAAAGCAAAGTTTATGAGTTACCTTTATTTACTTTTGGAAGCCATAGTTCATGAGTTACCTTTATTTACTTTTGGAAGCCATAGTTCATGAGTTTCCTTTATTTACTTTTGGAAGCCATAGTTCATGAGTTACCTTTATTTACTTTTGGAAGCCATAGTTCATGAGTTTCCTTTATTTAGTTTTGGAAGCCAAAGTTCATGAGTTACTTTTATTTACTTTTGTAAAGCAAAGTTTATGAGTTACCTTTATTTACTTTTGGAAGCCATAGTTCATGAGTTACCTTTATTTACTTTTGGAAGCCATAGTTCATGAGTTTCCTTTATTTAGTTTTGGAAGCCAAAGTTCATGAGTTACTTTTATTTACTTTTGTAAAGCAAAGTTTATGAGTTTCCTTTATTTAGTTTTGGAAGCCAAAGTTCATGAGTTACTTTTATTTACTTTTGTAAAGCAAAGTTTATGAGTTTCCTTTATTTAGTTTTGGAAGCCAAAGTTCATGAGTTACTTTTATTTACTTTTGTAAAGCAAAGTTTATGAGTTACCTTTATTTACTTTTGGAGGTCAAAGATCACGAATGACCTTTATTTGCTGAGTCAAAATTCATAAATTACCTTTATTTACTTTAGTAAAGCAAAGTTTATGAGTTACCTTTATTGACTTTTGAAGGGCGTCTGAGAGTGTATTTAGGTATTCATGGGATGTTCAAGTTGATCGTCCAAATATGAATAATTTACTTCCCGGTTTTTTTTTTTTTTTTTTTTTTTTTTTTTTTTTTTTTTTTTTTTTTTTTTTTCTCCAATGTAACTTGGTAATTTCAACGTAGTAATTTCGATATTTTATTTTTCAATATTCCAAGGCCTATTAAATTTTAGGTAAGAATTTGATGTTGCTGCCCAAATTTAGAACAGCAAAGATCTCCATGTAGAACAGTGGTTCTTAACCTTGCGTCATATGTACACTCATCGAACCCTTCATAGTTGGATATATATATATATATATATATATATATATATATATATATATATATATATATATATATATATATACACACACATATATATATATATATATCTATATATATGTATGTATATATATATATGTATATATATATATATATATATATATATATATATATATATATATATATATATATATATATATATATATATAGATAGATAGATAGATAGATAGATGGATAGATGAAAAAAAGAGGTAAAGAAAAAGAAAGTTACACCTAAATATATCAGCATCTATTTCAAATTCAAAACATAGGTATATATTGTATTAGTGCACAATATGAACCATCCATCATTTGCACACAGAACCACTGTGTTCAAAGAACAAAATCAACAAAATATGAACTTAAAGAGTAAAGAGTGTTGACGGAATATGGTATGTGGTATGTAAACAACTTGGTACATCAGTTTGTATAAACGAAAGGATGATCATGTGGGTTAAAATGTGTTTTTATCACGTAGGGAAATGAAGGATTATAGGATGTTGTGAAAGAGAAGTGTTTATAGGAAGGTGGTAATATGAGTAGGATACCTTAACATGGTGAAAGGGTTTGGGTATCGCCATGATCAACAAAGCTGTACTAGTCAGGGATACCCATACTAGATTGGTTTGCTGTTATCGATCAAAGGAAAGTCTCCCACCATCACCAATCTGCAGTGGCCAGAGTGGTGATGAAAATTGGCCAGACCCATACATGAATAATGACATGTCTGAGGCCTTTGTCCTGCAGTGGAGTGTAAATTGCTGCATTTGTTGTTGGCAGTCTAGGAAGAATCGACGTCCTGCTGGTGGGCCACCTGTTTAAAGGCCGCTCATGAATGGCAGAGGCAAGGGACAATGACATTACTCTATCAAGTAGGACACTGCCCTAGAGACTGACCATAAAGACATATGATAAGCGCCCAAGCCCTATCTCCACCCAAGCTAGCACCAGGAAAGCCAGTCAATGGCTGCTGATGACTCAGCAGATAGACCTACATATTCCACAATCCCCCATCCTTAGCTCACTAAAATGGTGAAGTTTGAGCGACCAAAGGGACCAAAGTTTGAGCGGGTCTCGAACCCCAGTCAGTGATTTTACCACTTAGGCCATCAAAATCCAGTAACAATTTGTAATGTTGTACATTGAAAAACTATTTCATGGAGGAGAGGTGGTTTTTTCCCCCGTTAAATTCTGCTGTGTCTCTGGTCCCTAGAGTAATGAATAAGTTACCCGAAAGTTTTTCAATTGGAAAGTGTCGCAAGCCTGGAGTGCTTGGGGAACGCCTGAAAGTGTAATGTACCAATTTCTTGACCTGCTTCATGAAATTTAAAATCATTATGT
>NC_090729.1:181163590-181173590 GCF_036898095.1 Palaemon carinicauda | reverse complement strand
CTCGTATCCATGTTGCACTTTTAGTATTATTCACATCATTATTCCTTCCATAGCTCTTTGAGTTGTAACTAGCCTGTGTTGTAAGGCTTTAGAACGAGCAAAATATGCAGCAATAATCCCGATACCCTGTTATTGGAACGAGGATATTAACGACTGTGGTCTGGCCGGCAATATTGCAACTGGCTCGTTGAGCAGCGAAGAAGAAAGGAAAGGAAAGAACTTTCCCCGATATGAATAGACTACAGCTGAAAGCCCTGAATAGCGATTCGCCTAATAGACAGCGGTGGAAGTACAGCTTTAAAAAAGGCCCGGTTTTTTGGGGAGTGGAGAAATGGTCTTTAACAATTCTTCAGACTTGTAATTTGGAATGAAGGTTTCGTTGTTATCAAGTTTGAGAATGGTTTAGGATGATAGTTTACATTTTCTATTAATGTTTATTAGTGTTTAATGGGAAAACTGGAATCACTCTGATAACCTCTGCTTGTAAAAAAAAAAAAAAAAAAAAAAAAAAAAAAAAAAAAAAAAAAAAAAAAAACTAGTTATTGAATCATGGATAAATTCCAATAATTTTTAATTAGATTTTATTCTTCTCTGAGGCGATATTTCCCATTGTTGATTTTTTTTTATTAATTTATATTGCACACATATTTTCAAAAAATTATACGAGAAGGTTGGACCGGTTTAAAGTTTAACGGTCGTTCACAAGCAGCGGCCAATGAGGTATGAGTCTCTCTCTCTCTCTCTCTCTCTCTCTCTCTCTCTCTCTCTCTCTCTCTCTCTCTCTCTCTCTACCAAGTCTTCAAGATGCTTGACGCTTATCTGTCCCTTTTTTATTTTCTAGAGGAATATCGGGCCCTAGCTGTTGCCTTCTTATCTTCTAAGATTCAAGATAAAACATGACTTTAGTCGATGAGAGTAATATCGCGTATGTCCATCGTCATCTCTCTCTCTCTCTCTCTCTCTCTCTCTCTCTCTCTCTCTCTCTCTCTCTCTCTCTCGTTTAAATGAAAGATGTTAGTAGCCCAGTTCTGTAAGAGTTGAGCTGGACTCATTGGCCTGGTAAATCTCCGTCTTTTAACAACAACAACAATAATAATAATAATAATAATAATAATAATAATAATAATAATAATAATAATAATAATAATAATAATGATAATAATGATAATAAGGATGATGATGATGATGATGATGATGATTATAAAAAAAAATAAAAGTTTGAACTGGATATGCTAAGAGACCACATAAATAACAATATAGGATGCAATCAAGTTGTTTCATATTGGTGATTCAACTTGAGTTTGGTTAATATTTTAGGTTCAAAATCAGAAACTTTCATTAACCCATTTCGTAATGATGCTTCAGCCGTTAAAAAAAAAAAGGAAAAAAAATTATCTTTTCATTCTGAGGGGAATTTTGCATGTCTTAAGTTTTAGTGAGTTTTTCCATTTAACTCGTCTACTATGCGCTTCAACTGACGTGTTCAGCTGTTTTTTCGCCAATAAAATATTGCAAAAGCGTCGGCCAAGGCTGGTATTTTGATAAAAGACGTTTGAAATCCAGACCTATCTTGAAAAAAAAATGTGCATTATGCTTGAGAGTCTATTAGTCGGCCTTTCCTAAAAGAAAAATAAAAATAGAATTTTGTGGTCCTCCGCTCATGAACTTAATATTTGTAAATTGGTGTAAAACGTAACTTGTTTTTCGTGTTCGCCAGGTGAATGCTAGTGAAACTCTTAAATACATTTAATGTAAATATCATTGGATATAAGAATCATGTTAAAAATATTTTCACAGATCAGTATGTTTCTAAATTAAAAACATATTTAGAAAAATAATAAAATAAAGATGAAATTTTATCATATAATAGCTGTTATAATGTATATACAAATATGTAAAATATAATTTGTTAAAGAATATTTCTTTATAAAAGAAAAAAAATGTAAGTTAAGAAAATGTAATTGTATTTTCATAATAAACGATAAAAAAAAATTATTCCACAGATAACGAGCTTGCATGCAAGCAGTTGAGAGCAACAATGTCGCAAACATTCAAACAATCGGAAACATGCGATGGCAAGCTTAAACAGGTTTTCTGTTTTGTGTGAGAGAGAGAGAGAGAGAGAGAGAGAGAGAGAGAGAGAGAGAGAGAGAGAGAGAGATTGATTGATTGATTGATTTAAAGTATTCAGGCATCCTGACGAGAGAGAGAGAGAGAGAGAGAGAGAGAGAGAGAGAGAGAGAGAGAGAGAGAGAGAGAGAGAGAGAGAGAGAGAGAGAGAGATTGATTGATTGATTTAAAGTTTTCAGGCATCCTGACGAGAGAGAGATTGATTTAAAGTTTTCAGGCATCCTAACGAGAGAGAGAGAGAGAGAGAGAGAGAGAGAGAGAGAGAGAGAGAGAGAGAGAGAGAGAGAGAGAGAGAGAGATTGATTGATTTAAAGTTTTCAGGAATCCTGATGAGAGAGAGAGGAGAGAGAGAGAGAGAGAGAGAGAGAGAGAGAGAGAGAGAGCAATAACATTACAATCTATGATCGTGTATGAAACACGTCTGGTACAGTACGTTTGTAGAAGGCATCTGTTCTTTGCCAAATTCTATTCCAGCTTCCACACTTTCAATGACAATAAAAAACTACTGTTTTGGGTACTACTTTCTTTGATCTCCCACGGTACGAAGTCAGATGTATCACGTTATGTAAATGCCATTTTACATATTGTAAGTTCTCTTTGGGGAAGTTTCTCCATCTTGGCTGGTTTATACATTATGTATACGATATTTGGAGGTGTTTGAGGTTTAGGCTTAAATGGATTATTTGCATTTTTATGCCGACGTAAGCTTTTTTTGTAGGAAGTTTGATTGGGTGAATATGAATTATGTCAGTATCCTCAAATCAGGGAAGATGGATCCCTGACTTTAAACGAAAAGACCATCTCTCGATTATTTTTTTTTATTATTATTCTTTATATATTATTTTAAATAGTTATTTTATATATCTTATTCCAAACTGATTTTTTTTTATTTAATTTGAATAGTTATTTTTATATATCTTCGTATTGCAAGCTAATTTTATGTATTTATGAATAGTTATTTTTGTATATCTTCTAATTGCAAAATAATATTATTTAATTATTTTAAATAGAGTTACTGTATATATCGTCGTATTGCAAGGATTTTGAAAGTTTTCTTTTTTTTTTCTTTTATTCACTGTTTTAATATAAATTCCCACAAAATCACTTTGTTAGCATCATCATCATCATCATCAGCCGTTACTAGTCCAGTGCAGAACAAAGGCCTCAGATATGTCCCACCTGCGTCTGTTTATGGTCTTTCTGTGCTTCTCCATGCTCGCAAACTTTTTTAGGTTCGCTTCGCAATAGTGGTAAGATTGATGACAGCCGACTGTTTCATTCAATTTGCAGATTTGGTATTAATAGTCGTGATATCAGCAGGACCACTTGTTATCTGTATTTTAATCTCCTCATGTTTTCCTTTTAAGGACTGTAATCCGTTTTTAATTCCAGTTTTTATTTGTAAGTGAGTTAAGGAGATTTATATAAACCTAAAACAATTCATTTAAGGGCTTTTAATATTTAAGAGATAGATTCTCTCTCTCTCTCTCTCTCTCTCTCTCTCTCTCTCTCTCTCTCTCTCTCTCTCTCTCTCTCTCTCTCTCTTTATATATATATATATATTATATATATATATATATTTATATATATATATAGATATAGATATAGATAGATACTTATACGCACATACATGTACATATATATTATGTATTTGTATAGAAATACATATACATATTTGCATTTATATCATTATACATATATACATGCATATATACACCTGAAACATCCTTGTGCTGACACACACCTATCTTTCTATCTATCTATCTATCTATCTATATATATATATATATATATATATATATATATATATATATATATGTGTGTGTGTATATATATATATATATATATGTGTGTGTGTATGTATATTATACTATATATATATATATATATATATTATATGTAGATATATGTGTATGTGTGTGTGTGTGTGTGTGTGTGTGTGTGTGTGTGGAGTCAAAGCTATCATTTAATAACGATAGAATAACTTATGACCGAAAATGAAGTGACTCCGAGAATATTTACAAAATGATTTTGTAGAATGTGGCATGAAGAGGCAAAACCTGCTGAATGAGAGTTAGGAGTGTTGGGGAAATGGCAAAAAAAGGAGACCTAACTCATTGCTTGATTGCCATATGTGGATGAGATCAATATGAGTGGTAGATGGAGATGTTTTGGGCATGCTCTTCGCACTCCCTAAGAGAGCTTAGTTCACCAAACATTTAACGGGGCTCCACAATGCTCTAGAAGAGTTGGAAGACACAGGCCTGCATGTCTGAGGGCTATGAAGCGTGATGTAGGAGATGATGAATGGAGAAGTATTGATTTAAAAGATAGAGACGACTGACGTAATCTAACCGGAGACCTTTGCGTCAATAGGCTTAGGAGGAGATGATCATGATTATTCATGTAAGTGTTTCTGTGTACTCTTTATACACATCAATTAAATGAATAAATAAATAAAGACAGTTAGTGGAAGGCCAACCTTTCCATCGCAATGATAATCCATGTGTTTAATTCGGGATCTGATCTATACATAGAAACCAGGCCCAAATGTGAAGCTATCTAAATATACCTCGGTTTCAAAAGGTCTCCTGTGACGTCTTTCATAAGGAAGTCTTTGTTTCGACTACCTTTAATAAAGGTCTTCTTTAAGGGCAAGTGCCTCTTTTCCTTTGTTATTTTTTTTATTATTATTAATTTAATTCATTATTCTACCGTAGAGAGGTTGTTTGGGGATTAAATGTCATCTATGGTGAATTTTATTGTTAACTGTGACATGCGCAGGGTATGAACCAAATACAGAAGAGGCGTTTATTTTGGGTAACTGTGATATGTGGTATTGCTTTAGTTAAGTATTGGACGTTAATAATTGTTGATATGGTATTTTTTTTATAGATATTTTCACCTTGTTTTACAGTACAGTCAAATACTGACGAATATTTACCCTGTTAGTATATTCATTCGTTCATCGGGTTTATCTCACCTATATGATAAAGAGGAAGTGTGTGTGTGTATATATATATATATATATATATATATATATATATATATATATATATATATATATATATATATACATATATATACATATATATATATGTATATATATATATATATATATATATATATATATATATATATTATTACTAGCTAAGCTACAACCCTAGTTGGAAAAGCAAGATGGTATAAGCCCAAGAGCTCCAACAGGGAAAAATAGCTCAGTGAGGAAGGAAATAAGGAAATAAATAAACGATATAAGTAATGAAAATTAAAATAAAATATTTTAAAAACATTAACAACATTAAAACAGTTATTTAATTTATAAACTATAAAAGGACTTATGCAAGCCTGTTCAACATAAAAGCATTTGCTTCGAGTTTGAACTTTTGAAGTTCTACTGATTCAACTACCCGATTAGGAAGAACTATCTCTCTCTCTCTCTCTCTCTCTCTCTCTCTCTCTCTCTCTCTCTCTCTCTCTCTCTCTCTCTCTCTCTCTCTCTCTATATATATATATATATATATATATATATATGCATATAATATTTCTTTTTGGTCACGCTCAGCTCTCCGTTCTTTGGGTAGGGGAGAGAGGAGTAGTCATACCCTGTTGAGAGGAGTGAGTGTGTCTGTGCATATCTATGTAAATATTAAGATGTCATTTTTGACAGGTTTGCACACCACTTAAGTAGTTAACGCTATAGTATTTTATCTAATTTGAAGCTGTAACTTATTCCTCCTGTGAAAAAAATTGCATGCAAATAACTTCCCTTTATTCCATAAGCTATTTTCTATAACTATAACTTATATTTCAAAAAAGATGATAAAATTTTCCGCTAGTCTATAGTATTAAGGATGGTGAAGATATGGCAACGCCGCATTAAAAAATGGCACATATACCGGGTTATATATAATTTTTTCATGGAAAATATTGATTTGGTATAAAAATATGGTAACACCAGTGATAATAGTAATAATGGTAGTTATTAGTATTATTATTATTATTATTATTATTATTGTGGTTGTTGTTGTTATATTTATTATTATCATTATTATTATTATTATTATTATTACTACTACTACTACTACTACTACTACTACTACTACTACTACTACTACTACTACTACTACTACTACCACCGATCTTCAAGTGACAATTTGTATGTGGAACATAGTTAATACCATATTTTCTAGTAAATTTCATTGTTTTATATGATCCTTAGTATCAACTAGGTACCGAACGACCTTTGGAGATCCGTTACACATTGTGATACTAGATGGAAGTTTGAAGGTTGATGTTTGAATCATTGATGTTTGACATATTGGTTTCTGTTCCCTTCTTTTATATCTCCTGGTTTTTTTTTTTCATCATCAACATCTCCTTCTACGCCTATTGACGCAAAGGGACTGTTAGATTTCGCCAGTAGTCTCTCTCTCTAGCTTTTAATTCAATACTTCTCCATTTATCATCTCCTACCTCGTGCTTCACAGTCCTTAGCCATGTAAGCCTTAAATTTAAAAAAAAAAAAAAAAATCTTTTTACAAATGTCCCCTATTCGAATTTTCCAGTCACCAAAAGTCGTCTACGCAGGAACACTTTACGATTTTTAATATTTGGGAATGTTTATGAAAATATTTTAATGTAGGTTGTTGGTTGGCCAAGACACTAGCCACCCATTAAGATACTATCGCTAGAGAGTTATCGGGTCCTTTGACTGGCCAGATAGTACTACACCTGATCTCTCTTTGGTTACAGCTATTTGTTTATTTGCCTACACATAAACTGAATAGACTGTCCTATATTTTACACATTGTCTTTTTTCCTCACACACCTGACAATACTAAGGTAATTGAAAAATACTTCACTCAAGGGGTTAACTAGTGCACTGTGAATCAAACCATTGTTCTCTTGGTAGTGCTATTGCTTCTGTACCACGGTCTTCCGCTGTCTTGAGTTAGTTCTGTTGCTTGAGGAAACAATCAGGCACACTGTTCTATTTATTTCCTTATTTCCTTTCCTCACTGGGTCTATTTCCCTGTTGGAGGCCATGTGCTTACAACATCCAGTTTTTCCAACTAGGGCTGTACCTTAGCTAATAATAATAATAATAATAATAGCTGTTATTCAACAAAATACTATACTTAATTTTTTTTTTAATGACGCTCATTTGCACTGACTCGCAGCGGTGCCCTTTTAGCTCGGTAAAGTTTCCTGCTATCTGATTGTTTAGAATGATCTTGTCCAACCAATCAGCGATCAGGAAACTTTTTCGAGCTAAAAAGGCACTCCTGCGAGTCTGTGCAAATCTGCCTAGCTAAAAAGAATTGACTATAGACGCTAACATCACCCTCATGGTTATTTTCATAGTTTTTGTTATCGTTGCTGTTTTTAATATTCAAGAATTTGCGCCACGAATTTTTGTAAATCCTTTGCCATTTAAATATTTCAAAGAAGCCTTTTTGGGAGGAAGTGGCACTGAAGAGGCAATCAAAGGAATTGTGTGAGAGAGAGAGAGAGAGAGAGAGAGAGAGGAGAGAGAGAGAGAGGAGAGAGAGAGAGAGTGCCATTCACGGAATTGCTTATCCCTTGAAAGAGAAGTGGGAAATGTGGCAGAGGCAGAAAATTGAGTGCGGAGGAGGGGAAGGGAGGGGGCAGGGGGCTACACCCCCCCATGAGGAGTTCCTCCTTCCTCTTGGACAATAACTCATGCCTTTGTGGAACTGTCAGGAATTCTGAGTGGTTTGTGTGTCGACGCTAAATGTAATCTTGAAAGTCGTCCGGTTAATCTTTAATGGTGATTATTATGACGAGAGTTGAGTTTGCTCGTCTTAGAAAGGCGAGCTGTATGAGCTGTTCCCTATTTTTTTTCTTTCGAGCGCCAAGTCTGTGCTGTAGTGCTTGTATACATCTTGGGGAAGAGGGTTTTTTTTTTTATTCTTTTCCAAATGGTATAGGGAAATAAATTTCAATATAGATTATTTATTTTATCCAGAAGGATATATATTAATATTATTTTTACCGTTTAACTTTTTAAGGTTTAGCATTTTTTTTGCTTCTCTCTCTCTCTCTCTCTCTCTCTCTCTCTCTCTCTCTCTCCTCTCTCCTCTCTCTCTCTCTCTCTCTCTCTGATCTTTATACTCGCAAGTATATTCCAGATCTTTGCCTTGCACACTATGGAACAATTATGGGACAGGTGCTGCCATCTTCATTTTCTCTTTGTGACCCACGAAAGTCATCCATCTTCTAATGACACTGATATTTATTTTTCAGTTAACAGCCGTTTATTTGACCCTTTTGGTGCTGTATGTCCTTCTCGCCCCAAGTACAAGTTAATTTTATTAGAATTTCATACATTCGTTTATGCTTGTCGCTAGACAATCCATTTTATAGGCGAGGCAATACAAAACATGTCATGCTTGTGATCCCCCCCTTAATGCTTGCAAATTGCTAAAGTTTTGTTCAGTTTAGTCTTTCATTTAATGTTAGAGAGGCAGTTGACTATACTTCCCTTATGGTAATTTAAAGCAATTTTACAATATTATCAATAATTACTGTAGCTTTTAACTATCCTTTTCTCATCGATTTTCTTTTCATAAGATTTTTCTCCTTGCTTTGACATCTTTGCCTATCCAATCAAGATTTTAAATCTGTAATTTGGTGCCATACTACAAACCCTACAAAATACTGTAATTTATGTAGATACTCCTCTCTACCTCTCTAGGGCTACAGCATATCTTTTGTTTGACATAATTTCTTCTTTCTACTTGTTTGAAATTTTGATATAATTTTCAGCTCCTCGTTCACCTAATCTGTTGCAAATATTTTTTAGTAGCAAGTCCTCTTTCTTATAGCTAAAGTTTAGTAGTAGGTCACCTTTTAACAAGAAGTCACTTTTCCTACAGGAAATATTTAGCACAAATCAGTTTTATTGCAATTAGTTTAGTAGAAAGTAGCGTTTCCAACTGCAAAAATTAGCAGTAGATAAAAATTCTGATGGTCACTTTTTTATTGTAAATATTTAGCTGCTAGTCACTTTTCTTATAGCAAAAATTTAACACGGTCACCTAGTCTTTAGGAAACATTTAGTACACCAACTTTCTAGTAGAAAGTATTAGTAGTCATTTTTTCTTTTAGCAAATATTTAACAGCAAGGCCACGTAGTCTTTAGAAAACATTTAGTAACACCAACTTTCTAGTAGAAGAAAGTACTTGGTAGTCACTTTTTCATGTAGCAAATATTTAACAGCAAGGTACATAATCTTTAAGAAACACTTAGTAACACCAACTTTCTAGTAGAAAGTACTTAATAATCACTTTTCATGTAGCAAATATTGAACAGCAAGGCACATAATCTTTAGAAAACACTTAGTAACACCAACTTTCTAGTAGAAAGTGTTTAATAGTCATTTTTCATGTAGCAAATATTTAACAGCAAGGCACATAGTCTTTAAGAAACATTTAGTAACACCAATTTTCTAGTAGAAAGTGTTTAGTAGTCATATTTTATGTAGCAAATATTGAACAGCAAGGCACATAATCTTTAGGAAACATTTAGTAACATTTAGTGGCACGTTTTGACCGTAGCCGAGGGAACTACACCAAACTGAATAAAAAGTACTTTAAAACTCTCCTATTATTTATTATTTATTATTTATCGAAAATAGAAGGAGACACATGATACTTCTATAATGTGTCTGGTAATATTGAGAATCATTAGTCATCACTATTGTTTATTGATAATTCCCAAGACATATTCAGCAAAGTTTGCACGAGATTGTCGCTGTTGCTTTTATATTTTATATACTTTATTCTTCTTTAAATTGGTTCCAATTTGATTATTCAGGCCTCAATGAGTCTGAGGATTTAGATT
>NC_090729.1:181143590-181156090 GCF_036898095.1 Palaemon carinicauda | reverse complement strand
ACGTTACTGCATTGGCCACCACAACAGGATTTTCTACTATAGGCCTATTTGAAATATTAAGTAGAGATATATTTCCTTCTGCAGTTATAATTTTGAATGGTATTTTTGATAAATTCACCAAGAAAATGTATGATACCATGGAGAGAGAGAGAGAGAGAGAGAGAGAGAGAGAGAGAGAGAGAGAGATCTAATTAATGCTATTTGATATGAAATATAAACCAAAATTGAATAATCAAATTATGAGAGAGCGAGAGAGAGAGAGAGAGAGAGAGAGAGAGAGAGAGAGAGAGAGAGAGAGAGAGAGAGAGAGAGAGAGAGAGAGAGAGAGAGAGAATATAAATATTTTCGTTTAAAAAGCAAAAGAAATGGAAATAATTCAATTTTAATTCAATTTTATTTCAGTATTGCAATAACTGGTTGAAAATCTGTTTTGATGTTACTATATTTAGAATGATTTATTGTTAATTTGTTCTCATCATTTATTTATTTTCTTTTTTCCTTTTGTCTCTGAGTCCTTGGTTTTTCCTTTTGTCTCTGAGTCCTTGGCCTTATAGCATCTTGCTTTTCCAACTAGGGTTGTAGCTTGGCTAATAATAATAATAATGATAATAATAATAATAATAATAATAATAATAATAATAATAATAATAATAATAATAATCGCCTTTCGACCCATGGAAATCTTGCTACCTGTGACATGAATCATGATAAAGATAATTTTTATTTTCTAATAATCTCAAGTGTCTTGGACTGCTACATATCATCTCAAGGATTCTCATTCTTCATGTCCTACTTGGAGCTATATAACATATTTGTTGTGATCGTTTTATATGTGGCGTTTTTGTGTTTACGTTTCCAGTTATGTTGTTTGTTATTTTAGGTCAATTGCCGGGAAAGTATAAGCGATGATAAAACTTTGTTTAGAAGGACGTACATAATAAAAGTTTAAGGTTAGTTGCGTAGTAGACATTTGTGTGCCGTATAATTGCGCGCCTATAGGCTATAGGCTCCCCCAAACGTTCCATTCTTAGCTCACAAGGATGGTGAGGTTGCAGCAAACAAAGTAACCAACGAGTTTGAGTGGAACTTGAACCCCAGTCTGGCGTTCACCAGTCAGGGACGTTACCACATCGACCACTACAGCCTTTGTCCTGCAGTGGACTAGAAACGCAATTGATACTGCTTTAGTTTATATCTAACACTAGTGTACGCGACCCATAAAAATGACGGCTATTTAGATAGATATGAACACACACGAACACATATATTCAATCCTTCGCACACCAGCCACCTCTCCCAAGTACAACACGGCAGTTTCTGCAATTTGTGAGAGATTGTGGTTTCCGAGTGTACATCTCTTGGTACCCCCAAACAACTGGGTAACTATAAATTTTTTATTTATCATACATTATATATGTGTGTATATATATATATATATATATATATATATTACATAATATCCATAATATATAGATAGGTATATATACATATCTATATATATATGTATATATATATATATATATATATATATATATATATATATATATATATATATATATATATGTATATAATATTCTGTCTCGCTCTGCTCTCCTCGTCAGATATTTTCTTTTCTTTTCGTTTATTTTCTTTTCTTTTCTTGAGAGTAGTAATTCTAGACAGGCAAGAAGACAGTTAACATGAATTTTGAAGTTACTTAACATAGCAATTTGCACAATAACTTTTGATTGCACTAAACAAGCAAAAATGGTAGTCACTATACATTAAAAAGGAATGATTTTGTTTTCAAGCTTAGAGAAAATTCAGTTCACTCCAGCAGTAGGTACCACAAACATCTAATAGCTTCTGGATTTTATAGATTGCATTTAAATTTGGAACCCATGGCTAAGTTCCGAAAATCCTTACATTGACGACGGATATTCCTGGACGAGGAAGATACTACCATTATCATAAGAAAAACATCAATGAAACAAAAACGTACTGTAAATGTCTCCCTTACGACAGGCTATATATTTATATATATATATATATATATATATATATATATATATATATATATATATATGTATATATATATATATATACATATATATATATATATATATATATATATATATATATATATATATTTTTTTTTTTTACTGGCTCCCTAGCTGCTAAAGCCAGAGAACAAGAAGCTGTGTCCAAGTTGGAAACTGCAGTCTCTGTATATGAACCAGCAAGAAGTCTTATTGGAGCAATGATCTCTAAAGGAGACTTGCTTTCAATGTCTCACATGTCATCTTTATCATCAATGGGAAGAAATGTCCGTCGATTGAAACAAAAACACAAAAATGTAACTCCACAACAACTAAATTATTTTGAGATACCGAAATCCTACCGTTTTTTTACAACTGGGGAGAAGTTCCTTGCGTTTGAATCTGGCATCGATGACGAGAATAGAATACTAATATTTTCGACGGAGGTTTTGGTAAATTCTCCTAACTGGGTAGCAGATGGTATACTCTCAAAATCAGTCCATCAGTATTTTATCAACTGTATTGTATCCATAGGCAAGAGGGTACATTTAGTATGCAAAGAGGTTTTGCCCTTCAATCAGGAAAGACAAAGGGAATGTATATTCGGCTATTCACATATTTGTTGCAACTCAAACCACAACTTCATCCAAAATTTTTATTGACAGACTTTCAAATAGGAAATCTGAAAGGATTTTATTGAGGTGGGGGGAGCCTATAGGTCTATTTACCGAGTCATCAGCAGCCATTGCCTGGCCCTCCTTGGTCCTAGCTTGGGTGGAGAGGGGGCTTGGGCGCTGATCATATGTGTATATATGGTCAGTCTCTAGGGCATTGTCCTGCTTGATAGGGTAATGTCACTGTCCCTTACCCCTGCCATTCATGAGTGGCCTTTAAACCTTTAACCCAGAAACATCAGCAAGTGTACATCTCTCTCATTTATCAAAGTCTATTTTTAAGAAAATCTGTGACTTAGAATTAAGACAACGATATGGAGAAGAAGAATCATTCAATCTAAAAATGTAGATGTTTTTCTTCATTCTCATTCTTTTAGTGGTGCCATTGAAGGTTTTATTAAATTGTCTGATAATACAGTATTTGCCGCCTGAATTTATCGCGTATTTTAAGATGAAGGACATTGGTCAAGCAAGAAGACGAAGAGGTATAAGGATGGAACCAATTTCATATTACCATTTTTTATTTTATTAAGTTAATATATAATGGAAAATATATGAATATGAATAAAAAGAATTATAACGAAGTACTTACTCTACAAAGTAATATTAGAATGAAGGATAAACTAATATCCACCTTCCTTTTTTTACAATTTTTTTCTGCATAATTTCATCAAAATCCTATATAACAAAATTCAGGATTTTCTCGAAGGCTATAAAAGATTCATCGACCCTGACAATTGGGGTGAAGGAGATTTTGAAGGGGTTTCCCCAAGGGATATTAGAAATTCATAGACCTAGACACTTGAGTGGAGAGGGCATTTCTTGTTGGGTATCTACATTTTTTATATATATAAATATATATTTTTTTATTTACTGGTGTATGTATTTCATCATTTTCGTTTCCGAAAAATTCAAACGAGATTAGCTTCATGTTATCCTTCCCTTTTTATTAAAAAGCAATTGTGTGTCTAAATATATGAATATATATAATTTCTGTCACGCTGAGTGGCATTGCCAAACGTATGAGTAGTCGGTCTCTCCCTGTCTCGGGTAGAGAGGGAGGTAGTAGTCGTACCCTTGTGAGAGGTAGGGAGAGAGGTAGTAGTCATATCCTGGTGAGAGAGGTTACTTTGAGAGATAGGGAGAAAGTTGGTAGTCATACCCTTGTGAGAGGCGGTACTCCGAGAGGTACACTCGGAAACTACACTCTACAACAAATTGCCGAACCAGCGGGTAGGGGGTTGTAGTTAGGAAAGCGGGAGGTGATGAAAGGGTTAAGTCTATGTGTGTGTGTGCGTGTGCATATCTATCCAAATATTTAGCCATCATTTTTGACTGGTCACATACACTAGTAATCGAATATTCTCTCACCAAACAGAACGGTGGAGGAGAATAAACGGATTCTGAACAGAATAGCGAAGGATAGCGGAGGTTTTATGTAGGAGCTTTTGTTTCATGGGGGATGGTTTTGGGGGTATTACGTGGTAGTCGGCAATGAAGAGGGACTTTTCCCTTGGCCCATTAAGAAAATGGAGAAATGAAATATAGAGGAAAGAATTATCGAGTCCGTCCAGGATATAGAATAAGATTATCAGTCAAAGGATGCTCTCAGTAAAATGTATGTATGAGGAAGGCTACCTTTTATTCGCCTGAAATTTACCTTTATTTATTTTTTTTTTTATGCAATGAAAGATTTCCTTTATAATGTTGTTATTATTATTATTATTATTATTATTATTATCATCATCATCATCATCATCATCATCATCATCATCATCATCATCATCATCATCATCATCATTATTATTATTATTATTATTATTATTATTATTATTAGCTAAGCTAAAACCCCAGTTGCAAAAGCAAAATGCTATAAGCCCAAGGGCTCCAAACAGTGAAAAATAGCCCAGTGAAGGAAGGAAACAAGGAAATATAAAAGTTACAAGATGAGTAATAAACAATCAAAATAGAATATACCGAGAACAGTAACATTACATTAGATCTTCTATGAACTATAAAAACTTAAGAAAACAGGAGAGAAAAATAAGTTAGAACAGCGTGCCCGAGTGTACCCTCAAGCAAGAGAACTCTAATCCAAGACAGTGGAAGGCCATCAAACAGAAGCTATGGCTCTACCCAAGACTAGAGAACAATGGTTTGATTTTGGACCGTCCTATTGGAAATATCCCTGCCTGGCGTTCTGCCGGACTGGGGTTCGAGTTGCGTTCAAGCTCTATAGTTTCTTGTATAGTCAATTCTTTTTAGTGAAGCAGATTTGCACCGACTCGCAGTGGTTCCTGATCGTTGATTGGTTGGGCTAAGTAATTCTAAGCAATCAGATAGCAGGAAACTTTTCTGAGCTAAAAGGGCACCGCTGCGAATTCGCTTCATCAAAAAAAATTGAGTATAGCATCTTCAACCTCACCATTGGGTTCTATGTGAGTTTTATCCCAAGAGAATATGTTTTATTAGGCAATATAAAGAAATAGAAAAATATCGTGGATCGTCATCTTACTCTTATATCCTCATCCAGGATGTCTTTCATCGTCATCCTAAAGATTATTAAACATCAGGTCATTAGAAATCGATGGCGCTTCAAATTTACATTATTTAGATGCTCTTTTTTGGGGGTGGTCGAGTGTCCTCTAATGGAGGGGTCCCGAGGACCTCTGAGAGAGAGAGAAGGTTAAATTTGGTTTTCTTTTCTCGAGCTCTGTCGCTAATGGATCTGCATAAACACCTTTGTCTCTCTCTCTCTCTCTCTCTCTCTCTCTCTCTCTCTCTCTCTCTCTCTCTCTCTTAGATGACGTTGAAGGCTAGTTGTACGACCTTATTATTATTATTGGTTGTTCTTGTTGTTGTTATTATTTTTATTGTTATTATTATTATTATTATTATTATTATTTCTAGCTGAGGTTGTGGTGGCCTATTGAAAACGTCCTTGCCTGTCGATCGCAGGACTGGGGTTCGAGTCACATTAGAGCTCGATAGTTTCTTTTAGCGTCTGCAACTTCAACATCCTTGTGAGCAAAGAATGTGTTCCTTTGGGGAACCTGTAGGTCTACTTGCTGAGTAATAGGCAGCCATTGCCTGTCCCTCCCTGGTCCTAGCTTGGGTGGAGAGGGGCTTGGGCGCTGATCATATGTAAATATGGTTAGAGTCTAAGGCATTTTCCTGCTAGCTAGTGCATTGTCATTGTCCCATGCCTCTGCCATTCATGAGCGGCTTTTAAATCTTTAAGTTACAACCCTAGTTGAAAATACAGGATGTTGTAAACCCAAGGGCTCTATGAGGAAAAAATAGCCCAGTGAAAAAAGTAAGTAAAGTACTAAATTGAGAGAAATACTGAATAAAGAATATGAAATATGTTAAGATTTGTAACAGCCTTAAAATATGTATGTCAATATAAACTTTGAGGGCAGACTCATGGTTATTCAGTTCCTCTTTTTAAAAGATAAAGACTAGCTAGAATAGAGTAGCTAAAGCTAAAACGAGAAAAACTTATATTTGTACTAAAACTGCATTGAAACTGTTAGTGAAAACTGTTTGAGTTTCAAATCCGCAGTCTTTTGCATTTTGGCATGAGCTCTTATCTTCCAGGTTTAGTATATTTGGATTTCACCACCGTATGCTTGGTGAACAAATGTTTATTCCCAACTTAAATTTAGCTTTTCCGAAGCTAGGTATTACGGGTAAGGATATATATTCAAACTTGGGAAAACTTTTTCAAAGGAACGGCAATGTTGTTGAAAGCTGCTTACATTCTAAGCAGCGGGTTCAGTGGTAAACATATATTTTTTTGTAAATATATATATATATATATATATATATATATATATATATATGCATATACTGTATGTATATATAAATATATATATATATATATATATATATATATATATTTATATATATACTGTATGTATATATATATATATATGTATATATATATATATATATATATATATACTGTATGTATATATATATATATATATATATATATATATATATATATACTGTATGTATATATATATATATATATATATATATATATATATATATATATATATATATATATATATATATATATATATATATATATATATATATATATATATATATTCAAAATATGTATCTTTTAACCATCTACGCGAGAGGATTCAAGTACAGCATTACAGCTTATAAGAGTAAAGTCGAAGAATCATCTTAGGAAATGAAAGTTACAACCCCCCTCCCCGCGAAATACAAATAAGGATCACCCTGATTTGTGTTCAAAAGTTTCCTCATGTATATCGTTTCACGTTTAGTTAATGTTAAGAATAATACTAGAAATCTTTTGTACCGTAATTCGTTGAATATCCGTAACTTTGTCACAAATAGCTAAGGGAAAAGTACATTCCTGGTAATGGTTTAAACAAATGGTTTTAAACGATGTAAGCCTCTACTCGTTCTTTGGGAGACATTAGAACTGATAAAGTAATTATATCACACTTTATTAATTCTTGAGATAATTAACATTTTTGGGGATTTATTATTTAAGATTAATTCCTCTTAAGATAATTAACCTTTTTGGGGATTAATTATTTAATGTTAATTCCCATAAGATAATTAACCTTTTTTTTGGGATTGATTATTTAATATTAATTCCTCTTAAGGTAACTATTCTTTTTGGGGATTAATTATTTGATATTAATTCCTCTTAAGGTAATTATTCTTTTTGGGGATTAATTATCTAATATTAATTCCTCTTAAGATAATTAACCTTTTTTGGGACTGATAGTTTAATATTAATTCCGCTTAAGATACTTAAAATTTTTAGTATTGATTATTTGATCGCAACCCTTGGAATAAACTTAATATATACACTATGATAAATGAGGATATTCCTTTGATACGTTTTTATACTAATATTATTAATCTTTGCTAGCTAATGGTTCTATCATCAGAGGGCTGGCGGGATTGTTTTCGTTTCATAGTCTTTTTATAGTTATATAGGAATTATCTGTTTTAATGTTGTTAATTTTTAAATATTTAATTTTAATTTTTCATTACTTCTTATATCGTTTATGTACAGTATTTCCTTGTTTCCTTTCCTCACTGGGCTATTTTTCCAGTTGGAGTTCTTGGGCTTATAGCAATTTGCTTTTCCAACTAGGGTTGTAGCTTGGCTAGTAATAATAATAATAATAATAATATTGATTTGACCTTTCATCCGACGCCGAAAAGCATACCTCAGTTTAGCCACTGCTTCCCTATCGTGGTTTAATAAGCTCCCAGTAGACAATCGAAAGACTGAAGATATTAAGGCTTTCAAGAAGAAACTGAAAACTTCCTTGTTCTCTAAATGCTTCGATAGTGTGGATTTGACAAGAAACGAGCAAAATCGGTGTGAAATGTTGAATAATTTCGAACGAACATGATAAAATGAGTGTGGAGGCCCTGTAGAGAGTAGGATCCCCCTGCTGTATATTATTATTATTATTATTATTATTACTTGCTAAGCTAACAACCCTAGTTGGAAAAGCAGGATGCTAAAAGCCCATGGGATCCAACAGGGAAAATAGCAAAGTGAGGAAAGAAAGAAAGGAAAATATAATATTTTAGGAAGAGTAACAACATTAAAATGAATATCTCCAATATGAACTATAAAAACTTTAAACAAAATAGAAAAGCAGTAAAGTAAAGTAATAATGTTGAAGAATGCTTGGTTAATTCACTTCGAGTTTGTCGTATTTTGATTTGAGTTATGTAATGCTAGAGCAGGAATGTGCAACTTCTCGCCAACTGGGAGCCACATTTTTCTATATGGAAGTGATAAAACACGTTTTCAAGCAACATTACTTTCCCAATATGTAATATTTTTTTTATTCCTTTTTTATTTATCTTACTATGAAAGTTTACATAAAACTGACATCTTGTTTATTATTTCCTAATGATAATGAATTAATAATTATGATTACGGATTGATTGATTGATTCCGAGTTTTCTAGCATCCTGACATCGAAGGTCAGTGACGCCGTGATGATTACAGAGATAAATGATATTATTTGAAATATTTAGTGACCTAGATAGTAACTCGGGCCACAGAACAACACGTTGGGGGACGCCAGCCGAGGGTTGCCCAGACCTGTGCTAGCGAATAGTGTTTCTTCGGTCCAGTCCGCAACATAGCGAGGAGTAGGGATCGATATACATTTTAAAGGTTTAAAGGTCTCTCATGAACGGCAGAGGCAAGGGACAGTGACATTGCCCTATCAAGCAGGACAATGCCCTAGAGACTGACCATACATACATGTGATCAGCGCCCAAGCCCCCTCTCCACCAAATCTAGGACCAAGGAGGGCCAGGTAGTGACTGGCTGATGACTCAGCAGATAGACCTATTGGCTCCCCCAAAGGTTATGAAGGATTTAGTTGTAGTAGAATGTATTTTTGGAAGAACATACTATTTAGAATGTATGATATATTACGATGCTTATGAAAAATAAATACTGTACATTGCATATATTGATTTCTTAAACGCTTCGAAAAACGCAATTTTATTATCCTCAGAGGAAAAATAAAAGAACTTTAAGCGTAATTTGCCCAGGATCGTGATTTTTCTGGCGTTCGAATTGTCAAGTTCTGGGTAAATTGGACTAATTGGAATGTTTTGCTTGCGTATTTCACAACTGTTAACAGTCGCTAATATGCGATTTTAGACAGTTTTATGGGGCTGTAAATTACTTGAAAGCGAAGGATATTGTAGGGTATAAAATAATATTGCCAGTTAAACGAGGTTGCTCTCTACCATACGCGAACTGGTACGTATACGTATATGTACTGTATACTAACGCATGTGTATCTTTGTTGCAATTATATATATATATATATATATATATATATATATATATATATATATACACATATAAATATATACACATACATATATATACATATATATATATATATATATATATATATATATATATATATATGTTTATATATATATGTATATATATATATATATATATATATATATATTTATATACACATTTATACGTAATTGTACACTTACACACACACACACACACACACACACATATATATATATATATATATATATAGTTATGAACATTTTTACATATATGTAAATGCTCTATCACACGTGCATACGCTCTCAGTATATAAATTATATGAAGCCTAACCTAAAAACTAGGTGCCATGAATTTTATCTTGTCGAAATCATTACACAGTCGATTGAATAAAAACAAATAGATCTAATTATTATATACAGTGTATATTATTATTATTATTATTATTATTATTATTATTATATCCATCTCGCCGTAATTCTTATTAATATAACAAAATATATTGAAAATGGCCATGACACTGATTTTCATGAATAACGTCAGTTTGCAGCTCGATCAAAAATTCAAATGGAAACACTGAAAAGAAAATTGTATTCCAGTTTTCAATTTTAATTGATATCCTAGACTTGAATGATATATGGCGAAATGTTTATAAAAAAAAGACTTAATCTTGTTATTTTGAGTTTATTGATGGTCAAGTTACCATTGAGAAAATCTTTGGGTTTTCTCATAATTAGAAAATTTCCTGTTTTGTATAGTGTAGAAACCATAATTAGTGCTGCTATCAAGTCAATAAGATTAATTCTCTGCCTTATAGTGTCAGAATATGACATTTCAAGAATAGTGTAATGACTATCCGTAAAATAATAGTGTTCCACACCATCATCATCATCATTATCATTTCCTCCCACGCCTATTAACGCAAAGGGACTCAGTTAGATTTCGCCAGTCGTCTCTATCCTGAGCTTTTAAATCAGTACTTCTCCATTCGTCATTTCGTACCTCACGCTCCACAGTCCTCAGCCATGTAGGTCTGGTTCTTTTCAGATGTCTGACATTTGAATAGTGTTCTAGCAACAGTTAATCAAGAAATATGGCTTTTAAATCGATACTTCTCTTTTTGTCATTTCCTACTTTACGCTCCACGGTCCTCAGCCATGTAGGTCTGGGCCTATTAAAATGTCTGACATTTGAATAGTGTTCTAGCAACAGTTAATTAAGAAATATGGCTTTTAAATCAATACTTCTCCATTCGTCATTTCCTACTTCAGGCTCCACAGTCCTCAGCCATGTAGGTCTCGGTCTTTCCAGATTTCTGACATTTGAATAGTGTTCTAGCAACAGTTAATCAAGAAATATGGCTTTTAAATCAATACTTTTCTTTTCGTCATTTCCTACTTCACGCTCCACAGTCCTCAGCCATGTAGGTCTGGGTCTATTCAAATGTCTGACATTTGAATAGTGTTCTAGCAACAGTTAATCAAGAAATATGGCTTTTAAATCAATACTTCTCCATTCGTCATTTCCTATTTCACGCTCCACAGTCCTCAGCCATGTAGGTCTGGGTCTTCCCAGATGTGTGACATTTGAATAGTGTTCTAGCAACAGTTAATCAAGAAATATGAATGATTCACATGTAGAATAATAAAGAGAGAATAAGAGAAATAGAGAAATAGATGTTTCTCTGCATTGGCTGTAGCACGAGTGAGCAAAATAGCAAATTTCTGTTTGTGCACAATCAAGTGGGCATCGAGGCGAAATTGAAAGCCCTCTAGTTTCCCCCTATTCTGAGCAGCTCACATTGACAACCATGATCCATTTTCAGAGGGGAAATATATCTCTCTCTCTCTCTCTCTCTCTCTCTCTCTCTCTCTCTCGGGGTTTATGCAACAAAGAGATTAGTTCAAAATGGAATAATTAGGTATAGCATGTATGTATTTACTGTACACTCTCTTAAGGTATATTTCTTTTTTTCTCTCTCTCTCTCTCTCTCTCTCTCTCTCTCTCTCTCTCTGTCGGCATTTATGCAACAAAGATTAGTTCAAGATGGAATAATTATGTATAGTATGTATGTACTTACTGTACACTCTTGGGTAGATCTCTCTCTCTCTCTCTCTCTCTCTCTCTCTCTCTCTCTCTTAAATGCTCATGCGAGTGCATTTTTTTTTTCGTTTGTGAATTTTTTTTTCGCTCAACTAATGACTGTTAGATAAGGGATACCCCCACTCTCTCTCTCTCTCTCTCTCTCTCTCTCTCTCTCTCTCTGTCGGCATTTATGGAACAAAGAGATTAGTTCAAAATTGAATAATTGGGTATAATGCGTGTGTACTTACTCTCTCTTTTGGGGTAAACAGATGCTCAACTAACCTGTAATGAGAGAAAAATAAAATGTTACACACAATGAATATTTCCCTTAATTAATTAGTTGATAGTCACAGCTGTTAGTTTCACCCAGGTTCCTGGATTTTTTTTTTTTTTTTTTTTTTTTGTGGGGGCTATGTAACTGACGCCCTTGAGATACACAGGACTTACGTCACGCACTGCCAATAAAAATGATCTTGTAAGCATAATGATTTCAAATGTATCTTTTAAATGGTCATAGTAAACCGATAGGTACTGTTATTATGGCCATATTGATCCGAAAGGTATGGTTTAAGTAGTCATGAGTCGTTCAAAAGATAATGTTGAAATAGTCAGAGTCAGAGCGATCCGAGATGTATCATTCAAGTGGTCAGAGTGATCCAAGATTAATCATTTAAGTGGTCAAAATGATCCGAGATGTATCATTTAAGTGGTCAAAATGATCCGAGATGTATAATTTAAGTGGTCAGAGTGATCCGAGATGTATCATTTAAGTGGTCAAAATTATCTGAGATGTATCATTTAAGTGGTCAAAATTATCTGAGTTGTATAATTTAAAAGGCCAGAGTGATCCGAGATATGTATTATTTAAGTAGT
>NC_090729.1:181128590-181131090 GCF_036898095.1 Palaemon carinicauda | reverse complement strand
TGATAATAATAATAATAATAATAATAATAATAATAATAATGATAATAATAATAATAATGATAATAATAATAATAATAATATAATCGTTGCGACGCCTTTCCATATTAAAGAAATTAACCAATCATTTCATGTCTTTTATTTATTTACCATTTCAAAAACTATGTCATTTCTTATGAAGTGACCCTTTTTTCTTCTTTTAAACCCCAGGAATTAAAACATAACGAGGCTTATTGGTAACGTTTCCTGCCTGATGATCGCCAGACTGGGATTCGAGTCCCCCTCAAAATGTAGTTGATTGTAGTGTCTGCAAACTTACCAACCTCGTTAGCTAAGGATGGGGGCCGGTTTCTGGGAGCCATTAGGTCTAAATGTTGAGTCACCAACTGCCAGTGCCTGGCCCTCCTGGTCCTAGCTTGGGTGGAGAGGGTGCTTGAGCGCTGATTATATTTAAATGTGGACCGTCTCTATGGTATTTTCCTGCTTGCTAGAACAATGCCATTGTCCCTTGCCTCTGCCATTCGTGAGTGGCCTTTAAATCTTTATCAAAAAAAAAAAAAAAAAATAAATGAATTACAGTCGATGACAGTAGCTATTGTAATGCCAGGTGACACAAACAGACCAATTATCCTGTTCCCGTATGACTAACGACGGAAACAACCATATAAACGAGACATAATTTAAACTTTGGAAAATTATCGAAATCAAGTGACGGTGAATATTGGGCTTCGATGGCGCTAATTAGAGTCGAAGGCGCCGATATTATCTGCTCATCATTTTCCCACGGTTCATTTATTTTCGAATTTATTGGTTTTTCTTTTTATTTATTTATTTTTTTTTTTTTTTTTTTTTTTTTGGCGTTGATGAAAACAATGGGTATTTTATTTTGCGTAGTTTTTGTCGTACGAATAAGGCTTATATTTTCACTTGGTTCAGAAAATATATCCCTGTGTGTGCGAAAAAAATGAGACTCAGAACTTTGTTACTTCCTCTACAATTTTTTTTTTTCTTATATTTCTTTGAAGCCTTTTTTTTAATGAAGATTTGCTGTTTTACATAATAGCATAAGTGTTGATCAGTGTCATGACGTTGTGGTTTAATTTCTTGTTTTGTCACTTACTGTTGCCTTTTAGATATATTTTGAACGACGAAGAGTATTCAGGCAGTTATGGAATCTGCTTTGATTGAGGTTAGCTAATATATGGTTTATCTTTGCGAACAAATATTTCTATTGCAGTACAGTTATACTTTTGTGATTATTCCCATTCCAGATTGCTTATTCCCTAAGTGATTAATCGACTTTTAGTTTGATTTTAGGAATCTACTTTTTCGAGGAATTCTGTTGATTTGTATGCAGAGGATTGGCATAGTAATTTTTTATATCAAAATTTAGTCTCCTTATCTCCCGTATATCTCCTATTATAATAAGGAACAAGTCTCTCTCTCTCTCTCTCTCTCTCTCTCTCTCTCTCTCTCTCTATATATATATATATATATATAATGTATGTATGTATATTTTATATATATACAGTATATGTATATATATATATGCATATATATATATAAATATATGTATATTTATATACTCGCATATATATATATATATATATATAAATACATACATACATACACATATATGTGTATATATGTGTGTATATACTGTGTATATATATATATATATATATATTATATATATATATCATAATTTATTTCCGGTCACTCTCAGCTCTCTCCGTCCCTCGGAAAGTGGGGAAAGGGAGTGGTTATACCCAGGTGAGAGAGGGTATGCATATCTATATAATTATTTAGCCATCTTTTATGATGGGTCGTGTACACTAGAAGGAAATAAAGAATTCATTGCCTTGTCAAGTATATCAATTAAGGTAGCTTCTGTGTCATGAAATGTAACTTCTATATCATGAAAGGTAATTCGTCTTCCATGAAATGTAATCATCGTGCACTTCGATGCCAGGTTGTCCTCATGGGTATATCCCTCTTCAGTTATGGATTGATTAAAGGCGGTCGTCATCTACCTGTACAAAAGGTGTCGATCCGCTGGATACCTCTCTCTCTCTCTCTCTCTCTCTCTCTCTCTCTCCTCTCTCTCTGCACATGCATCTGGTTATAGTTGAATACACATATATCTTTTCCTCTTGTTTTGTTAAAGGTTTTATAGTTTATGTAGGAAATATTTTAATGTTGTTACTGTTCTTGAAATATTTTATTTTTCCTTGTTTATTTTCCTCACTGGGCTATTTTTCCTGTTTGGACCCCTGGGTTTATAGTATTCTGCTTTTCCAACTAGGGTTGTAGCTTAGCAAGTAATGATAATAATAATGATAATATAAGATATTAAATACACATATAGTTAACTGTGTCATAAAATAAATAGGCCTGCACATATCATAGTTAAGTGTGTATGTATATTCTGTATATGTGAGTATATATTATTTAGTAGTGTACGGGACCCGTCAAAAATGATGGGTGAATACTTAGATAGATA
>NC_090729.1:181121090-181123590 GCF_036898095.1 Palaemon carinicauda | reverse complement strand
TTTCTTTTAGCGATTCATATTTGCACCGACTCTCAGCGGTGCCCTTTTAGCTCGGAAAAGTTTCCTGATCGCTGATTGGTTAGAATTATCTTGTCCAACCAATCAGTGATCCGGAAACTTTTCCGAGCTAAAAGGGCACCGCTGCGAGTAGGTGCAAATATGCCTCGCTAAAAGAAATGGACTATAGTTTTTAAACCTTTAACATTTAAAGAGACGAAAAATGACACTTGAAAAGAGGCTGGGATGATGATTGATTGTATCACTAACAGATATTAAAAGTGGAATACAATTTCAGTCATAGCAGAGATAGATCATTTCTTTTTCATGACGTTATTACATAAGTAACTTGACATGAGTTTTTTTTTTTTTTTTTTTTTTTATCGTTAGTACATTAGTAGCTTGCAATGCGAATGTTTTCATGTCGTTAATACGTAAGTAGCTTGCCATGAGAATTTTTTGTTCATGGCGTAAGAACAAAAGTAAATTGATATGAAATTTTTTTTTCATGTTCGTTAGTACATAAGTAACATACCATGATATTTTTTTTTCATATCGTTAGTACATAAGTAGCTTGCAATGAATTTTTTTTTTCATGTTTGCACATAAGTAGCTTACCATGATAATTTTTTTTTTCATAGCGTTAGTACATTAGTAGCTTGCAATGAAATATGAAAAAGAGTAGGTGCGTAGTAATTAAAAATATTATAGCATAGAGGGTAATAAACCGTGATAAAAGGGAACAGGGATCTTAAGTCTAGAATTTAATAGTTCCTTCATTCCCCATTCTGCCATAATGGACCATTATCCAGATCAACATCTTTCTCTAATTGAATAACCTGATGCGAGTTATACACTCCCATATCTTTTTGGTGTTTAATCTAGGTAGCGATCAAACTAAGACAAATTCCTAACCTTGAATTCACATGGCTAAGATCGTAAACTTTGTCTAACAAACCCAGCCTAAATCGTAACCTTTGACTAATAAACTCAGTCAAAATCGTAACTTTTGTCAAATGAACCCAGCCAAAATCGTAACCTTTGTTTAACGAACTCAGCCAAAATCGTAACCTTTGACTAATAAACTCAGCCAAAATCGTAACTTTTGTCAAATGAACCCAGCCAAAATCGTAACCTTTGTTTAACGAACTCAGCCAAAATCGTAACCTTTGACTAATAAACTCAGCCAAAATCGTAACTTTTGTCAAATGAACCCAGCCAAAATCGTAACCTTTGTTTAACGAACTCAGCCAAAATCGTAACCTTTGACTAATAAACTCAGCCAAAATCGTAACTTTTGTCAAATGAACCCAGCCAAAATCGTAACCTTTGTTTAACGAACTCAGCCCAAAATCGTAACCTTTGACTAATAAACTCAGCCAAAATCGTAACTTTTGTCAAATGAACCCAGCCAAAATCGTAACCTTTGTTTAACGAACTCAGCCAAAATCGTAACCTTTGACTAATAAACTCAGCCAAAATCGTAACTTTTGTCAAATGAACCCAGCCAAAATCGTAACCTTTGTTTAACGAACTCAGCCAAAATCGTAACCTTTGACTAATAAACTCAGCCAAAATCGTAACTTTTGTCAAATGAACCCAGCCAAAATCGTAACCTTTGTTTAACGAACTCAGCCAAAATCGTAACCTTTGACTAATAAACTCAGCCAAAATCGTAACTTTTGTCAAATGAACCCAGCCAAAATCGTAACCTTTGTTTAACGAACTCAGCCAAAATCGTAACCTTTGACTAATAAACTCAGCCAAAATCGTAACTTTTGTCAAATGAACCCAGCCAAAATCGTAACCTTTGTTTAACGAACTCAGCCAAAATCGTAACCTTTGACTAATAAACTCAGCCAAAATCGTAACCTTTGTCTTAACAAATCCAGCCAAACTCGTAATCTCTGACTAACAAACCCAGCCAAAATCGTACCAGTTGTCTTAACAAACAGCCAAAATCGTAAATTCGGACAAATGTAAACAGGGCCAAAGTATGATTTTCAGTCAAACAAACAGTCAAAATCATACCCTTTTACAAACCAAATTAGCCAAAATCACAACTTCCGACAAAGGCCGAGCCAAAGAAACAGGGTCAAACAAAGGAAACCAAACCAGAATTATAACCTCAGACAAACGAAAGGACTCAAAGTCATTACCTTTGGCAAACAAACATGACCGAAATATCACTTCTCCAAAGTTGTTTATTTTTTTTTTTTTTTTTTTTTTTTTTGAAAAGAAACTCTAGAATTGTCAAGTGGAGAATGTGGGCTTATGATGGACTTTGATAAAACTGTCAACTATTAATAAATGGGATGAAAGTCGCCGCGCAAAGGACCGATAACTGGGGAGAACCAAGCTGAACAATTGTAAAGCTTTAATTGGCTGGACAACAAAAGACCACGTATGTCATTGGTTTCCGATAATAGTTGGGTTCATGATAGTTCGCTTGGAAAATAATTATATACAACTTTTATTGGGAATGCGTTTTCAGTTATCTGTT
>NC_090729.1:181119513-181120590 GCF_036898095.1 Palaemon carinicauda | reverse complement strand
GTGATAAAAGTGAACAGGGATCTTAAATCTAGAATTTAATAGTTCCTTCATTCCCCATTCTGCCATAATGGACCATTATCCAGATCAACATCTTTCTCTAATTGAATAACCTGATGCGAGTTATACACTCCCATATCTTTTGGTGTTTAATCTAGGTAACGATCAAACAAAGACAAATTCCTAACCTTAAATTCACATGGCTAAGATCGTAAACTTTGTCTAACGAACTCAGCCTAAATCGTAACCTTTGACTAATAAACTCGGCCAAAATCGTAACTTCTGTTTAACGAACTCAGCAAAAATCGTAACCTTTGACTAATAAACTCAGCCAAAATCGTAACTTCTGTTTAACGAACTCAGCAAAAATCGTAACCTTTGACTAATAAACTCAGCCAAAATCGTAACTTTTGTCAAATGGACCCAGCCAAAATCGTAACCTTTGTTTAACGAACTCAGCCAAATCGTAACCTTTGACTAATAAACTCAGCCAAAATCGCAACCTTTGTCTAACGAACTCGGCCAAAATCGTAACTTTTGTCAAATGAACCCAGCCAAAATCGTAACCTTTGTTTAACGAACTCAGCCAAAATCGTAACCTTTGTTTGGACTCAGCCAAAATCATAACCTTTGACTAATAAACTCAGCCAAAATCATAACCCTTGTCTAACGAACTCAGCTAAAATCGTAACCTTTGTCTAATGAACTCAGCCAAAATCGTAACCTTTGTTTGGACTCAGCCAAAATCATAACCTTTGACTAATAAACTCAGCCAAAATCGTAACCCTTGTCTAACGAACTCAGCTAAATTCGTAACCTTTGTCTTAAAACTCAGCCAAAATCGTAACCTTTGTTTGGACTCAGCCAAAATCATAACCTGTGACTAATAAACTCAGCCAAAATCGTAACCCTTGTCTAAACGAACTCAGCTAAATTCGTAACCTTTGTCTTAAAACTCAGCCAAAATCGTAACCTTTGTTTGGACTCAGCCAAAATCATAACCTGTGACTAATAAACTCAGCCAAAATCGTAACCCTTGTCTAACGAACTCAGCTAAAATCGTAATCTTTAACTTAACAA
>NC_090729.1:181104513-181114513 GCF_036898095.1 Palaemon carinicauda | reverse complement strand
TATTATTGCCCGAAGAGCTCTGCTCCACATGGGCTTCGATCGAGTCTTTTTTGTAAATCTTTTGTATGTAAATATTTTTTGTCCAATAAACATTATTATTATTATTATTATTATTATTATTATTATTATTATTATTATTATTATTAGATATCAGGAAAGTTAAAAGAATAGGCATTGTATTTTCTGTCCATGATTTTAGATTTATCACATCTTAAGGAGAAAGAATGTACGGTTGGACACAGGAATTTGTGGTACACTTCGCATTGAAGAAGTGTCACACCCTTACTTCACAGTGAGTAAGCAAAAAGACGGTATAGGGAGATCTGGCATTGCTGGTGGGCTGGCCAAAACACAGGAACTCTTCGCGTAGCAAGGGTGTGCTGGGTGCACTTTCTCAGAGCTAGGTATGCCAAGATTCTTGTATCCAACTGTACATAATTTCGTGAAACATTGACTCTTGAGTGGGAGGTGACATCAGATTTCTTTCTCGTTTTATTCTTCTAATTAATACATTTAGATTAGTATTTTGAAGCTATTGTCTTCATAACTTTCGTTATAAAATGGTTAAAATCTATATATATATATATATATATATATATAGGGCAGTTTTAGTAGTACTAGTTACGGATAATGTAGCATAACTCATATTATAAGTTATAGAATTTATACGGTCAATCACGAATAATAACAGTTTGCTCAATGTTCTTGAATTAGTTTTAAGTATATTTCAATATTGTATATATTTTGATATGTTTATATAAAAAAGTGACCTTTGTATTGATGTATCATTAATCATCGCGTCACAGGAATTGCTGTGAGGAATTTGGCATTTGTTCCTGTTGTCTCGAGACGGAAGTCTTATACTGATGTCAGTCATTATTCAAACATGTCAGGGAAACTCTCCTAAGAATGTGTATTGCCTACCTACAGTCAATTCTTTTTAGTGAGGCAGATTTGCACCGACTCGTAGGGGCGCCCTTTTAGCTCGGAAAAGTTTCCTGATCGCTGATTGGTTGGACAAGATAATTCTAACCAATCAGATAGCAGTAAGCTTTTACGAGCTAAAAGGGCACCGCTGCGAGTCGGTGCAAATGCGCCTCATTAAGAAAAATTGAGTATTGTAGTAGTAGTTTATTGACAAAACAAACATATGGTATAGAAAAGTAATCTTCGTTACATATGAAGTAGATTTGTCCTAGATAATTACCCATGCATGAGTTTATTTTGAAAGCATATTTAACATCTACAAGCATATATAACCAAAGAGTAGTCGTCATGAGTACGTAACATATTAATATTAACGCAGCCCACTTTGATATCGAACAATTGATAAGAAATTAATATTTGCTATAAAATCTTCTACAAACACCAAGTAATTGGTTGTTTCATTAAGAAATCCTTGTATTGTAGCCTATTTAAAAAGGTTTAAAGGCCACTCATGAATGGCAGAGGCAAGGGACTGTGACATTGCCCTATCAAGCAAGACAATACCCTTGAGACTGACCATACATACATATGATCAACACCCAAGCCCCCTCTCCACCCAACCAAGGACCAAGGAGGGACAGGCAATGGCTGCTGATAATCAGATATAATCTGGAAATAAATAGCCAGGTTGGTTGATTTATATCTTAGCTATCTGGAATAAAGGAATATCTACTTTTTATTACATGAAAATATCTTGATAGAAAAATGGTTGCTGTAGTATTTTCCTCGTTGCAGTTAATCAAAATGGAAAAATAGTCATAGACTGCAATTAAAAAAAGGGGAAATGAAGTGCTTTGTACCGTACGTGTTTCATACACGCTCATTCACTGTAATGCTATTGCTTCTCTCTCTCTCTCTCTCTCTCTCTCTCTCTCTCTCTCTCTCATTGATAATAGAAATACCCGTTTAATCTTGCCAATGCATGTTTCACTTTTTTGGAATTTTGTTTCATTGTTGCCCTCAACCCTTTCTATATAGGCTCGTTATATTGTTGAATAAAGTCACTAACATTAACCTAACAGCTACCATGCGACAGCTTTATTCGAAAAGCTTTCTGCGTTTACTGTCAATGACGTATGCAATTCCTAGTATGGCTTTATTTTTCAGTAAATCGGTAATTTGCACAAATATCACAGCTTTTGATTTTGTTATTAAGCGAAAAAGTATATAATGCATTCTGTCGTTGCATCTAAGTTTATCTGAATAGAATGTCGTCAGAGTTTTGAAAATGGTTAATTGGCACTCATTTAACTGAAGTTGGTTGTTAATACCCTCTCTCTCTCTCTCTCTCTCTCTCTCTCTCTCTCTCTCTCTCTCAACATTAGCAGAATGAATGAGTGGTACCTTGGTAGTCTTGGTTCCTCAGTGGCATTCAGTTTAATTTGTAATATATTAATTAATACCCACAGTGCAGTATCGAATATTGTTTGACTTTCTTTACTTTATGATTATATTGATATTAATGTATAAATACCAATGTATTAATGTATTAATATTCCTATAAATACTTTTTTTCAGTAATCTTTCTTGATTAGCATAGTTTCTGTAAAAGTTGAATATTCACATGGAGTAGTATTCAAATTGACTTGGGAAATGACGAAGTAAATAAACATTATCGATAAGGTACTGAGAATAATATTAGCAGTAAATCTATTTCTCTCATATAAGGGAATTATGTTTCGTTATCGAAAAATTAAGTTTGTATAAAGGCAGAATTTCTATCTCTAGTTAAGGGCAGATAAACAATTTTTCCAATTAAGGTCAGATAAACAATTTCTCCAATGACGGTCTGAGGAACAATTACTCCCCAGTTAAGGTCAGACAAACAATTACTCTCCCGTTAAGGTCAGATAAGCAATTAATCCAATGTTAAGGTCAGGTACCAATTAGATCTGAGCTGCGTGTACCAAATGGGAAATGCTATTTATAGTGCCTATTTATTCAATAAAAGTTATCAGTTCTGTAAAGCTTTCATGACTTTCTCCTTTTGATTAGACTATATATATATATATATATATATATTATATATATATATTATATATATATATATATATATATATACACACTATGGATAAATATCAACACAACTTCGTGCTCAAATAGAAATAAATTTCTACCTCATACTTGGGATCGAACGCTAGCCCCTTCTAATGAAAGGCAATGGTTGGAATCGACCTGGCCTTTCATTAGAAGGGGCTAGCGTTCGATCCCAAGTGTGAGGTAGAAATTTATATATATATATATATATATATGTATATATATATATATATATATACACTATAGTAAATTAACCTTCGTTAAAATATTTTGTTTAGTTAGAAAATTATTAACTGAGTGAGTGTTAGATGTATATTTGTCAGCATTACCTGAATTTTCTTCTGATGATAATTAATTTTCATGATTTAAGTCGCTATTATCTTGCTTTACCTTTTGCAAGAAACAATCACTTCGTGTGAATAATCTTTGACGAGAGCCTGACATACTAAATCTAATAGTATTGAGAGAGAGAGAGAGAGAGAGAGAGAGAGAGAGAGAGAATCTTTGACGATAACCTGACATACTAAATCTAATAGTGTTGAGAGAGAGAGAGAGAGAGAGAGAGAGAGAGAGAGAATCTTTGACGATAACCTGCCATGCTAAATCTAACAGTATTGTGAGAGAGAGAGAGAGAGAGAGAGAGAGAGAGAGAGAGTCTATGACAAGAACCTGCTATGGTAAACTAATAGTATTGTAAATGTGTATGAGAGAGAGAGAGAGAGAGAGAGAGAGAGAGAGAGAATCTTTGACGATAACCTGCCATGCTAAATCTAATAGTATTGAGAGAGAGAGAGAGAGAGAGAGAGAGAGAGAGAGAGAATATTTGACGAGATTCTGCCATGCTAAATCTAATAGTATTGCGAATGTGTATGATAGAGAGAGAGAGAGAGAAAGAGAGAGAAAATCTTTGACGAGAACCTGTTATGCTAAATCTAATAGTATTGTGAGAGAGAGAGAGAGAGAGAGAGAGAGAGAGAGAGAGAGGGAGAGATATCTCGCGTTTGTTTCATAATGTGAAAGTAAAAAGAAACCTTTTTTTTAATATCCTAAAAGCCAGTGAGACACGATCGGAATATTGGACATGAATCGGCCAATTAGAAATTACGAAAGTTTAAGTGGAAAGAAAAAAAAAGATTGTAAATGAAAGTCCTCAAATGGTTTTCAATGCCAGCTAATTGAGGCCGTAAGCTGAGCCAGGAAGAACTTTTTTTTATTCTCTATCTCTCTCATTTTCTCTTGCTCTTCGAAGCGAAACGTTTCTCTGATAATCATTTATGATTCAATATGGCTGCAGAACTTCTTCGGCAGACAGAGCTTGGCTAATTATTGGATAAGCTATTCAGATTTTATGAGATTGATAAGCTATTGAAAGGCTTTCGCGTTCTTGACTTCGGACGTTATATGAAAATGAATTTTGAGTTTCTTTAAATCGTTAGTCGTTAAGAAGATGGAAGGAAAATTTGGTCCTATTCTTTTAATAGTCATTATTATTGTGGTGATTTAATTGAGTGTAGCTTATTCTTTACATATTCTCCTCTGACTTCATGCACCTGACAACACTGAGATTACCAAACAATTCTTCTCTCAAGGGATTAACTTCTGCATTATAATTGTTTAGTGGCTCCTCTTGGTAAGGGTCGAAGAGACTCTAGCTATGGTAAGCAGCTCTTCTAGAAGGACACTCCAAAATCAAACCATTGTTCTCTAGTCTTGGGTAGTGTCATAGCTTCTGTACCATGGTCTTCCTCTGTCTTGGGTTAGAGTTCTCTTGCTTGATGGTACACTCGGGCACACTATTCTATCTTATTTTTCTTCCTCTTATTTCATTGTAATTTTATAGCTTATATATGAAATATTTTAATTGCTATTACTATTCTTAGATATTTTATTTTAATTGTTTATTAATTCTCTTATTGCCTTCTTTCCTTTCCTCACTGGGCTATTTTCCATGTTGGAGCCCCCGTTACAGCATCTTGCTTTTCCAACTAGGTTTGTAGCTTAGCAAGTGATAATAATAATAATAATAATAATAATAATATTGTTATTACTGGTGTACCCGCACCGTGCTAGGCGGTATATATTAGTAATCCATGTTTGCCATCGGTTATACGAGTATAAGCGTATGAGCAGCCTGGTGGAGTAACGAGAAATCTGGGTGTGGAGGAAATGCGCCCCCTAACTCTCGATGAAGTCACTGACAGCAGGGTGACGGATTGGGTTTAAGGCGATAGACAAGCTGTCTTTTCGGCTTCTACTCTCGATGCCTGGCGGATGATCTTACTGGAATTAGTATGGATCGGCAGGGATCACTTGTCTTAGATAGGCACTGCGCATTATAAGGAATTGGCTATCCTTTGATGAATCTAGCCAATGAATCCCCTATGGTTGAGGCCCTTTGCGTCAATAGGCATTTGAGGAGATACTGATGACTAGGGTAGAAGAGACTTCTTAGCTGTGGCAAGCAGCTTTTCTAGGAGAAGGACACTCCAAAATCAAACCATTGTTCTCTAGTCTTGGGTAGTGCCATAGCCTCTGTACCATGGTCTTCCACTGTCTTGGGTTAGAGTTCTCTTCCTTGAGGGTACACTCGGTCACACTATTCTATTTAATTTCTCTTCATCTTGTTTTGTTAAAGTTTTTTATAGTTTATATAGAAAATATTTATTTTAATGTTGTTAATGTTCATAACATATTTCATTTTTCCTTGTTTCCTTTCCTCACTGGGTTATTTTCCCTGTTGGGGCCCCTTGGCTTATAGCATCCTGCTTTTCTCACTAGGGTTGTATCTTAGCAAGTAATAACAACAATAATAATAATAATATACCCTGCCGTCAGAAATGGCGGCTAAATATGTAGAGACAGATTCAACCCTTTCCACCCTCCTCTCCTACTACACCCGGGAGTTTTGGCAATTTGTGGGTTCCCCCATCTTACTAAGGTATGATTACTCCCTCTTTTCATACCAGATGGACGGGAAAGACCAAGTAATCATACGTTTGGAAATGCCACTGAACGTGACAGGAAAGGAATGTATATATTTTTGAATAATTATATTTATATATATATAAATATATATATATACATATATATATATGTATATATATACATATATATATATAATGTATATATATATATATATATATATATATATAGTCAGACACGTTGGTCTTTATTATAGAGGGACATTATTGTTATTATTATTATTATTATTATTGTTATTATTATTATTATTATTATTGGTGACGAATTGATAACTGCACACCAGCCCTGTTATGTTAATTAAGTGTGGCAATTATTTACCGTAGAATTAATAATTGCTTGTCTCATTACCGGCTGCCGCCATTTCACGGACATTGAATAATTTTGAATAAGTTTTTTTTTTTTTCTTCCTCCAATTGTTTTTATCATTTACTATTTTTTTTTATTAGGTTTCTTTAAACGATAATTTTGGAATACATACTCCATCCTTTTTAATATGACATTTTCTGTCATCCAAATTTAAGGAAAGATATACCTCAATTTAGGAGATTTTGACTTTTTTTTTTTTTAAGAAACATTGGTTTTATAGATAAGATTTAAATTTTTATTTATCACAGATTTTTATCTTATAATTTGTTTATTTTGATCCAATATATTTACTCTATATTTTATTATATTTATATTTTAGCATTAATATAAGAAATATTTTTCTCACCGAAAGTTATCGGGACAGCTCTGTAAGTCAAACTGAATTCATTAATTCATTACACCTGATAATCTCCTATTTATGATGATGATAATAATAATAATAATAATAATAATAATAATAATAATAATATATAGTAATTATAATAATAATAATAATAATAATAATAATAATAATAATAATAATAACAAGGAAATGTAGGTTTGAGTATCTTTATCACATCATCCTTCGACAACTGTATAGGGGGTCCTTTGACTTGCCAGACAGTACCATATTGGATCTTTCTCTCTGGTTACGGTTCTTTCCCTTTGCCTACACAGACACCGAATAGTCTGGCCTATTCTTTACAGATTCTCCTCTGTCCTCATACACCTGACAACACTGAGATTACTAAACAATTCTTCTTCACCCAAGGGGTTAACTACGGCAATGTAATTGTTCAGTGGCTACTTTCCTCTTGGTAAGGGTAGAAGAGACTCTTTAGCTATGGTAAGCAGCTCTTCTAGGAGAAGGACACTCCAAAATCAAACCATTGTTCTCTAGTCTTGGGTAGTGCTATAGCCTCTGTACCATGGCCTTCCACTGTCTTGGGTTAGAGCTCTCTTGCTTGAGGGTACACTCAGGCACACTGTTGTATCTAGTTTCTCTTTCTCTTGTTTTGTTGGAGTTTTTATTGTTTATATAGGAAATATTTATTTAAAAGTTGTTACTATTCTTAAAATATTTTATTTTTCCTTGTTTCCTTTCCTCACTGAGCTATTTTCCCTGTTGGGGCCCCTGGGCTTATAGCATCCTGCTTTTCCAACTAGGGTTGTAGCTTAGCATTTAATAATAATAATAATAATAATAATAAAGATAATTGACAAGGATAACATTGAGGCATGATTAAAAAAAAGAAAAAAATATTTCATAAAAAAATTACGGAAGCGTATGGGATGATGTGTATCTGATACAAAGTCCCCTTGATTACACAGTATGTTAAGAAAAGTAATAAATAAACTTGCAGACGTTTAAAATGACACATGTCTTACTCAGAGTGAACGGTGTAATTTAACGAAGTGAATCCACATAACTCTCAGGGGCAAAGGTTCATTTTTGGGTCGCTTAAATTTATAGTATTATATGTAAAGCGTCACTCAAATATATAGTATTATTATTATTATTACTTGGTAGGCTACAACCATATTTGGAAAAGCAGGATGCTCTAAGCCCAGGGGCTCCAATGGGGAAAATAGCCCAGTGAGGAAAGGAAACTTAAGGAAAAATAAAATATTTTAAGAAGAGTAACATAGAAATAAATATCTCCTATATAAACTATAAAAACTCTAACAAAACAAGAGGAAGAAAAATAAGATAGAATAGTGTGCCCGAGTGTACCTTCTAGTAAGAGAACTCTAACCAAAGACAGTGGAAGAGCATGGTACAGAGGATATGGCACTACCCAAGACTAGAGAACAGTGGTTTGATTTTGGAGTGTCCTTCTCCTAGAAGAGCTGCTTATCATAGCTAAAGAGTCTCTTGTACCCTACCAAGAGGAAAGTGGCTACAGAACAATTACAGTGCAGTAGTTAACCAATTGGATTAAGAAGAATTGTTTATATGTAAAGGGTCACTTAAATTTATAGTATTATACGTAAAGGGTCGCTCAAAATTAAAGTATTATACGTAATATCTATTGCTCATTTTAGAAATGTTTAAATATTTTGTATCATGAGGTTTACCCACACACACTTTTTGAGAGAGAGAGAGAGACAGAGAGAGAGAGAGAGAGAGAGAGAGAGAGAGAGAGATTTTCTCCTACATATGACAGGTAAGACAGGACGGAATATTTATTAGGCAATAAGTTACGTTAATAGCCTTCTTACAAATACATGCCGGCATAAATACATGGGAGCCCCTATTTGCTGTATTCCAAATAACCCTCTTACCAAGGAACATTAACATTATTTAAGAAACGCTCGAACTAAGTTATAGTTGGGCATTGTTTTAAATAACTATAAGTAATTGATACATAATATTGGATGGTTGTCTATACTTTAAAATGATTGAATCAAGAAAAGAAGAATAAAAAACTAATTATCGTCATCATCATCATCATTAGTAGTAATTTTGTTTATCATTACCCGTAAATAGCATATGTAATTGATACTGGATGCTTGTCTGTAATGTAAAATAATTCAATCAAGAAAAGAAGAATAAAATAAACTCTGTAATTATCATCATCTCCATTATTATTACCAGAAGCAGTGTGTTTGTTGTTTATCATTACCCGTAAATAGCATACGTAATTGATACTGGAGGGTTGTCTATACTTCAAAATAATTGAATCTACAAAAGAATAAAATAAACTATGTAATTATCGTCATCATCACCATCAATATTACTAGAAGCAGCGTATTTGTTATTATCAATACCCGAGTCACGAATGTTTTATATATTCTAGTCTTCGGTGGTCATGGTAATTGCAACATGATATTGTTAGAGGAAACCATCCTGTCGAGGTTTCATTATACGTGTACCATAAGTCTTACCATTCAAACAAGTAATCGGTGTCAATGACCTTAGATGTCAGGATGCCAGAAAACCTCAAATCAATCATTCAATCAATCAAGCAAATGTCTTTGTTGAATAGTTTTAATGGGATATAGTATGTTTTTTAAAAATAAGTAAGTATACCTGTTCGAATGACCGTAAGTAAAAAAAGGACTTCCGATAGGGAAAGGTTAAGTAATATATATATATATATATATATATATGTGTGTGTGTGTCTATGTGTGTGTGGGTGTGGGTGTGGGTGGCTTTTAATTGCACGATATCAAAAACTTATAATTATTAGATACTTTCTGTGTGTTGCTGATACTGTTACGGAAGAGGCGGAAATGATACGAAGACAGCGGCTTCCGATCAACTCACTTTAGAGACAACACAGAAATTTATAGACCCCCAATGGGTCACATAAAGGTTACAATTGCATGTGTAGATTCAATAGATTTGTCAGTAAGGCTGACATTAGCATAAAATAGACCATATGATTACAGAATGATAATAGTTGAAATTAGTTTTTTACTTCAATGGATTTTTTGACGGAGTCTGATGGCGATTGCAGTGTAGACGTAAATAAGGTATACTACTTCGGTAGTTGTATGTCTGTTACATGCTGCACGTCCTTCACGTGGCTGAACCCCCCCCCCCCCCCCCCCCACACACACACACACCAAAAAAAAAAAAAAAAAAAAAAATTGCATGTGAATGTGCTTTGCTGCTTGAGCGGGTCATGCCCTTGATGCGGAA